>NW_027448311.1:0-347331 GCF_038048845.1 Mixophyes fleayi
GCTGAGATTTTAAAGGCCTTTGGTATAATCAATAAACCTGATTGTAAATGTCACCAGTCTTAATATCAAAGAAAAGTTCTTGAATGGAAAGACAAAAATGATTGGAGAATGCGAGCATCAATCTCACTACCTCTCACATGCTAAGCGAGCGCTCTACCATTTGAGCTAATTCCCCATGCCTTCTCACTGATAGAATTGAAATGATCTCTGGAGTACAATATCTCAACATATTTGATTGTTTCGATTTCTCTGTCATTTCTAATCTTTTTTCCCGGGTTTTTAAAGATTTTCTATAATATTGAAAAAATAAGCCTACTTATCAAGGGTAAATGTCTGTAATAATCATACATTCTCTTTCCATAACAAATGTTTAAATTTCTGGTGAAAAAATGAAGTTTGACAGTATAGCTGATTCTTCCAAATTTCTTTTCGAATGTATTTTTCCAGGTAGAACTTCAAATAAAGAGTGACATAATTGACTTATAAATGGGAAAAGTGTTGAATTGAAGGATGCAGTAAAACCACTATTATATCATACAAATCAAACCTCTGAAAAGTGTTCAATGTTAATCGAGATTTTCTCCCCTACTTTCAAAGTAAATAAATGATATGTTCAAAGCTATATCAAATCCTCAACCTAGGCTTGGTTATTTTGCTGCGGTGGTCATCTGCCTACCAGCTGAGATTTTAAAGGCCTTTGGTATAATCAATAAACCTGATTGTAAATGTCACCAGTCTTAATATCAAAGAAAAGTTCTTGAATGGACAGACAAAAGATTGTTTGGAAAATGTGAGTATCGATCTCGCTACTTCTTACATGCAAAGCGAGCGCTCTACCATTTGAGCTAATTCCCCATGCCTTCTCACTAATAGAATTGAAATGATCTCTGGAGTACAATGTCTCAACATATTTGATTGTTTCGATTTCTCTGTCATTTCTAATCTTTTTTACCGGGTTTTTAAAGATTTCCTATAATATTGAAAAAATAAGCCTACTTATCAAGGGTAAATGTCTGTAATAATCATACATTCTCTTTCCATAACAAATGTTTCAATTTCTGGTGTAAAAATGAAGTTTGACAGTATAGCTAATTCTTCCAAATTTCTTTTCGAATGTATTTTTCCAGGTAGAACTTCAAATAAAGAGTGACATAATTGACTTATAAATGGGAAAAGTGTTGAATTGAAGGATGCAGTAAAACCACTATTATATCATACAAATCAAACCTCTGAAAAGTGTTCAATGTTAATCGAGATTTTCTCCCTTACTTTCAAAGTAAATAAATGATATGTTCAAAGCTATATCAAATCCTCAACCTAGGCTTGGTTATTTTGCTGCGGTGGTCATCTGCCTACCAGCTGAGATTTTAAAGGCCTTTGGTATAATCAATAAACCTGATTGTAAATGTCACCAGTCTTAATATCAAAGAAAAGTTCTTGAATGGACAGACAAAAGATTGTTTGGAGAATGCAAGCATCGATCTCGCTACCTCTCACATGCAAAGCGAGCGCTCTACCATTTGAGCTAATTCCCCATGCCTTCTCACTGATAGAATTGAAATGATCTCTGGAGTACAATATCTCAACATATTTGATTGTTTCGATTTCTCTGTCATTTCTAATCTTTTTTCCCGGGTTTTTAAAGATTTTCTATAATATTGAAAAAATAAGCCTACTTATCAAGGGTAAATGTCTGTAATAATCATACATTCTCTTTCCATAACAAATGTTTCAATTTCTGGTGTAAAAATGAAGTTTGACAGTATAGCTAATTCTTCCAAATTTCTTTTCGAATGTATTTTTCCAGGTAGAACTTCAAATAAAGAGTGACATAATTGACTTATAAATGGGAAAAGTGTTGAATTGAAGGATGCAGTAAAACCACTATTATATCATACAAATCAAACCTCTGAAAAGTGTTCAATGTTAATCGAGATTTTCTCCCTTACTTTCAAAGTAAATAAATGATATGTTCAAAGCTATATCAAATCCTCAACCTAGGCTTGGTTATTTTGCTGCGGTGGTCATCTGCCTACCAGCTGAGATTTTAAAGGCCTTTGGTATAATCAATAAACCTGATTGTAAATGTCACCAGTCTTAATATCAAAGAAAAGTTCTTGAATGGAAAGACAAAAATGATTGGAGAATGCGAGCATCGATCTCACTACCTCTCACATGCTAAGCGAGCGCTCTACCATTTGAGCTAATTCCCCATGCCTTCTCACTGATAGAATTGAAATGATCTCTGGAGTACAATATCTCAACATATTTGATTGTTTCGATTTCTCTGTCATTTCTAATCTTTTTTCCCGGGTTTTTAAAGATTTTCTATAATATTGAAAAAATAAGCCTACTTATCAAGGGTAAATGTCTGTAATAATCATACATTCTCTTTCCATAACAAATGTTTAAATTTCTGGTGAAAAAATGAAGTTTGACAGTATAGCTGATTCTTCCAAATTTCTTTTCGAATGTATTTTTCCAGGTAGAACTTCAAATAAAGAGTGACATAATTGACTTATAAATGGGAAAAGTGTTGAATTGAAGGATGCAGTAAAACCACTATTATATCATACAAATCAAACCTCTGAAAAGTGTTCAATGTTAATCGAGATTTTCTCCCTTACTTTCAAAGTAAATAAATGATATGTTCAAAGCTATATCAAATCCTCAACCTAGGCTTGGTTATTTTGCTGCGGTGGTCATCTGCCTACCAGCTGAGATTTTAAAGGCCTTTGGTATAATCAATAAACCTGATTGTAAATGTCACCAGTCTTAATATCAAAGAAAAGTTCTTGAATGGACAGACAAAAGATTGTTTGGAGAATGCAAGCATCGATCTCGCTACCTCTCACATGCAAAGCGAGCGCTCTACCATTTGAGCTAATTCCCCATGCCTTCTCACTGATAGAATTGAAATGATCTCTGGAGTACAATATCTCAACATATTTGATTGTTTCGATTTCTCTGTCATTTCTAATCTTTTTTCCCGGGTTTTTAAAGATTTTCTATAATATTGAAAAAATAAGCCTACTTATCAAGGGTAAATGTCTGTAATAATCATACATTCTCTTTCCATAACAAATGTTTAAATTTCTGGTGAAAAAATGAAGTTTGACAGTATAGCTGATTCTTCCAAATTTCTTTTCGAATGTATTTTTCCAGGTAGAACTTCAAATAAAGAGTGACATAATTGACTTATAAATGGGAAAAGTGTTGAATTGAAGGATGCAGTAAAACCACTATTATATCATACAAATCAAACCTCTGAAAAGTGTTCAATGTTAATCGAGATTTTCTCCCTTACTTTCAAAGTAAATAAATGATATGTTCAAAGCTATATCAAATCCTCAACCTAGGCTTGGTTATTTTGCTGTGGTGGTCATCTGCCTACCAGCTGAGATTTTAAAGGCCTTTGGTATAATCAATAAACCTGATTGTAAATGTCACCAGTCTTAATATCAAAGAAAAGTTCTTGAATGGACAGACAAAAGATTGTTTGGAGAATGCAAGCATCGATCTCGCTACCTCTCACATGCAAAGCGAGCGCTCTACCATTTGAGCTAATTCCCCATGCCTTCTCACTGATAGAATTGAAATGATCTCTGGAGTATAATATCTCAACATATTTGATTGTTTCGATTTCTCTGTCATTTCTAATCTTTTTTCCCGGGTTTTTAAAGATTTTCTATAATATTGAAAAAATAAGCCTACTTATCAAGGGTAAATGTCTGTAATAATCATACATTCTCTTTCCATAACAAATGTTTAAATTTCTGGTGAAAAAATGAAGTTTGACAGTATAGCTGATTCTTCCAAATTTCTTTTCGAATGTATTTTTCCAGGTAGAACTTCAAATAAAGAGTGACATAATTGACTTATAAATGGGAAAAGTGTTGAATTGAAGGATGCAGTAAAACCACTATTATATCATACAAATCAAACCTCTGAAAAGTGTTCAATGTTAATCGAGATTTTCTCCCTTACTTTCAAAGTAAATAAATGATATGTTCAAAGCTATATCAAATCCTCAACCTAGGCTTGGTTATTTTGCTGCGGTGGTCATCTGCCTACCAGCTGAGATTTTAAAGGCCTTTGGTATAATCAATAAACCTGATTGTAAATGTCACCAGTCTTAATATCAAAGAAAAGTTCTTGAATGGAAAGACAAAAATGATTGGAGAATGCGAGCATCAATCTCACTACCTCTCAAATGCTAAGCGAGCGCTCTACCATTTGAGCTAATTCCCCATGCCTTCTCACTAATAGAATTGAAATGATCTCTGGAGTACAATGTCTCAACATATTTGATTGTTTCGATTTCTCTGTCATTTCTAATCTTTTTTACCGGGTTTTTAAAGATTTCCTATAATATTGAAAAAATAAGCCTACTTATCAAGGGTAAATGTCTGTAATAATCATACATTCTCTTTCCATAACAAATGTTTCAATTTCTGGTGTAAAAATGAAGTTTGACAGTATAGCTAATTCTTCCAAATTTCTTTTCGAATGTATTTTTCCAGGTAGAACTTCAAATAAAGAGTGACATAATTGACTTATAAATGGGAAAAGTGTTGAATTGAAGGATGCAGTAAAACCACTATTATATCATACAAATCAAACCTCTGAAAAGTGTTCAATGTTAATCGAGATTTTCTCCCTTACTTTCAAAGTAAATAAATGATATGTTCAAAGCTATATCAAATCCTCAACCTAGGCTTGGTTATTTTGCTGCGGTGGTCATCTGCCTACCAGCTGAGATTTTAAAGGCCTTTGGTATAATCAATAAACCTGATTGTAAATGTCACCAGTCTTAATATCAAAGAAAAGTTCTTGAATGGAAAGACAAAAATGATTGGAGAATGCGAGCATCAATCTCACTACCTCTCAAATGCTAAGCGAGCGCTCTACCATTTGAGCTAATTCCCCATGCCTTCTCACTGATAGAATTGAAATGATCTCTGGAGTACAATATCTCAACATATTTGATTGTTTCGATTTCTCTGTCATTTCTAATCTTTTTTCCCGGGTTTTTAAAGATTTTCTATAATATTGAAAAAATAAGCCTACTTATCAAGGGTAAATGTCTGTAATAATCATACATTCTCTTTCCATAACAAATGTTTCAATTTCTGGTGTAAAAATGAAGTTTGACAATATCATCATCATCATCATCATTTATTTATATAGCGCCAACATATTCCGTAGCGCTTTACAATTGGGGACAAACATAATAAACTAATAAACAAACTGGGTAAAACAGACAAAGAGGTGAGAAGGCCCTGCTCGCAAGCTTACAATCTATGGGACAATGGGAGATTGACACATGAGGTTAAGTATACATTTTGCATCTTGGCCCAGCCAGACTGCAAAGGTAGGGTGACTCATAAGCTAAATGATCCTGTCACACAACAATGTTGGACCGGGGGTAGTTGTCTTGTGTGAAATTTTGTAACAGGCTAAAGGTAGTGAGGTTAAGATGGTGGTTGAGGAATATTATAAGCTTGTCTGAATAGGTAGGTTTTCAGAGAATGCTTGAAAGTTTGTAGAACAGAGGAGAGTCTTATTGTGCGAGGGAGAGAGTTCCATAGAGTGGGTGCAGCCCGAAAAAAGTCCTGTAACCGGGAATGGGAGGATGTAATGAGGGTGGATAGAGACGCAGATCTTTTGCAGAACGGAGTTGCCGAGTTGGGAGATATTTTGAGACAAGAGAGGAGATGTATGTTGGTGCAGCTTTGTTGATGGCCTTGTAGGTTAGTAAAAGTATTTTATATTGGATTCGGTAGAAGACAGGCAGCCAGTGTAGAGACATACAGAGTGATTCAACAGAGGAATAGCTATTTGCAAGGAAAATCAGTGTTGCCGAAGCATGCAAAATAGATTTTAGGGGTTTGAGTCTGTTTTTGGGAAGACCAGTAAGGAGGGAATTGCAATAGTCAATGCGGGAGATGATTAGTGCATGAATTAAGGTTTTAGCAGTGTCTTGTGTGAGATATGTGCGGATTCTGGAAATGTTCTTTAGATGTATGTAACATGATTTAGATATAGAGTCAATGTGGGGAACAAAGGATAGGCGTGAATCAAGGATTACACCTAGGCAGCGAGCTTGTGGGGTGGGATTTATGGTCATGTTATCAACAGAGATAGAAATGTCAGGTATGCTCTTGTTGGCGGGTGGGAATATTATTAACTCTGTTTTAGAAAGATTAAGTTTGAGTTGACGAGAGGACATCCAAGATGAAATGGCAGAAAGACAGTCAGTTACACGGGACAACACAGATGTCGAGATGTCAGGAGAGGATAGATAGATTTGGGTATCATCCGCATAGAGATGATACTGAAAGCCAAAGGAACTTATTAGATTTCCAAGAGAAGCGGTATAGATAGAGAACAGCAGAGGACCTAGCACCGAGCCTTGTGGTACTCCAACTGATAGGGGAAGCGGAGCAGAGGTGCCTCCAGAGAAATTAACAGTGAAAGAGCGATTAGAGAGGTAAGATGAGAACCAGGATAGAACTGTGTCTTGAAGACTTAGGGATTGCAGCGTTTGTATGAGAAGAGAGTGGTCAACGGTGTCAAATGCAGCCGAGAGATCAAGGAGAATTAGGAGAGAGTAATGGCGTTCAGTCTTAGCAGTGATCAGATCATTAACAACCTTGGTCAGTGCAGTCTCTGTGGAGTGTTGAGAACGAAAGCCAGACTGAAGAGGATCCAACAGGTTGTTTGCGGAAAGAAAGCGTGTGAGGCGAGTGTAGGCAAGTCTCTCTAGAAGCTTGGAGGGGCAAGGGAGCTGAGAGATGGGACGGTAATTTGAGAGAGAGTTTGGGTCGGAGTTTTGTTTTTTTAGAATAGGAGTAATCACTGCATGCTTGTATAGTGATGGAAAGATGCCAGTAGAGAGTGAGAGATTACAGATTTGAGTTAGAGGTGAAATGAGCACAGAAGACAGGGATCTACCAATTTGCGAGGGAATAGGATCAAGAGGACAGGAGGTAGAGTAGGAAGATAAGAAGAGCGTAGAAATTTCCTCTTCATTTGTGGGGTCAAATGAAGAAAGGGTGTCAGAGGGTAGAGGGAAGGAAATGAGCTGATGGCTTGTTGAGGAAGAGGATATCATTTCTAGTCTGATCTTGTCAATCTTGTCCTTGAAGTAGGAAGCAAGATCCTGAGCACTGATAGTAGATGGAGGGTTCGGGGTGGGAGGATTGAGAAGATGATTAAATGTATTGAAAAGGCGTTTGGGGTTAGAAGCCTGAGCATAGATAAGAGATTGAAAGTATGTTTGTTTTGCAGTGTCCAGAGCATTTCGATAGGAGTGGTAGACAGAAGTATATGTGAAGAAGTCATTAGAGCTTCGAGATTTACGCCAGTGACGTTCTGCTTTACGGGACAGTTTTTGAAGATTTCGTGTTGCTTTGGTGTGCCACGGTTGACATCGAAGTCGACGTGTAGTATGAAGTGTCGCTGGAGCCACTTGATCAAGGGCCGTTGCTAAGGTTAGGTGAAAATGAGGTACTGCCATCTCAGGGGATGAGAATGTAGAGATAGGGGAGAGAAGGTGTTGGAGAGAGGTGGAAAATTGTTGAAGATTAATAGAATTAAGATTTCTACGAGTATGAGGAGGCTTGGTTGAGTTAGACAGTAGAGAGGTTAGAGCAGTGGGGGTGAGAGTGTAGCTGATAAGGTGATGATCCGAGAGGGGGAAGGGTGTATTAATAAAATTAGAAACTGAGCATAGTCTAGAGAAAACAAGATCAAGGCAGTGGCCATCCTTATGAGTAGATGATTCAATCCACTGGGAGAGGTCAAGTGAGGATGTTAGAGAGAGTAGTTTGGAAGCAGCTTTGGAAGGTGGGTTATCAATGGGGATGTTGAAGTCACCCATGATGATGGTGGGGATGTCTGAAGATAAGAAGTGAGGGAGCCATGCAGAGAAATCCTGAATAAATTGTTGGTGTGCTCCAGGGGGACGATAGATCACCGCAACACGTAGGGAGAATGGATTAAAAATGCGAATAGCATGTACTTCAAAAGATGTGAACGTGAGTGATGGGACATTTGGTAGAACTGTATATGTGCACTGTGGGGAGAGAAGTAGTCCAACCCCACCTCCTTGTCTGCCTTCAGGTCTGGAGGTGTGGGTGAGATGGAGGCCACCATGTGAAAGTGCTGCAGGTGAGGCAGTGTCTGATTGCATGAGCCATGTTTCTGTTATTGCCAGAAGGTTGAGGTTTTTTGAGAGGAAGAGATCATGAACGGAGGTAAGTTTGTTACAAACAGAGCGTGCATTCCAAAGGGCACATTTAAAGGACTTGGGAAGAGAGGGGAGACAGGTGATGTGTTTGAGGTTTGCTATAGAACGGTAGTGTTCTGATGTATGTGTGTGTGAGGAGTGTGGGGGACCTGGATTAGGTGATATATCACCAGCTAATAGAAGCAGAGTGAGCGAAAGATAGGCAAGGGGATTGTAAGATGTGTGGCCTTTTATTTTCTGGCGACAGGTGGAGGCTGTACTTGTTAGAGATAATAAATAGGACAACAGTTCATGGGTGTTAAATAGAGGTGAGTGGAGTAATGCAGGTGCAATATGAACAAATTTGTGTGTTGGTGGAGGGGTGAAAGATGACACAGTCCTAAAGATCATGCCATGAAATGAGACTAAGAAAAGCAATTTGTGAAACATTGTGATAAAAGGGGTAGAAGCAAAAAGTGACAGTATAGCTAATTCTTCCAAATTTCTTTTCGAATGTATTTTTCCAGGTAGAACTTCAAATAAAGAGTGACATAATTGACTTATAAATGGGAAAAGTGTTGAATTGAAGGATGCAGTAAAACCACTATTATATCATACAAATCAAACCTCTGAAAAGTGTTCAATGTTAATCGAGATTTTCTCCCTTACTTTCAAAGTAAATAAATGATATGTTCAAAGCTATATCAAATCCTCAACCTAGGCTTGGTTATTTTGCTGTGGTGGTCATCTGCCTACCAGCTGAGATTTTAAAGGCCTTTGGTATAATCAATAAACCTGATTGTAAATGTCACCAGTCTTAATATCAAAGAAAAGTTCTTGAATGGACAGACAAAAGATTGTTTGGAGAATGCAAGCATCGATCTCGCTACCTCTCACATGCAAAGCGAGCGCTCTACCATTTGAGCTAATTCCCCATGCCTTCTCACTGATAGAATTGAAATGATCTCTGGAGTACAATATCTCAACATACTTGATTGTTTCGATTTCTCTGTCATTTCTAATCTTTTTTCCCGGGTTTTTAAAGATTTTCTATAATATTGAAAAAATAAGCCTACTTATCAAGGGTAAATGTCTGTAATAATCATACATTCTCTTTCCATAACAAATGTTTAAATTTCTGGTGAAAAAATGAAGTTTGACAGTATAGCTGATTCTTCCAAATTTCTTTTCGAATGTATTTTTCCAGGTAGAACTTCAAATAAAGAGTGACATAATTGACTTATAAATGGGAAAAGTGTTGAATTGAAGGATGCAGTAAAACCACTATTATATCATACAAATCAAACCTCTGAAAAGTGTTCAATGTTAATCGAGATTTTCTCCCTTACTTTCAAAGTAAATAAATGATATGTTCAAAGCTATATCAAATCCTCAACCTAGGCTTGGTTATTTTGCTGCGGTGGTCATCTGCCTACCAGCTGAGATTTTAAAGGCCTTTGGTATAATCAATAAACCTGATTGTAAATGTCACCAGTCTTAATATCAAAGAAAAGTTCTTGAATGGACAGACAAAAGATTGTTTGGAGAATGCAAGCATCGATCTCGCTACCTCTCACATGCAAAGTGAGCGCTCTACCATTTGAGCTAATTCCCCATGCCTTCTCACTGATAGAATTAAAATGATCTCTGGAGTACAATATCTCAACATATTTGATTGTTTCGATTTCTCTGTCATTTCTAATCTTTTTTCCCGGGTTTTTAAAGATTTTCTATAATATTGAAAAAATAAGCCTACTTATCAAGGGTAAATGTCTGTAATAATCATACATTCTCTTTCCATAACAAATGTTTAAATTTCTGGTGAAAAAATGAAGTTTGACAGTATAGCTGATTCTTCCAAATTTCTTTTCGAATGTATTTTTCCAGGTAGAACTTCAAATAAAGAGTGACATAATTGACTTATAAATGGGAAAAGTGTTGAATTGAAGGATGCAGTAAAACCACTATTATATCATACAAATCAAACCTCTGAAAAGTGTTCAATGTTAATCGAGATTTTCTCCATTACTTTCAAAGTAAATAAATGATATGTTCAAAGCTATATCAAATCCTCAACCTAGGCTTGGTTATTTTGCTGCGGTGGTCATCTGCCTACCAGCTGAGATTTTAAAGGCCTTTGGTATAATCAATAAACCTGATTGTAAATGTCACCAGTCTTAATATCAAAGAAAAGTTCTTGAATGGACAGACAAAAGATTGTTTGGAGAATGCAAGCATCGATCTCGCTACCTCTCACATGCAAAGCGAGCGCTCTACCATTTGAGCTAATTCCCCATGCCTTCTCACTGATAGAATGGAAATGATCTCTGGAGTACAATATCTCAACATATTTGATTGTTTCGATTTCTCTGTCATTTCTAATCTTTTTTCCCGGGTTTTTAAAGATTTTCTATAATATTGAAAAAATAAGCCTACTTATCAAGGGTAAATGTCTGTAATAATCATACATTCTCTTTCCATAACAAATGTTTAAATTTCTGGTGAAAAAATGAAGTTTGACAGTATAGCTGATTCTTCCAAATTTCTTTTCGAATGTATTTTTCCAGGTAGAACTTCAAATAAAGAGTGACATAATTGACTTATAAATGGGAAAAGTGTTGAATTGAAGGATGCAGTAAAACCACTATTATATCATACAAATCAAACCTCTGAAAAGTGTTCAATGTTAATCGAGATTTTCTCCCTTACTTTCAAAGTAAATAAATGATATGTTCAAAGCTATATCAAATCCTCAACCTAGGCTTGGTTATTTTGCTGCGGTGGTCATCTGCCTACCAGCTGAGATTTTAAAGGCCTTTGGTATAATCAATAAACCTGATTGTAAATGTCACCAGTCTTAATATCAAAGAAAAGTTCTTGAATGGACAGACAAAAGATTGTTTGGAGAATGCAAGCATCGATCTCGCTACCTCTCACATGCAAAGCGAGCGCTCTACCATTTGAGCTAATTCCCCATGCCTTCTCACTGATAGAATTGAAATGATCTCTGGAGTACAATATCTCAACATATTTGATTGTTTCGATTTCTCTGTCATTTCTAATCTTTTTTCCCGGGTTTTTAAAGATTTTCTATAATATTGAAAAAATAAGCCTACTTATCAAGGATAAATGTCTGTAATAATCATACATTCTCTTTCCATAACAAATGTTTAAATTTCTGGTGAAAAAATGAAGTTTGACAGTATAGCTGATTCTTCCAAATTTCTTTTCGAATGTATTTTTCCAGGTAGAACTTCAAATAAAGAGTGACATAATTGACTTATAAATGGGAAAAGTGTTGAATTGAAGGATGCAGTAAAACCACTATTATATCATACAAATCAAACCTCTGAAAAGTGTTCAATGTTAATCGAGATTTTCTCCCTTACTTTCAAAGTAAATAAATGATATGTTCAAAGCTATATCAAATCCTCAACCTAGGCTTGGTTATTTTGCTGCGGTGGTCATCTGCCTACCAGCTGAGATTTTAAAGGCCTTTGGTATAATCAATAAACCTGATTGTAAATGTCACCAGTCTTAATATCAAAGAAAAGTTCTTGAATGGACAGACAAAAGATTGTTTGGAGAATGCAAGCATCGATCTCGCTACCTCTCACATGCAAAGCGAGCGCTCTACCATTTGAGCTAATTCCCCATGCCTTCTCACTGATAGAATTGAAATGATCTCTGGAGTACAATATCTCAACATATTTGATTGTTTCGATTTCTCTGTCATTTCTAATCTTTTTTCCCGGGTTTTTAAAGATTTTCTATAATATTGAAAAAATAAGCCTACTTATCAAGGGTAAATGTCTGTAATAATCATACATTCTCTTTCCATAACAAATGTTTAAATTTCTGGTGAAAAAATGAAGTTTGACAGTATAGCTGATTCTTCCAAATTTCTTTTCGAATGTATTTTTCCAGGTAGAACTTCAAATAAAGAGTGACATAATTGACTTATAAATGGGAAAAGTGTTGAATTGAAGGATGCAGTAAAACCACTATTATATCATACAAATCAAACCTCTGAAAAGTGTTCAATGTTAATCGAGATTTTCTCCCTTACTTTCAAAGTAAATAAATGATATGTTCAAAGCTATATCAAATCCTCAACCTAGGCTTGGTTATTTTGCTGCGGTGGTCATCTGCCTACCAGCTGAGATTTTAAAGGCCTTTGGTATAATCAATAAACCTGATTGTAAATGTCACCAGTCTTAATATCAAAGAAAAGTTCTTGAATGGACAGACAAAAGATTGTTTGGAGAATGCAAGCATCGATCTAGCTACCTCTCACATGCAAAGCGAGCGCTCTACCATTTGAGCTAATTCCACATGCCTTCTCACTGATAGAATTGAAATGATCTCTGGAGTACAATATCTCAACATATTTGATTGTTTCGATTTCTCTGTCATTTCTAATCTTTTTTCCCGGGTTTTTAAAGATTTTCTATAATATTGAAAAAATAAGCCTACTTATCAAGGGTAAATGTCTGTAATAATCATACATTCTCTTTCCATAACAAATGTTTAAATTTCTGGTGAAAAAATGAAGTTTGACAGTATAGCTGATTCTTCCAAATTTCTTTTCGAATGTATTTTTCCAGGTAGAACTTCAAATAAAGAGTGACATAATTGACTTATAAATGGGAAAAGTGTTGAATTGAAGGATGCAGTAAAACCACTATTATATCATACAAATCAAACCTCTGAAAAGTGTTCAATGTTAATCGAGATTTTCTCCCTTACTTTCAAAGTAAATAAATGATATGTTCAAAGCTATATCAAATCCTCAACCTAGGCTTGGTTATTTTGCTGCGGTGGTCATCTGCCTACCAGCTGAGATTTTAAAGGCCTTTGGTATAATCAATAAACCTGATTGTAAATGTCACCAGTCTTAATATCAAAGAAAAGTTCTTGAATGGACAGACAAAAGATTGTTTGGAGAATGCAAGCATCGATCTTGCTACCTCTCACATGCAAAGCGAGCGCTCTACCATTTCAGCTAATTCCCCATGCCTTCTCACTAATAGAATTGAAATGATCTCTGGAGTACAATATCTCAACATATTTGATTGTTTCGATTTCTCTGTCATTTCTAATCTTTTTTCCCGGGTTTTTAAAGATTTTCTATAATATTGAAAAAATAAGCCTACTTATCAAGGATAAATGTCTGTAATAATCATACATTCTCTTTCCATAACAAATGTTTAAATTTCTGGTGAAAAAATGAAGTTTGACAGTATAGCTGATTCTTCCAAATTTCTATTCGAATGTATTTTTCCAGGTAGAACTTCAAATAAAGAGTGACATAATTGACTTATAAATGGGAAAAGTGTTGAATTGAAGGATGCAGTAAAACCACTATTATATCATACAAATCAAACCTCTGAAAAGTGTTCAATGTTAATCGAGATTTTCTCCCTTACTTTCAAAGTAAATAAATGATATGTTCAAAGCTATATCAAATCCTCAACCTAGGCTTGGTTATTTTGCTGCGGTGGTCATCTGCCTACCAGCTGAGATTTTAAAGGCCTTTGGTATAATCAATAAACCTGATTGTAAATGTCACCAGTCTTAATATCAAAGAAAAGTTCTTGAATGGACAGACAAAAGATTGTTTGGAGAATGCAAGCATCGATCTCGCTACCTCTCACATGCAAAGCGAGCGCTCTACCATTTGAGCTAATTCCCCATGCCTTCTCACTGATAGAATTGAAATGATCTCTGGAGTACAATATCTCAACATATTTGATTGTTTCGATTTCTCTGTCATTTCTAATCTTTTTTCCCGGGTTTTTAAAGATTTTCTATAATATTGAAAAAATAAGCCTACTTATCAAGGGTAAATGTCTGTAATAATCATACATTCTCTTTCCATAACAAATGTTTAAATTTCTGGTGAAAAAATGAAGTTTGACAGTATAGCTGATTCTTCCAAATTTCTTTTCGAATGTATTTTTCCAGGTAGAACTTCAAATAAAGAGTGACATAATTGACTTATAAATGGGAAAAGTGTTGAATTGAAGGATGCAGTAAAACCACTATTATATCATACAAATCAAACCTCTGAAAAGTGTTCAATGTTAATCGAGATTTTCTCCCTTACTTTCAAAGTAAATAAATGATATGTTCAAAGCTATATCAAATCCTCAACCTAGGCTTGGTTATTTTGCTGCGGTGGTCATCTGCCTACCAGCTGAGATTTTAAAGGCCTTTGGTATAATCAATAAACCTGATTGTAAATGTCACCAGTCTTAATATCAAAGAAAAGTTCTTGAATGGACAGATAAAAGATTGTTTGGAGAATGCAAGCATCGATCTCGCTACCTCTCACATGCAAAGCGAGCGCTCTACCATTTGAGCTAATTCCCCATGCCTTCGCACTGATAGAATTGAAATGATCTCTGGAGTACAATATCTCAACATATTTGATTGTTTCGATTTCTCTGTCATTTCTAATCTTTTTTCCCGGGTTTTTAAAGATTTTCTATAATATTGAAAAAATAAGCCTACTTATCAAGGGTAAATGTCTGTAATAATCATACATTCTCTTTCCATAACAAATGTTTAAATTTCTGGTGAAAAAATGAAGTTTGACAGTATAGCTGATTCTTCCAAATTTCTTTTCGAATGTATTTTTCCAGGTAGAACTTCAAATAAAGAGTGACATAATTGACTTATAAATGGGAAAAGTGTTGAATTGAAGGATGCAGTAAAACCACTATTATATCATACAAATCAAACCTCTGAAAAGTGTTCAATGTTAATCGAGATTTTCTCCCTTACTTTCAAAGTAAATAAATGATATGTTCAAAGCTATATCAAATCCTCAACCTAGGCTTGGTTATTTTGCTGCGGTGGTCATCTGCCTACCAGCTGAGATTTTAAAGGCCTTTGGTATAATCAATAAACCTGATTGTAAATGTCACCAGTCTTAATATCAAAGAAAAGTTCTTGAATGGACAGACAAAAGATTGTTTGGAGAATGCAAGCATCGATCTTGCTACCTCTCACATGCAAAGCAAGCGCTCTACCATTTGAGCTAATTCCCCATGCCTTCTCACTGATAGAATTGAAATGATCTCTGGAGTACAATATCTCAACATATTTGATTGTTTCGATTTCTCTGTCATTTCTAATCTTTTTTCCCGGGTTTTTAAAGATTTTCTATAATATTGAAAAAATAAGCCTACTTATCAAGGGTAAATGTCTGTAATAATCATACATTCTCTTTCCATAACAAATGTTTCAATTTCTGGTGAAAAAATGAAGTTTGACAGTATAGCTGATTCTTCCAAATTTCTTTTCGAATGTATTTTTCCAGGTAGAACTTCAAATAAAGAGTGACATAATTGACTTATAAATGGGAAAAGTGTTGAATTGAAGGATGCAGTAAAACCACTATTATATCATACAAATCAAACCTCTGAAAAGTGTTCAATGTTAATCGAGATTTTCTCCCCTACTTTCAAAGTAAATAAATGATATGTTCAAAGCTATATCAAATCCTCAACCTAGGCTTGGTTATTTTGCTGCGGTGGTCATCTGCCTACCAGCTGAGATTTTAAAGGCCTTTGGTATAATCAATAAACCTGATTGTAAATGTCACCAGTCTTAATATCAAAGAAAAGTTCTTGAATGGACAGACAAAAGATTGTTTGGAAAATGTGAGTATCGATCTCGCTACTTCTTACATGCAAAGCGAGCGCTCTACCATTTGAGCTAATTCCCCATGCCTTCTCACTAATAGAATTGAAATGATCTCTGGAGTACAATGTCTCAACATATTTGATTGTTTCGATTTCTCTGTCATTTCTAATCTTTTTTACCGGGTTTTTAAAGATTTCCTATAATATTGAAAAAATAAGCCTACTTATCAAGGGTAAATGTCTGTAATAATCATACATTCTCTTTCCATAACAAATGTTTCAATTTCTGGTGTAAAAATGAAGTTTGACAGTATAGCTAATTCTTCCAAATTTCTTTTCGAATGCATTTTTCCAGGTAGAACTTCAAATAAAGAGTGACATAATTGACTTATAAATGGGAAAAGTGTTGAATTGAAGGATGCAGTAAAACCACTATTATATCATACAAATCAAACCTCTGAAAAGTGTTCAATGTTAATCGAGATTTTCTCCCTTACTTTCAAAGTAAATAAATGATATGTTCAAAGCTATATCAAATCCTCAACCTAGGCTTGGTTATTTTGCTGCGGTGGTCATCTGCCTACCAGCTGAGATTTTAAAGGCCTTTGGTATAATCAATAAACCTGATTGTAAATGTCACCAGTCTTAATATCAAAGAAAAGTTCTTGAATGGAAAGACAAAAATGATTGGAGAATGCGAGCATCGATCTCACTACCTCTCACATGCAAAGCGAGCGCTCTACCATTTGAGCTAATTCCCCATGCCTTCTCACTGATAGAATTGAAATGATCTCTGGAGTACAATATCTCAACATATTTGATTGTTTCGATTTCTCTGTCATTTCTAATCTTTTTTCCCGGGTTTTTAAAGATTTTCTATAATATTGAAAAAATAAGCCTACTTATCAAGGGTAAATGTCTGTAATAATCATACATTCTCTTTCCATAACAAATGTTTAAATTTCTGGTGAAAAAATGAAGTTTGACAGTATAGCTGATTCTTCCAAATTTCTTTTCGAATGTATTTTTCCAGGTAGAACTTCAAATAAAGAGTGACATAATTGACTTATAAATGGGAAAAGTGTTGAATTGAAGGATGCAGTAAAACCACTATTATATCATACAAATCAAACCTCTGAAAAGTGTTCAATGTTAATCGAGATTTTCTCCCTTACTTTCAAAGTAAATAAATGATATGTTCAAAGCTATATCAAATCCTCAACCTAGGCTTGGTTATTTTGCTGCGGTGGTCATCTGCCTACCAGCTGAGATTTTAAAGGCCTTTGGTATAATCAATAAACCTGATTGTAAATGTCACCAGTCTTAATATCAAAGAAAAGTTCTTGAATGGACAGACAAAAGATTGTTTGGAGAATGCAAGCATCGATCTCGCTACCTCTCACATGCAAAGCGAGCGCTCTACCATTTGAGCTAATTCCCCATGCCTTCTCACTGATAGAATTGAAATGATCTCTGGAGTACAATATCTCAACATATTTGATTGTTTCGATTTCTCTGTCATTTCTAATCTTTTTTCCCGGGTTTTTAAAGATTTTCTATAATATTGAAAAAATAAGCCTACTTATCAAGGGTAAATGTCTGTAATAATCATACATTCTCTTTCCATAACAAATGTTTAAATTTCTGGTGAAAAAATGAAGTTTGACAGTATAGCTGATTCTTCCAAATTTCTTTTCGAATGTATTTTTCCAGGTAGAACTTCAAATAAAGAGTGACATAATTGACTTATAAATGGGAAAAGTGTTGAATTGAAGGATGCAGTAAAACCACTATTATATCATACAAATCAAACCTCTGAAAAGTGTTCAATGTTAATCGAGATTTTCTCCCTTACTTTCAAAGTAAATAAATGATATGTTCAAAGCTATATCAAATCCTCAACCTAGGCTTGGTTATTTTGCTGCGGTGGTCATCTGCCTACCAGCTGAGATTTTAAAGGCCTTTGGTATAATCAATAAACCTGATTGTAAATGTCACCAGTCTTAATATCAAAGAAAAGTTCTTGAATGGACAGACAAAAGATTGTTTGGAGAATGCAAGCATCGATCTCGCTACCTCTCACATGCAAAGCGAGCGCTCTACCATTTGAGCTAATTCCCCATGCCTTCTCACTGATAGAATTGAAATGATCTCTGGAGTACAATATCTCAACATATTTGATTGTTTCGATTTCTCTGTCATTTCTAATCTTTTTTCCCGGGTTTTTAAAGATTTTCTATAATATTGAAAAAATAAGCCTACTTATCAAGGGTAAATGTCTGTAATAATCATACATTCTCTTTCCATAACAAATGTTTAAATTTCTGGTGAAAAAATGAAGTTTGACAGTATAGCTGATTCTTCCAAATTTCTTTTCGAATGTATTTTTCCAGGTAGAACTTCAAATAAAGAGTGACATAATTGACTTATAAATGGGAAAAGTGTTGAATTGAAGGATGCAGTAAAACCACTATTATATCATACAAATCAAACCTCTGAAAAGTGTTCAATGTTAATCGAGATTTTCTCCCTTACTTTCAAAGTAAATAAATGATATGTTCAAAGCTATATCAAATCCTCAACCTAGGCTTGGTTATTTTGCTGCGGTGGTCATCTGCCTACCAGCTGAGATTTTAAAGGCCTTTGGTATAATCAATAAACCTGATTGTAAATGTCACCAGTCTTAATATCAAAGAAAAGTTCTTGAATGGACAGACAAAAGATTGTTTGGAGAATGCAAGCATCGATCTCGCTACCTCTCACATGCAAAGCGAGCGCTCTACCATTTGAGCTAATTCCCCATGCCTTCGCACTGATAGAATTGAAATGATCTCTGGAGTACAATATCTCAACATATTTGATTGTTTCGATTTCTCTGTCATTTCTAATCTTTTTTCCCGGGTTTTTAAAGATTTTCTATAATATTGAAAAAATAAGCCTACTTATCAAGGGTAAATGTCTGTAATAATCATACATTCTCTTTCCATAACAAATGTTTAAATTTCTGGTGAAAAAATGAAGTTTGACAGTATAGCTGATTCTTCCAAATTTCTTTTCGAATGTATTTTTCCAGGTAGAACTTCAAATAAAGAGTGACATAATTGACTTATAAATGGGAAAAGTGTTGAATTGAAGGATGCAGTAAAACCACTATTATATCATACAAATCAAACCTCTGAAAAGTGTTCAATGTTAATCGAGATTTTCTCCCTTACTTTCAAAGTAAATAAATGATATGTTCAAAGCTATATCAAATCCTCAACCTAGGCTTGGTTATTTTGCTGCGGTGGTCATCTGCCTACCAGCTGAGATTTTAAAGGCCTTTGGTATAATCAATAAACCTGATTGTAAATGTCACCAGTCTTAATATCAAAGAAAAGTTCTTGAATGGACAGACAAAAGATTGTTTGGAGAATGCAAGCATCGATCTCGCTACCTCTCACATGCAAAGCGAGCGCTCTACCATTTGAGCTAATTCCCCATGCCTTCTCACTGATAGAATGGAAATGATCTCTGGAGTACAATATCTCAACATATTTGATTGTTTCGATTTCTCTGTCATTTCTAATCTTTTTTCCCGGGTTTTTAAAGATTTTCTATAATATTGAAAAAATAAGCCTACTTATCAAGGGTAAATGTCTGTAATAATCATACATTCTCTTTCCATAACAAATGTTTAAATTTCTGGTGAAAAAATGAAGTTTGACAGTATAGCTGATTCTTCCAAATTTCTTTTCGAATGTATTTTTCCAGGTAGAACTTCAAATAAAGAGTGACATAATTGACTTATAAATGGGAAAAGTGTTGAATTGAAGGATGCAGTAAAACCACTATTATATCATACAAATCAAACCTCTGAAAAGTGTTCAATGTTAATCGAGATTTTCTCCCTTACTTTCAAAGTAAATAAATGATATGTTCAAAGCTATATCAAATCCTCAACCTAGGCTTGGTTATTTTGCTGCGGTGGTCATCTGCCTACCAGCTGAGATTTTAAAGGCCTTTGGTATAATCAATAAACCTGATTGTAAATGTCACCAGTCTTAATATCAAAGAAAAGTTCTTGAATGGACAGACAAAAGATTGTTTGGAGAATGCAAGCATCGATCTCGCTACCTCTCACATGCAAAGCGAGCGCTCTACCATTTGAGCTAATTCCCCATGCCTTCTCACTGATAGAATTGAAATGATCTCTGGAGTACAATATCTCAACATATTTGATTGTTTCGATTTCTCTGTCATTTCTAATCTTTTTTCCCGGGTTTTTAAAGATTTTCTATAATATTGAAAAAATAAGCCTACTTATCAAGGATAAATGTCTGTAATAATCATACATTCTCTTTCCATAACAAATGTTTAAATTTCTGGTGAAAAAATGAAGTTTGACAGTATAGCTGATTCTTCCAAATTTCTTTTCGAATGTATTTTTCCAGGTAGAACTTCAAATAAAGAGTGACATAATTGACTTATAAATGGGAAAAGTGTTGAATTGAAGGATGCAGTAAAACCACTATTATATCATACAAATCAAACCTCTGAAAAGTGTTCAATGTTAATCGAGATTTTCTCCCTTACTTTCAAAGTAAATAAATGATATGTTCAAAGCTATATCAAATCCTCAACCTAGGCTTGGTTATTTTGCTGCGGTGGTCATCTGCCTACCAGCTGAGATTTTAAAGGCCTTTGGTATAATCAATAAACCTGATTGTAAATGTCACCAGTCTTAATATCAAAGAAAAGTTCTTGAATGGACAGACAAAAGATTGTTTGGAGAATGCAAGCATCGATCTCGCTACCTCTCACATGCAAAGCGAGCGCTCTACCATTTGAGCTAATTCCCCATGCCTTCTCACTGATAGAATTGAAATGATCTCTGGAGTACAATATCTCAACATATTTGATTGTTTCGATTTCTCTGTCATTTCTAATCTTTTTTCCCGGGTTTTTAAAGATTTTCTATAATATTGAAAAAATAAGCCTACTTATCAAGGGTAAATGTCTGTAATAATCATACATTCTCTTTCCATAACAAATGTTTAAATTTCTGGTGAAAAAATGAAGTTTGACAGTATAGCTGATTCTTCCAAATTTCTTTTCGAATGTATTTTTCCAGGTAGAACTTCAAATAAAGAGTGACATAATTGACTTATAAATGGGAAAAGTGTTGAATTGAAGGATGCAGTAAAACCACTATTATATCATACAAATCAAACCTCTGAAAAGTGTTCAATGTTAATCGAGATTTTCTCCCTTACTTTCAAAGTAAATAAATGATATGTTCAAAGCTATATCAAATCCTCAACCTAGGCTTGGTTATTTTGCTGCGGTGGTCATCTGCCTACCAGCTGAGATTTTAAAGGCCTTTGGTATAATCAATAAACCTGATTGTAAATGTCACCAGTCTTAATATCAAAGAAAAGTTCTTGAATGGACAGACAAAAGATTGTTTGGAGAATGCAAGCATCGATCTAGCTACCTCTCACATGCAAAGCGAGCGCTCTACCATTTGAGCTAATTCCACATGCCTTCTCACTGATAGAATTGAAATGATCTCTGGAGTACAATATCTCAACAT
The DNA here is from genome assembly GCF_038048845.1 of Mixophyes fleayi. Lineage (NCBI taxonomy): Eukaryota > Metazoa > Chordata > Amphibia > Anura > Limnodynastidae > Mixophyes > Mixophyes fleayi. Next base: position 21,461 of record NW_027448311.1, read on the forward strand.
ATTTGATTGTTTCGATTTCTCTGTCATTTCTAATCTTTTTTCCCGGGTTTTTAAAGATTTTCTATAATATTGAAAAAATAAGCCTACTTATCAAGGGTAAATGTCTGTAATAATCATACATTCTCTTTCCATAACAAATGTTTAAATTTCTGGTGAAAAAATGAAGTTTGACAGTATAGCTGATTCTTCCAAATTTCTTTTCGAATGTATTTTTCCAGGTAGAACTTCAAATAAAGAGTGACATAATTGACTTATAAATGGGAAAAGTGTTGAATTGAAGGATGCAGTAAAACCACTATTATATCATACAAATCAAACCTCTGAAAAGTGTTCAATGTTAATCGAGATTTTCTCCCTTACTTTCAAAGTAAATAAATGATATGTTCAAAGCTATATCAAATCCTCAACCTAGGCTTGGTTATTTTGCTGCGGTGGTCATCTGCCTACCAGCTGAGATTTTAAAGGCCTTTGGTATAATCAATAAACCTGATTGTAAATGTCACCAGTCTTAATATCAAAGAAAAGTTCTTGAATGGACAGACAAAAGATTGTTTGGAGAATGCAAGCATCGATCTTGCTACCTCTCACATGCAAAGCGAGCGCTCTACCATTTCAGCTAATTCCCCATGCCTTCTCACTAATAGAATTGAAATGATCTCTGGAGTACAATATCTCAACATATTTGATTGTTTCGATTTCTCTGTCATTTCTAATCTTTTTTCCCGGGTTTTTAAAGATTTTCTATAATATTGAAAAAATAAGCCTACTTATCAAGGATAAATGTCTGTAATAATCATACATTCTCTTTCCATAACAAATGTTTAAATTTCTGGTGAAAAAATGAAGTTTGACAGTATAGCTGATTCTTCCAAATTTCTTTTCGAATGTATTTTTCCAGGTAGAACTTCAAATAAAGAGTGACATAATTGACTTATAAATGGGAAAAGTGTTGAATTGAAGGATGCAGTAAAACCACTATTATATCATACAAATCAAACCTCTGAAAAGTGTTCAATGTTAATCGAGATTTTCTCCCTTACTTTCAAAGTAAATAAATGATATGTTCAAAGCTATATCAAATCCTCAACCTAGGCTTGGTTATTTTGCTGCGGTGGTCATCTGCCTACCAGCTGAGATTTTAAAGGCCTTTGGTATAATCAATAAACCTGATTGTAAATGTCACCAGTCTTAATATCAAAGAAAAGTTCTTGAATGGACAGACAAAAGATTGTTTGGAGAATGCAAGCATCGATCTCGCTACCTCTCACATGCAAAGCGAGCGCTCTACCATTTGAGCTAATTCCCCATGCCTTCTCACTGATAGAATTGAAATGATCTCTGGAGTACAATATCTCAACATATTTGATTGTTTCGATTTCTCTGTCATTTCTAATCTTTTTTCCCGGGTTTTTAAAGATTTTCTATAATATTGAAAAAATAAGCCTACTTATCAAGGGTAAATGTCTGTAATAATCATACATTCTCTTTCCATAACAAATGTTTAAATTTCTGGTGAAAAAATGAAGTTTGACAGTATAGCTGATTCTTCCAAATTTCTTTTCGAATGTATTTTTCCAGGTAGAACTTCAAATAAAGAGTGACATAATTGACTTATAAATGGGAAAAGTGTTGAATTGAAGGATGCAGTAAAACCACTATTATATCATACAAATCAAACCTCTGAAAAGTGTTCAATGTTAATCGAGATTTTCTCCCTTACTTTCAAAGTAAATAAATGATATGTTCAAAGCTATATCAAATCCTCAACCTAGGCTTGGTTATTTTGCTGCGGTGGTCATCTGCCTACCAGCTGAGATTTTAAAGGCCTTTGGTATAATCAATAAACCTGATTGTAAATGTCACCAGTCTTAATATCAAAGAAAAGTTCTTGAATGGACAGATAAAAGATTGTTTGGAGAATGCAAGCATCGATCTCGCTACCTCTCACATGCAAAGCGAGCGCTCTACCATTTGAGCTAATTCCCCATGCCTTCGCACTGATAGAATTGAAATGATCTCTGGAGTACAATATCTCAACATATTTGATTGTTTCGATTTCTCTGTCATTTCTAATCTTTTTTCCCGGGTTTTTAAAGATTTTCTATAATATTGAAAAAATAAGCCTACTTATCAAGGGTAAATGTCTGTAATAATCATACATTCTCTTTCCATAACAAATGTTTAAATTTCTGGTGAAAAAATGAAGTTTGACAGTATAGCTGATTCTTCCAAATTTCTTTTCGAATGTATTTTTCCAGGTAGAACTTCAAATAAAGAGTGACATAATTGACTTATAAATGGGAAAAGTGTTGAATTGAAGGATGCAGTAAAACCACTATTATATCATACAAATCAAACCTCTGAAAAGTGTTCAATGTTAATCGAGATTTTCTCCCTTACTTTCAAAGTAAATAAATGATATGTTCAAAGCTATATCAAATCCTCAACCTAGGCTTGGTTATTTTGCTGCGGTGGTCATCTGCCTACCAGCTGAGATTTTAAAGGCCTTTGGTATAATCAATAAACCTGATTGTAAATGTCACCAGTCTTAATATCAAAGAAAAGTTCTTGAATGGACAGACAAAAGATTGTTTGGAGAATGCAAGCATCGATCTTGCTACCTCTCACATGCAAAGCAAGCGCTCTACCATTTGAGCTAATTCCCCATGCCTTCTCACTGATAGAATTGAAATGATCTCTGGAGTACAATATCTCAACATATTTGATTGTTTCGATTTCTCTGTCATTTCTAATCTTTTTTCCCGGGTTTTTAAAGATTTTCTATAATATTGAAAAAATAAGCCTACTTATCAAGGGTAAATGTCTGTAATAATCATACATTCTCTTTCCATAACAAATGTTTCAATTTCTGGTGAAAAAATGAAGTTTGACAGTATAGCTGATTCTTCCAAATTTCTTTTCGAATGTATTTTTCCAGGTAGAACTTCAAATAAAGAGTGACATAATTGACTTATAAATGGGAAAAGTGTTGAATTGAAGGATGCAGTAAAACCACTATTATATCATACAAATCAAACCTCTGAAAAGTGTTCAATGTTAATCGAGATTTTCTCCCCTACTTTCAAAGTAAATAAATGATATGTTCAAAGCTATATCAAATCCTCAACCTAGGCTTGGTTATTTTGCTGCGGTGGTCATCTGCCTACCAGCTGAGATTTTAAAGGCCTTTGGTATAATCAATAAACCTGATTGTAAATGTCACCAGTCTTAATATCAAAGAAAAGTTCTTGAATGGACAGACAAAAGATTGTTTGGAAAATGTGAGTATCGATCTCGCTACTTCTTACATGCAAAGCGAGCGCTCTACCATTTGAGCTAATTCCCCATGCCTTCTCACTAATAGAATTGAAATGATCTCTGGAGTACAATGTCTCAACATATTTGATTGTTTCGATTTCTCTGTCATTTCTAATCTTTTTTACCGGGTTTTTAAAGATTTCCTATAATATTGAAAAAATAAGCCTACTTATCAAGGGTAAATGTCTGTAATAATCATACATTCTCTTTCCATAACAAATGTTTAAATTTCTGGTGTAAAAATGAAGTTTGACAGTATAGCTAATTCTTCCAAATTTCTTTTCGAATGCATTTTTCCAGGTAGAACTTCAAATAAAGAGTGACATAATTGACTTATAAATGGGAAAAGTGTTGAATTGAAGGATGCAGTAAAACCACTATTATATCATACAAATCAAACCTCTGAAAAGTGTTCAATGTTAATCGAGATTTTCTCCCTTACTTTCAAAGTAAATAAATGATATGTTCAAAGCTATATCAAATCCTCAACCTAGGCTTGGTTATTTTGCTGCGGTGGTCATCTGCCTACCAGCTGAGATTTTAAAGGCCTTTGGTATAATCAATAAACCTGATTGTAAATGTCACCAGTCTTAATATCAAAGAAAAGTTCTTGAATGGAAAGACAAAAATGATTGGAGAATGCGAGCATCGATCTCACTACCTCTCACATGCAAAGCGAGCGCTCTACCATTTGAGCTAATTCCCCATGCCTTCTCACTGATAGAATTGAAATGATCTCTGGAGTACAATATCTCAACATATTTGATTGTTTCGATTTCTCTGTCATTTCTAATCTTTTTTCCCGGGTTTTTAAAGATTTTCTATAATATTGAAAAAATAAGCCTACTTATCAAGGGTAAATGTCTGTAATAATCATACATTCTCTTTCCATAACAAATGTTTAAATTTCTGGTGAAAAAATGAAGTTTGACAGTATAGCTGATTCTTCCAAATTTCTTTTCGAATGTATTTTTCCAGGTAGAACTTCAAATAAAGAGTGACATAATTGACTTATAAATGGGAAAAGTGTTGAATTGAAGGATGCAGTAAAACCACTATTATATCATACAAATCAAACCTCTGAAAAGTGTTCAATGTTAATCGAGATTTTCTCCCTTACTTTCAAAGTAAATAAATGATATGTTCAAAGCTATATCAAATCCTCAACCTAGGCTTGGTTATTTTGCTGCGGTGGTCATCTGCCTACCAGCTGAGATTTTAAAGGCCTTTGGTATAATCAATAAACCTGATTGTAAATGTCACCAGTCTTAATATCAAAGAAAAGTTCTTGAATGGACAGACAAAAGATTGTTTGGAGAATGCAAGCATCGATCTCGCTACCTCTCACATGCAAAGCGAGCGCTCTACCATTTGAGCTAATTCCCCATGCCTTCTCACTGATAGAATTGAAATGATCTCTGGAGTACAATATCTCAACATATTTGATTGTTTCGATTTCTCTGTCATTTCTAATCTTTTTTCCCGGGTTTTTAAAGATTTTCTATAATATTGAAAAAATAAGCCTACTTATCAAGGGTAAATGTCTGTAATAATCATACATTCTCTTTCCATAACAAATGTTTAAATTTCTGGTGAAAAAATGAAGTTTGACAGTATAGCTGATTCTTCCAAATTTCTTTTCGAATGTATTTTTCCAGGTAGAACTTCAAATAAAGAGTGACATAATTGACTTATAAATGGGAAAAGTGTTGAATTGAAGGATGCAGTAAAACCACTATTATATCATACAAATCAAACCTCTGAAAAGTGTTCAATGTTAATCGAGATTTTCTCCCTTACTTTCAAAGTAAATAAATGATATGTTCAAAGCTATATCAAATCCTCAACCTAGGCTTGGTTATTTTGCTGCGGTGGTCATCTGCCTACCAGCTGAGATTTTAAAGGCCTTTGGTATAATCAATAAACCTGATTGTAAATGTCACCAGTCTTAATATCAAAGAAAAGTTCTTGAATGGACAGACAAAAGATTGTTTGGAGAATGCAAGCATCGATCTCGCTACCTCTCACATGCAAAGCGAGCGCTCTACCATTTGAGCTAATTCCCCATGCCTTCTCACTGATAGAATTGAAATGATCTCTGGAGTACAATATCTCAACATATTTGATTGTTTCGATTTCTCTGTCATTTCTAATCTTTTTTCCCGGGTTTTTAAAGATTTTCTATAATATTGAAAAAATAAGCCTACTTATCAAGGGTAAATGTCTGTAATAATCATACATTCTCTTTCCATAACAAATGTTTAAATTTCTGGTGAAAAAATGAAGTTTGACAGTATAGCTGATTCTTCCAAATTTCTTTTCGAATGTATTTTTCCAGGTAGAACTTCAAATAAAGAGTGACATAATTGACTTATAAATGGGAAAAGTGTTGAATTGAAGGATGCAGTAAAACCACTATTATATCATACAAATCAAACCTCTGAAAAGTGTTCAATGTTAATCGAGATTTTCTCCCTTACTTTCAAAGTAAATAAATGATATGTTCAAAGCTATATCAAATCCTCAACCTAGGCTTGGTTATTTTGCTGCGGTGGTCATCTGCCTACCAGCTGAGATTTTAAAGGCCTTTGGTATAATCAATAAACCTGATTGTAAATGTCACCAGTCTTAATATCAAAGAAAAGTTCTTGAATGGACAGACAAAAGATTGTTTGGAGAATGCAAGCATCGATCTCGCTACCTCTCACATGCAAAGCGAGCGCTCTACCATTTGAGCTAATTCCCCATGCCTTCGCACTGATAGAATTGAAATGATCTCTGGAGTACAATATCTCAACATATTTGATTGTTTCGATTTCTCTGTCATTTCTAATCTTTTTTCCCGGGTTTTTAAAGATTTTCTATAATATTGAAAAAATAAGCCTACTTATCAAGGGTAAATGTCTGTAATAATCATACATTCTCTTTCCATAACAAATGTTTAAATTTCTGGTGAAAAAATGAAGTTTGACAGTATAGCTGATTCTTCCAAATTTCTTTTCGAATGTATTTTTCCAGGTAGAACTTCAAATAAAGAGTGACATAATTGACTTATAAATGGGAAAAGTGTTGAATTGAAGGATGCAGTAAAACCACTATTATATCATACAAATCAAACCTCTGAAAAGTGTTCAATGTTAATCGAGATTTTCTCCCTTACTTTCAAAGTAAATAAATGATATGTTCAAAGCTATATCAAATCCTCAACCTAGGCTTGGTTATTTTGCTGCGGTGGTCATCTGCCTACCAGCTGAGATTTTAAAGGCCTTTGGTATAATCAATAAACCTGATTGTAAATGTCACCAGTCTTAATATCAAAGAAAAGTTCTTGAATGGACAGACAAAAGATTGTTTGGAGAATGCAAGCATCGATCTTGCTACCTCTCACATGCAAAGCGAGCGCTCTACCATTTGAGCTAATTCCCCATGCCTTCTCACTGATAGAATTGAAATGATCTCTGGAGTACAATATCTCAACATATTTGATTGTTTCGATTTCTCTGTCATTTCTAATCTTTTTTCCCGGGTTTTTAAAGATTTTCTATAATATTGAAAAAATAAGCCTACTTATCAAGGGTAAATGTCTGTAATAATCATACATTCTCTTTCCATAACAAATGTTTCAATTTCTGGTGAAAAAATGAAGTTTGACAGTATAGCTGATTCTTCCAAATTTCTTTTCGAATGTATTTTTCCAGGTAGAACTTCAAATAAAGAGTGACATAATTGACTTATAAATGGGAAAAGTGTTGAATTGAAGGATGCAGTAAAACCACTATTATATCATACAAATCAAACCTCTGAAAAGTGTTCAATGTTAATCGAGATTTTCTCCCCTACTTTCAAAGTAAATAAATGATATGTTCAAAGCTATATCAAATCCTCAACCTAGGCTTGGTTATTTTGCTGCGGTGGTCATCTGCCTACCAGCTGAGATTTTAAAGGCCTTTGGTATAATCAATAAACCTGATTGTAAATGTCACCAGTCTTAATATCAAAGAAAAGTTCTTGAATGGACAGACAAAAGATTGTTTGGAAAATGTGAGTATCGATCTCGCTACTTCTTACATGCAAAGCGAGCGCTCTACCATTTGAGCTAATTCCCCATGCCTTCTCACTAATAGAATTGAAATGATCTCTGGAGTACAATGTCTCAACATATTTGATTGTTTCGATTTCTCTGTCATTTCTAATCTTTTTTACCGGGTTTTTAAAGATTTCCTATAATATTGAAAAAATAAGCCTACTTATCAAGGGTAAATGTCTGTAATAATCATACATTCTCTTTCCATAACAAATGTTTCAATTTCTGGTGTAAAAATGAAGTTTGACAGTATAGCTAATTCTTCCAAATTTCTTTTCGAATGCATTTTTCCAGGTAGAACTTCAAATAAAGAGTGACATAATTGACTTATAAATGGGAAAAGTGTTGAATTGAAGGATGCAGTAAAACCACTATTATATCATACAAATCAAACCTCTGAAAAGTGTTCAATGTTAATCGAGATTTTCTCCCTTACTTTCAAAGTAAATAAATGATATGTTCAAAGCTATATCAAATCCTCAACCTAGGCTTGGTTATTTTGCTGCGGTGGTCATCTGCCTACCAGCTGAGATTTTAAAGGCCTTTGGTATAATCAATAAACCTGATTGTAAATGTCACCAGTCTTAATATCAAAGAAAAGTTCTTGAATGGAAAGACAAAAATGATTGGAGAATGCGAGCATCGATCTCACTACCTCTCACATGCAAAGCGAGCGCTCTACCATTTGAGCTAATTCCCCATGCCTTCTCACTGATAGAATTGAAATGATCTCTGGAGTACAATATCTCAACATATTTGATTGTTTCGATTTCTCTGTCATTTCTAATCTTTTTTCCCGGGTTTTTAAAGATTTTCTATAATATTGAAAAAATAAGCCTACTTATCAAGGGTAAATGTCTGTAATAATCATACATTCTCTTTCCATAACAAATGTTTAAATTTCTGGTGAAAAAATGAAGTTTGACAGTATAGCTGATTCTTCCAAATTTCTTTTCGAATGTATTTTTCCAGGTAGAACTTCAAATAAAGAGTGACATAATTGACTTATAAATGGGAAAAGTGTTGAATTGAAGGATGCAGTAAAACCACTATTATATCATACAAATCAAACCTCTGAAAAGTGTTCAATGTTAATCGAGATTTTCTCCCTTACTTTCAAAGTAAATAAATGATATGTTCAAAGCTATATCAAATCCTCAACCTAGGCTTGGTTATTTTGCTGCGGTGGTCATCTGCCTACCAGCTGAGATTTTAAAGGCCTTTGGTATAATCAATAAACCTGATTGTAAATGTCACCAGTCTTAATATCAAAGAAAAGTTCTTGAATGGACAGACAAAAGATTGTTTGGAGAATGCAAGCATCGATCTTGCTACCTCTCACATGCAAAGCGAGCGCTCTACCATTTGAGCTAATTCCCCATGCCTTCTCACTGATAGAATTGAAATGATCTCTGGAGTACAATATCTCAACATATTTGATTGTTTCGATTTCTCTGTCATTTCTAATCTTTTTTCCCGGGTTTTTAAAGATTTTCTATAATATTGAAAAAATAAGCCTACTTATCAAGGGTAAATGTCTGTAATAATCATACATTCTCTTTCCATAACAAATGTTTCAATTTCTGGTGAAAAAATGAAGTTTGACAGTATAGCTGATTCTTCCAAATTTCTTTTCGAATGTATTTTTCCAGGTAGAACTTCAAATAAAGAGTGACATAATTGACTTATAAATGGGAAAAGTGTTGAATTGAAGGATGCAGTAAAACCACTATTAATCATACAAATCAAACCTCTGAAAAGTGTTCAATGTTAATCGAGATTTTCTCCCCTACTTTCAAAGTAAATAAATGATATGTTCAAAGCTATATCAAATCCTCAACCTAGGCTTGGTTATTTTGCTGCGGTGGTCATCTGCCTACCAGCTGAGATTTTAAAGGCCTTTGGTATAATCAATAAACCTGATTGTAAATGTCACCAGTCTTAATATCAAAGAAAAGTTCTTGAATGGACAGACAAAAGATTGTTTGGAAAATGTGAGTATCGATCTCGCTACTTCTTACATGCAAAGCGAGCGCTCTACCATTTGAGCTAATTCCCCATGCCTTCTCACTAATAGAATTGAAATGATCTCTGGAGTACAATGTCTCAACATATTTGATTGTTTCGATTTCTCTGTCATTTCTAATCTTTTTTACCGGGTTTTTAAAGATTTCCTATAATATTGAAAAAATAAGCCTACTTATCAAGGGTAAATGTCTGTAATAATCATACATTCTCTTTCCATAACAAATGTTTCAATTTCTGGTGTAAAAATGAAGTTTGACAGTATAGCTAATTCTTCCAAATTTCTTTTCGAATGCATTTTTCCAGGTAGAACTTCAAATAAAGAGTGACATAATTGACTTATAAATGGGAAAAGTGTTGAATTGAAGGATGCAGTAAAACCACTATTATATCATACAAATCAAACCTCTGAAAAGTGTTCAATGTTAATCGAGATTTTCTCCCTTACTTTCAAAGTAAATAAATGATATGTTCAAAGCTATATCAAATCCTCAACCTAGGCTTGGTTATTTTGCTGCGGTGGTCATCTGCCTACCAGCTGAGATTTTAAAGGCCTTTGGTATAATCAATAAACCTGATTGTAAATGTCACCAGTCTTAATATCAAAGAAAAGTTCTTGAATGGAAAGACAAAAATGATTGGAGAATGCGAGCATCGATCTCACTACCTCTCACATGCAAAGCGAGCGCTCTACCATTTGAGCTAATTCCCCATGCCTTCTCACTGATAGAATTGAAATGATCTCTGGAGTACAATATCTCAACATATTTGATTGTTTCGATTTCTCTGTCATTTCTAATCTTTTTTCCCGGGTTTTTAAAGATTTTCTATAATATTGAAAAAATAAGCCTACTTATCAAGGGTAAATGTCTGTAATAATCATACATTCTCTTTCCATAACAAATGTTTAAATTTCTGGTGAAAAAATGAAGTTTGACAGTATAGCTGATTCTTCCAAATTTCTTTTCGAATGTATTTTTCCAGGTAGAACTTCAAATAAAGAGTGACATAATTGACTTATAAATGGGAAAAGTGTTGAATTGAAGGATGCAGTAAAACCACTATTATATCATACAAATCAAACCTCTGAAAAGTGTTCAATGTTAATCGAGATTTTCTCCCTTACTTTCAAAGTAAATAAATGATATGTTCAAAGCTATATCAAATCCTCAACCTAGGCTTGGTTATTTTGCTGCGGTGGTCATCTGCCTACCAGCTGAGATTTTAAAGGCCTTTGGTATAATCAATAAACCTGATTGTAAATGTCACCAGTCTTAATATCAAAGAAAAGTTCTTGAATGGACAGACAAAAGATTGTTTGGAGAATGCAAGCATCGATCTCGCTACCTCTCACATGCAAAGCGAGCGCTCTACCATTTGAGCTAATTCCCCATGCCTTCTCACTGATAGAATTGAAATGATCTCTGGAGTACAATATCTCAACATATTTGATTGTTTCGATTTCTCTGTCATTTCTAATCTTTTTTCCCGGGTTTTTAAAGATTTTCTATAATATTGAAAAAATAAGCCTACTTATCAAGGGTAAATGTCTGTAATAATCATACATTCTCTTTCCATAACAAATGTTTAAATTTCTGGTGAAAAAATGAAGTTTGACAGTATAGCTGATTCTTCCAAATTTCTTTTCGAATGTATTTTTCCAGGTAGAACTTCAAATAAAGAGTGACATAATTGACTTATAAATGGGAAAAGTGTTGAATTGAAGGATGCAGTAAAACCACTATTATATCATACAAATCAAACCTCTGAAAAGTGTTCAATGTTAATCGAGATTTTCTCCCTTACTTTCAAAGTAAATAAATGATATGTTCAAAGCTATATCAAATCCTCAACCTAGGCTTGGTTATTTTGCTGCGGTGGTCATCTGCCTACCAGCTGAGATTTTAAAGGCCTTTGGTATAATCAATAAACCTGATTGTAAATGTCACCAGTCTTAATATCAAAGAAAAGTTCTTGAATGGACAGACAAAAGATTGTTTGGAGAATGCAAGCATCGATCTCGCTACCTCTCACATGCAAAGCGAGCGCTCTACCATTTGAGCTAATTCCCCATGCCTTCTTACTGATAGAATTGAAATGATCTCTGGAGTACAATATCTCAACATATTTGATTGTTTCGATTTCTCTGTCATTTCTAATCTTTTTTCCCGGGTTTTTAAAGATTTTCTATAATATTGAAAAAATAAGCCTACTTATCAAGGGTAAATGTCTGTAATAATCATACATTCTCTTTCCATAACAAATGTTTAAATTTCTGGTGAAAAAATGAAGTTTGACAGTATAGCTGATTCTTCCAAATTTCTTTTCGAATGTATTTTTCCAGGTAGAACTTCAAATAAAGAGTGACATAATTGACTTATAAATGGGAAAAGTGTTGAATTGAAGGATGCAGTAAAACCACTATTATATCATACAAATCAAACCTCTGAAAAGTGTTCAATGTTAATCGAGATTTTCTCCCTTACTTTCAAAGTAAATAAATGATATGTTCAAAGCTATATCAAATCCTCAACCTAGGCTTGGTTATTTTGCTGCGGTGGTCATCTGCCTACCAGCTGAGATTTTAAAGGCCTTTGGTATAATCAATAAACCTGATTGTAAATGTCACCAGTCTTAATATCAAAGAAAAGTTCTTGAATGGACAGACAAAAGATTGTTTGGAGAATGCAAGCATCGATCTCGCTACCTCTCACATGCAAAGCGAGCGCTCTACCATTTGAGCTAATTCCCCATGCCTTCTCACTGATAGAATTGAAATGATCTCTGGAGTACAATATCTCAACATATTTGATTGTTTCGATTTCTCTGTCATTTCTAATCTTTTTTCCCGGGTTTTTAAAGATTTTCTATAATATTGAAAAAATAAGCCTACTTATCAAGGGTAAATGTCTGTAATAATCATACATTCTCTTTCCATAACAAATGTTTAAATTTCTGGTGAAAAAATGAAGTTTGACAGTATAGCTGATTCTTCCAAATTTCTTTTCGAATGTATTTTTCCAGGTAGAACTTCAAATAAAGAGTGACATAATTGACTTATAAATGGGAAAAGTGTTGAATTGAAGGATGCAGTAAAACCACTATTATATCATACAAATCAAACCTCTGAAAAGTGTTCAATGTTAATCGAGATTTTCTCCCTTACTTTCAAAGTAAATAAATGATATGTTCAAAGCTATATCAAATCCTCAACCTAGGCTTGGTTATTTTGCTGCGGTGGTCATCTGCCTACCAGCTGAGATTTTAAAGGCCTTTGGTATAATCAATAAACCTGATTGTAAATGTCACCAGTCTTAATATCAAAGAAAAGTTCTTGAATGGACAGACAAAAGATTGTTTGGAGAATGCAAGCATCGATCTAGCTACCTCTCACATGCAAAGCGAGCGCTCTACCATTTGAGCTAATTCCCCATGCCTTCTCACTGATAGAATTGAAATGATCTCTGGAGTACAATATCTCAACATATTTGATTGTTTCGATTTCTCTGTCATTTCTAATCTTTTTTCCCGGGTTTTTAAAGATTTTCTATAATATTGAAAAAATAAGCCTACTTATCAAGGGTAAATGTCTGTAATAATCATACATTCTCTTTCCATAACAAATGTTTAAATTTCTGGTGAAAAAATGAAGTTTGACAGTATAGCTGATTCTTCCAAATTTCTTTTCGAATGTATTTTTCCAGGTAGAACTTCAAATAAAGAGTGACATAATTGACTTATAAATGGGAAAAGTGTTGAATTGAAGGATGCAGTAAAACCACTATTATATCATACAAATCAAACCTCTGAAAAGTGTTCAATGTTAATCGAGATTTTCTCCCTTACTTTCAAAGTAAATAAATGATATGTTCAAAGCTATATCAAATCCTCAACCTAGGCTTGGTTATTTTGCTGCGGTGGTCATCTGCCTACCAGCTGAGATTTTAAAGGCCTTTGGTATAATCAATAAACCTGATTGTAAATGTCACCAGTCTTAATATCAAAGAAAAGTTCTTGAATGGACAGACAAAAGATTGTTTGGAGAATGCAAGCATCGATCTTGCTACCTCTCACATGCAAAGCGAGCGCTCTACCATTTCAGCTAATTCCCCATGCCTTCTCACTGATAGAATTGAAATGATCTCTGGAGTACAATATCTCAACATATTTGATTGTTTCGATTTCTCTGTCATTTCTAATCTTTTTTCCCGGGTTTTTAAAGATTTTCTATAATATTGAAAAAATAAGCCTACTTATCAAGGGTAAATGTCTGTAATAATCATACATTCTCTTTCCATAACAAATGTTTAAATTTCTGGTGAAAAAATGAAGTTTGACAGTATAGCTGATTCTTCCAAATTTCTTTTCGAATGTATTTTTCCAGGTAGAACTTCAAATAAAGAGTGACATAATTGACTTATAAATGGGAAAAGTGTTGAATTGAAGGATGCAGTAAAACCACTATTATATCATACAAATCAAACCTCTGAAAAGTGTTCAATGTTAATCGAGATTTTCTCCCTTACTTTCAAAGTAAATAAATGATATGTTCAAAGCTATATCAAATCCTCAACCTAGGCTTGGTTATTTTGCTGCGGTGGTCATCTGCCTACCAGCTGAGATTTTAAAGGCCTTTGGTATAATCAATAAACCTGATTGTAAATGTCACCAGTCTTAATATCAAAGAAAAGTTCTTGAATGGACAGACAAAAGATTGTTTGGAGAATGCAAGCATCGATCTCGCTACCTCTCACATGCAAAGCGAGCGCTCTACCATTTGAGCTAATTCCCCATGCCTTCTCACTGATAGAATTGAAATGATCTCTGGAGTACAATATCTCAACATATTTGATTGTTTCGATTTCTCTGTCATTTCTAATCTTTTTTCCCGGGTTTTTAAAGATTTTCTATAATATTGAAAAAATAAGCCTACTTATCAAGGGTAAATGTCTGTAATAATCATACATTCTCTTTCCATAACAAATGTTTAAATTTCTGGTGAAAAAATGAAGTTTGACAGTATAGCTGATTCTTCCAAATTTCTTTTCGAATGTATTTTTCCAGGTAGAACTTCAAATAAAGAGTGACATAATTGACTTATAAATGGGAAAAGTGTTGAATTGAAGGATGCAGTAAAACCACTATTATATCATACAAATCAAACCTCTGAAAAGTGTTCAATGTTAATCGAGATTTTCTCCCTTACTTTCAAAGTAAATAAATGATATGTTCAAAGCTATATCAAATCCTCAACCTAGGCTTGGTTATTTTGCTGCGGTGGTCATCTGCCTACCAGCTGAGATTTTAAAGGCCTTTGGTATAATCAATAAACCTGATTGTAAATGTCACCAGTCTTAATATCAAAGAAAAGTTCTTGAATGGACAGACAAAAGATTGTTTGGAGAATGCAAGCATCGATCTCGCTACCTCTCACATGCAAAGCGAGCGCTCTACCATTTGAGCTAATTCCCCATGCCTTCTCACTGATAGAATTGAAATGATCTCTGGAGTACAATATCTCAACATATTTGATTGTTTCGATTTCTCTGTCATTTCTAATCTTTTTTCCCGGGTTTTTAAAGATTTTCTATAATATTGAAAAAATAAGCCTACTTATCAAGGGTAAATGTCTGTAATAATCATACATTCTCTTTCCATAACAAATGTTTCAATTTCTGGTGAAAAAATGAAGTTTGACAGTATAGCTGATTCTTCCAAATTTCTTTTCGAATGTATTTTTCCAGGTAGAACTTCAAATAAAGAGTGACATAATTGACTTATAAATGGGAAAAGTGTTGAATTGAAGGATGCAGTAAAACCACTATTATATCATACAAATCAAACCTCTGAAAAGTGTTCAATGTTAATCGAGATTTTCTCCCTTACTTTCAAAGTAAATAAATGATATGTTCAAAGCTATATCAAATCCTCAACCTAGGCTTGGTTATTTTGCTGCGGTGGTCATCTGCCTACCAGCTGAGATTTTAAAGGCCTTTGGTATAATCAATAAACCTGATTGTAAATGTCACCAGTCTTAATATCAAAGAAAAGTTCTTGAATGGACAGACAAAAGATTGTTTGGAGAATGCAAGCATTGATCTCGCTACCTCTCACATGCAAAGCGAGCGCTCTACCATTTGAGCTAATTCCCCATGCATTCTCACTGATAGAATTGAAATGATCTCTGGAGTACAATATCTCAACATATTTGATTGTTTCGATTTCTCTGTCATTTCTAATCTTTTTTCCCGGGTTTTTAAAGATTTTCTATAATATTGAAAAAATAAGCCTACTTATCAAGGGTAAATGTCTGTAATAATCATACATTCTCTTTCCATAAGAAATGTTTAAATTTCTGGTGAAAAAATGAAGTTTGACAGTATAGCTGATTCTTCCAAATTTCTTTTCGAATGTATTTTTCCAGGTAGAACTTCAAATAAAGAGTGACATAATTGACTTATAAATGGGAAAAGTGTTGAATTGAAGGATGCAGTAAAACCACTATTATATCATACAAATCAAACCTCTGAAAAGTGTTCAATGTTAATCGAGATTTTCTCCCTTACTTTCAAAGTAAATAAATGATATGTTCAAAGCTATATCAAATCCTCAACCTAGGCTTGGTTATTTTGCTGCGGTGGTCATCTGCCTACCAGCTGAGATTTTAAAGGCCTTTGGTATAATCAATAAACCTGATTGTAAATGTCACCAGTCTTAATATCAAAGAAAAGTTCTTGAATGGACAGACAAAAGATTGTTTGGAGAATGCAAGCATCGATCTCGCTACCTCTCACATGCAAAGCGAGCGCTCTACCATTTGAGCTAATTCCCCATGCCTTCTCACTGATAGAATTGAAATGATCTCTGGAGTACAATATCTCAACATATTTGATTGTTTCGATTTCTCTGTCATTTCTAATCTTTTTTCCCGGGTTTTTAAAGATTTTCTATAATATTGAAAAAATAAGCCTACTTATCAAGGGTAAATGTCTGTAATAATCATACATTCTCTTTCCATAACAAATGTTTAAATTTCTGGTGAAAAAATGAAGTTTGACAGTATAGCTGATTCTTCCAAATTTCTTTTCGAATGTATTTTTCCAGGTAGAACTTCAAATAAAGAGTGACATAATTGACTTATAAATGGGAAAAGTGTTGAATTGAAGGATGCAGTAAAACCACTATTATATCATACAAATCAAACCTCTGAAAAGTGTTCAATGTTAATCGAGATTTTCTCCCTTACTTTCAAAGTAAATAAATGATATGTTCAAAGCTATATCAAATCCTCAACCTAGGCTTGGTTATTTTGCTGCGGTGGTCATCTGCCTACCAGCTGAGATTTTAAAGGCCTTTGGTATAATCAATAAACCTGATTGTAAATGTCACCAGTCTTAATATCAAAGAAAAGTTCTTGAATGGACAGACAAAAGATTGTTTGGAGAATGCAAGCATCGATCTTGCTACCTCTCACATGCAAAGCGAGCGCTCTACCATTTGAGCTAATTCCCCATGCCTTCTCACTGATAGAATTGAAATGATCTCTGGAGTACAATATCTCAACATATTTGATTGTTTCGATTTCTCTGTCATTTCTAATCTTTTTTCCCGGGTTTTTAAAGATTTTCTATAATATTGAAAAAATAAGCCTACTTATCAAGGGTAAATGTCTGTAATAATCATACATTCTCTTTCCATAACAAATGTTTAAATTTCTGGTGAAAAAATGAAGTTTGACAGTATAGCTGATTCTTCCAAATTTCTTTTCGAATGTATTTTTCCAGGTAGAACTTCAAATAAAGAGTGACATAATTGACTTATAAATGGGAAAAGTGTTGAATTGAAGGATGCAGTAAAACCACTATTATATCATACAAATCAAACCTCTGAAAAGTGTTCAATGTTAATCGAGATTTTCTCCCTTACTTTCAAAGTAAATAAATGATATGTTCAAAGCTATATCAAATCCTCAACCTAGGCTTGGTTATTTTGCTGCGGTGGTCATCTGCCTACCAGCTGAGATTTTAAAGGCCTTTGGTATAATCAATAAACCTGATTGTAAATGTCACCAGTCTTAATATCAAAGAAAAGTTCTTGAATGGACAGACAAAAGATTGTTTGGAGAATGCAAGCATCGATCTCGCTACCTCTCACATGCAAAGCGAGCGCTCTACCATTTGAGCTAATTCCCCATGCCTTCTCACTGATAGAATTGAAATGATCTCTGGAGTACAATATCTCAACATATTTGATTGTTTCGATTTCTCTGTCATTTCTAATCTTTTTTCCCGGGTTTTTAAAGATTTTCTATAATATTGAAAAAATAAGCCTACTTATCAAGGGTAAATGTCTGTAATAATCATACATTCTCTTTCCATAACAAATGTTTAAATTTCTGGTGAAAAAATGAAGTTTGACAGTATAGCTGATTCTTCCAAATTTCTTTTCGAATGTATTTTTCCAGGTAGAACTTCAAATAAAGAGTGACATAATTGACTTATAAATGGGAAAAGTGTTGAATTGAAGGATGCAGTAAAACCACTATTATATCATACAAATCAAACCTCTGAAAAGTGTTCAATGTTAATCGAGATTTTCTCCCTTACTTTCAAAGTAAATAAATGATATGTTCAAAGCTATATCAAATCCTCAACCTAGGCTTGGTTATTTTGCTGCGGTGGTCATCTGCCTACCAGCTGAGATTTTAAAGGCCTTTGGTATAATCAATAAACCTGATTGTAAATGTCACCAGTCTTAATATCAAAGAAAAGTTCTTGAATGGACAGACAAAAGATTGTTTGGAGAATGCAAGCATCGATCTCGCTACCTCTCACATGCAAAGCGAGCGCTCTACCATTTGAGCTAATTCCCCATGCCTTCTCACTGATAGAATTGAAATGATCTCTGGAGTACAATATCTCAACATATTTGATTGTTTCGATTTCTCTGTCATTTCTAATCTTTTTTCCCGGGTTTTTAAAGATTTTCTATAATATTGAAAAAATAAGCCTACTTATCAAGGGTAAATGTCTGTAATAATCATACATTCTCTTTCCATAACAAATGTTTCAATTTCTGGTGAAAAAATGAAGTTTGACAGTATAGCTGATTCTTCCAAATTTCTTTTCGAATGTATTTTTCCAGGTAGAACTTCAAATAAAGAGTGACATAATTGACTTATAAATGGGAAAAGTGTTGAATTGAAGGATGCAGTAAAACCACTATTATATCATACAAATCAAACCTCTGAAAAGTGTTCAATGTTAATCGAGATTTTCTCCCTTACTTTCAAAGTAAATAAATGATATGTTCAAAGCTATATCAAATCCTCAACCTAGGCTTGGTTATTTTGCTGCGGTGGTCATCTGCCTACCAGCTGAGATTTTAAAGGCCTTTGGTATAATCAATAAACCTGATTGTAAATGTCACCAGTCTTAATATCAAAGAAAAGTTCTTGAATGGACAGACAAAAGATTGTTTGGAGAATGCAAGCATCGATCTCGCTACCTCTCACATGCAAAGCGAGCGCTCTACCATTTGAGCTAATTCCCCATGCCTTCTCACTGATAGAATTGAAATGATCTCTGGAGTACAATATCTCAACATATTTGATTGTTTCGATTTCTCTGTCATTTCTAATCTTTTTTCCCGGGTTTTTAAAGATTTTCTATAATATTGAAAAAATAAGCCTACTTATCAAGGGTAAATGTCTGTAATAATCATACATTCTCTTTCCATAACAAATGTTTAAATTTCTGGTGAAAAAATGAAGTTTGACAGTATAGCTGATTCTTCCAAATTTCTTTTCGAATGTATTTTTCCAGGTAGAACTTCAAATAAAGAGTGACATAATTGACTTATAAATGGGAAAAGTGTTGAATTGAAGGATGCAGTAAAACCACTATTATATCATACAAATCAAACCTCTGAAAAGTGTTCAATGTTAATCGAGATTTTCTCCCTTACTTTCAAAGTAAATAAATGATATGTTCAAAGCTATATCAAATCCTCAACCTAGGCTTGGTTATTTTGCTGCGGTGGTCATCTGCCTACCAGCTGAGATTTTAAAGGCCTTTGGTATAATCAATAAACCTGATTGTAAATGTCACCAGTCTTAATATCAAAGAAAAGTTCTTGAATGGACAGACAAAAGATTGTTTGGAGAATGCAAGCATCGATCTCGCTACCTCTCACATGCAAAGCAAGCGCTCTACCATTTGAGCTAATTCCCCATGCCTTCTCACTGATAGAATTGAAATGATCTCTGGAGTACAATATCTCAACATATTTGATTGTTTCGATTTCTCTGTCATTTCTAATCTTTTTTCCCGGGTTTTTAAAGATTTTCTATAATATTGAAAAAATAAGCCTACTTATCAAGGGTAAATGTCTGTAATAATCATACATTCTCTTTCCATAACAAATGTTTCAATTTCTGGTGAAAAAATGAAGTTTGACAGTATAGCTGATTCTTCCAAATTTCTTTTCGAATGTATTTTTCCAGGTAGAACTTCAAATAAAGAGTGACATAATTGACTTATAAATGGGAAAAGTGTTGAATTGAAGGATGCAGTAAAACCACTATTATATCATACAAATCAAACCTCTGAAAAGTGTTCAATGTTAATCGAGATTTTCTCCCTTACTTTCAAAGTAAATAAATGATATGTTCAAAGCTATATCAAATCCTCAACCTAGGCTTGGTTATTTTGCTGCGGTGGTCATCTGCCTACCAGCTGAGATTTTAAAGGCCTTTGGTATAATCAATAAACCTGATTGTAAATGTCACCAGTCTTAATATCAAAGAAAAGTTCTTGAATGGACAGACAAAAGATTGTTTGGAGAATGCAAGCATCGATCTCGCTACCTCTCACATGCAAAGCGAGCGCTCTACCATTTGAGCTAATTCCCCATGCCTTCTCACTGATAGAATTGAAATGATCTCTGGAGTACAATATCTCAACATATTTGATTGTTTCGATTTCTCTGTCATTTCTAATCTTTTTTCCCGGGTTTTTAAAGATTTTCTATAATATTGAAAAAATAAGCCTACTTATCAAGGGTAAATGTCTGTAATAATCATACATTCTCTTTCCATAACAAATGTTTCAATTTCTGGTGAAAAAATGAAGTTTGACAGTATAGCTGATTCTTCCAAATTTCTTTTCGAATGTATTTTTCCAGGTAGAACTTCAAATAAAGAGTGACATAATTGACTTATAAATGGGAAAAGTGTTGAATTGAAGGATGCAGTAAAACCACTATTATATCATACAAATCAAACCTCTGAAAAGTGTTCAATGTTAATCGAGATTTTCTCCCTTACTTTCAAAGTAAATAAATGATATGTTCAAAGCTATATCAAATCCTCAACCTAGGCTTGGTTATTTTGCTGCGGTGGTCATCTGCCTACCAGCTGAGATTTTAAAGGCCTTTGGTATAATCAATAAACCTGATTGTAAATGTCACCAGTCTTAATATCAAAGAAAAGTTCTTGAATGGACAGACAAAAGATTGTTTGGAGAATGCAAGCATCGATCTCGCTACCTCTCACATGCAAAGCGAGCGCTCTACCATTTGAGCTAATTCCCCATGCCTTCTCACTGATAGAATTGAAATGATCTCTGGAGTACAATATCTCAACATATTTGATTGTTTCGATTTCTCTGTCATTTCTAATCTTTTTTCCCGGGTTTTTAAAGATTTTCTATAATATTGAAAAAATAAGCCTACTTATCAAGGGTAAATGTCTGTAATAATCATACATTCTCTTTCCATAACAAATGTTTAAATTTCTGGTGAAAAAATGAAGTTTGACAGTATAGCTGATTCTTCCAAATTTCTTTTCGAATGTATTTTTCCAGGTAGAACTTCAAATAAAGAGTGACATAATTGACTTATAAATGGGAAAAGTGTTGAATTGAAGGATGCAGTAAAACCACTATTATATCATACAAATCAAACCTCTGAAAAGTGTTCAATGTTAATCGAGATTTTCTCCCTTACTTTCAAAGTAAATAAATGATATGTTCAAAGCTATATCAAATCCTCAACCTAGGCTTGGTTATTTTGCTGCGGTGGTCATCTGCCTACCAGCTGAGATTTTAAAGGCCTTTGGTATAATCAATAAACCTGATTGTAAATGTCACCAGTCTTAATATCAAAGAAAAGTTCTTGAATGGACAGACAAAAGATTGTTTGGAGAATGCAAGCATCGATCTCGCTACCTCTCACATGCAAAGCGAGCGCTCTACCATTTGAGCTAATTCCCCATGCCTTCTCACTGATAGAATTGAAATGATCTCTGGAGTACAATATCTCAACATATTTGATTGTTTCGATTTCTCTGTCATTTCTAATCTTTTTTCCCGGGTTTTTAAAGATTTTCTATAATATTGAAAAAATAAGCCTACTTATCAAGGGTAAATGTCTGTAATAATCATACATTCTCTTTCCATAACAAATGTTTCAATTTCTGGTGAAAAAATGAAGTTTGACAGTATAGCTGATTCTTCCAAATTTCTTTTCGAATGTATTTTTCCAGGTAGAACTTCAAATAAAGAGTGACATAATTGACTTATAAATGGGAAAAGTGTTGAATTGAAGGATGCAGTAAAACCACTATTATATCATACAAATCAAACCTCTGAAAAGTGTTCAATGTTAATCGAGATTTTCTCCCTTACTTTCAAAGTAAATAAATGATATGTTCAAAGCTATATCAAATCCTCAACCTAGGCTTGGTTATTTTGCTGCGGTGGTCATCTGCCTACCAGCTGAGATTTTAAAGGCCTTTGGTATAATCAATAAACCTGATTGTAAATGTCACCAGTCTTAATATCAAAGAAAAGTTCTTGAATGGACAGACAAAAGATTGTTTGGAGAATGCAAGCATCGATCTCGCTACCTCTCACATGCAAAGCGAGCGCTCTACCATTTGAGCTAATTCCCCATGCCTTCTCACTGATAGAATTGAAATGATCTCTGGAGTACAATATCTCAACATATTTGATTGTTTCGATTTCTCTGTCATTTCTAATCTTTTTTCCCGGGTTTTTAAAGATTTTCTATAATATTGAAAAAATAAGCCTACTTATCAAGGGTAAATGTCTGTAATAATCATACATTCTCTTTCCATAAGAAATGTTTAAATTTCTGGTGAAAAAATGAAGTTTGACAGTATAGCTGATTCTTCCAAATTTCTTTTCGAATGTATTTTTCCAGGTACAACTTCAAATAAAGAGTGACATAATTGACTTATAAATGGGAAAAGTGTTGAATTGAAGGATGCAGTAAAACCACTATTATATCATACAAATCAAACCTCTGAAAAGTGTTCAATGTTAATCGAGATTTTCTCCCTTACTTTCAAAGTAAATAAATGATATGTTCAAAGCTATATCAAATCCTCAACCTAGGCTTGGTTATTTTGCTGCGGTGGTCATCTGCCTACCAGCTGAGATTTTAAAGGCCTTTGGTATAATCAATAAACCTGATTGTAAATGTCACCAGTCTTAATATCAAAGAAAAGTTCTTGAATGGACAGACAAAAGATTGTTTGGAGAATGCAAGCATCGATCTCGCTACCTCTCACATGCAAAGCGAGCGCTCTACCATTTGAGCTAATTCCCCATGCCTTCTCACTGATAGAATTGAAATGATCTCTGGAGTACAATATCTCAACATATTTGATTGTTTCGATTTCTCTGTCATTTCTAATCTTTTTTCCCGGGTTTTTAAAGATTTTCTATAATATTGAAAAAATAAGCCTACTTATCAAGGGTAAATGTCTGTAATAATCATACATTCTCTTTCCATAACAAATGTTTAAATTTCTGGTGAAAAAATGAAGTTTGACAGTATAGCTAATTCTTCCAAATTTCTTTTCGAATGTATTTTTCCAGGTAGAACTTCAAATAAAGAGTGACATAATTGACTTATAAATGGGAAAAGTGTTGAATTGAAGGATGCAGTAAAACCACTATTATATCATACAAATCAAACCTCTGAAAAGTGTTCAATGTTAATCGAGATTTTCTCCCCTACTTTCAAAGTAAATAAATGATATGTTCAAAGCTATATCAAATCCTCAACCTAGGCTTGGTTATTTTGCTGCGGTGGTCATCTGCCTACCAGCTGAGATTTTAAAGGCCTTTGGTATAATCAATAAACCTGATTGTAAATGTCACCAGTCTTAATATCAAAGAAAAGTTCTTGAATGGACAGACAAAAGATTGTTTGGAAAATGTGAGTATCGATCTCGCTACTTCTTACATGCAAAGTGAGCGCTCTACCATTTGAGCTAATTCCCCATGCCTTCTCACTAATAGAATTGAAATGATCTCTGGAGTACAATGTCTCAACATATTTGATTGTTTCGATTTCTCTGTCATTTCAAATCTTTTTTACCGGGTTTTTAAAGATTTCCTATAATATTGAAAAAATAAGCCTACTTATCAAGGGTAAATGTCTGTAATAATCATACATTCTCTTTCCATAACAAATGTTTCAATTTCTGGTGTAAAAATGAAGTTTGACAGTATAGCTAATTCTTCCAAATTTCTTTTCGAATGTATTTTTCCAGGTAGAACTTCAAATAAAGAGTGACATAATTGACTTATAAATGGGAAAAGTGTTGAATTGAAGGATGCAGTAAAACCACTATTATATCATACAAATCAAACCTCTGAAAAGTGTTCAATGTTAATCGAGATTTTCTCCCTTACTTTCAAAGTAAATAAATGATATGTTCAAAGCTATATCAAATCCTCAACCTAGGCTTGGTTATTTTGCTGCGGTGGTCATCTGCCTACCAGCTGAGATTTTAAAGGCCTTTGGTATAATCAATAAACCTGATTGTAAATGTCACCAGTCTTAATATCAAAGAAAAGTTCTTGAATGGACAGACAAAAGATTGTTTGGAGAATGCAAGCATCGATCTCGCTACCTCTCACATGCAAAGCGAGCGCTCTACCATTTGAGCTAATTCCCCATGCCTTCTCACTGATAGAATTGAAATGATCTCTGGAGTACAATATCTCAACATATTTGATTGTTTCGATTTCTCTGTCATTTCTAATCTTTTTTCCCGGGTTTTTAAAGATTTTCTATAATATTGAAAAAATAAGCCTACTTATCAAGGGTAAATGTCTGTAATAATCATACATTCTCTTTCCATAACAAATGTTTAAATTTCTGGTGAAAAAATGAAGTTTGACAGTATAGCTGATTCTTCCAAATTTCTTTTCGAATGTATTTTTCCAGGTAGAACTTCAAATAAAGAGTGACATAATTGACTTATAAATGGGAAAAGTGTTGAATTGAAGGATGCAGTAAAACCACTATTATATCATACAAATCAAACCTCTGAAAAGTGTTCAATGTTAATCGAGATTTTCTCCCTTACTTTCAAAGTAAATAAATGATATGTTCAAAGCTATATCAAATCCTCAACCTAGGCTTGGTTATTTTGCTGCGGTGGTCATCTGCCTACCAGCTGAGATTTTAAAGGCCTTTGGTATAATCAATAAACCTGATTGTAAATGTCACCAGTCTTAATATCAAAGAAAAGTTCTTGAATGGACAGACAAAAGATTGTTTGGAGAATGCAAGCATCGATCTCGCTACCTCTCACATGCAAAGCGAGCGCTCTACCATTTGAGCTAATTCCCCATGCCTTCTCACTGATAGAATTGAAATGATCTCTGGAGTACAATATCTCAACATATTTGATTGTTTCGATTTCTCTGTCATTTCTAATCTTTTTTCCCGGGTTTTTAAAGATTTTCTATAATATTGAAAAAATAAGCCTACTTATCAAGGGTAAATGTCTGTAATAATCATACATTCTCTTTCCATAACAAATGTTTCAATTTCTGGTGAAAAAATGAAGTTTGACAGTATAGCTGATTCTTCCAAATTTCTTTTCGAATGTATTTTTCCAGGTAGAACTTCAAATAAAGAGTGACATAATTGACTTATAAATGGGAAAAGTGTTGAATTGAAGGATGCAGTAAAACCACTATTATATCATACAAATCAAACCTCTGAAAAGTGTTCAATGTTAATCGAGATTTTCTCCCTTACTTTCAAAGTAAATAAATGATATGTTCAAAGCTATATCAAATCCTCAACCTAGGCTTGGTTATTTTGCTGCGGTGGTCATCTGCCTACCAGCTGAGATTTTAAAGGCCTTTGGTATAATCAATAAACCTGATTGTAAATGTCACCAGTCTTAATATCAAAGAAAAGTTCTTGAATGGACAGACAAAAGATTGTTTGGAGAATGCAAGCATCGATCTCGCTACCTCTCACATGCAAAGCGAGCGCTCTACCATTTGAGCTAATTCCCCATGCCTTCTCACTGATAGAATTGAAATGATCTCTGGAGTACAATATCTCAACATATTTGATTGTTTCGATTTCTCTGTCATTTCTAATCTTTTTTCCCGGGTTTTTAAAGATTTTCTATAATATTGAAAAAATAAGCCTACTTATCAAGGGTAAATGTCTGTAATAATCATACATTCTCTTTCCATAAGAAATGTTTAAATTTCTGGTGAAAAAATGAAGTTTGACAGTATAGCTGATTCTTCCAAATTTCTTTTCGAATGTATTTTTCCAGGTAGAACTTCAAATAAAGAGTGACATAATTGACTTATAAATGGGAAAAGTGTTGAATTGAAGGATGCAGTAAAACCACTATTATATCATACAAATCAAACCTCTGAAAAGTGTTCAATGTTAATCGAGATTTTCTCCCTTACTTTCAAAGTAAATAAATGATATGTTCAAAGCTATATCAAATCCTCAACCTA
Organism: Mixophyes fleayi; assembly: GCF_038048845.1. Classification (NCBI taxonomy): domain Eukaryota; kingdom Metazoa; phylum Chordata; class Amphibia; order Anura; family Limnodynastidae; genus Mixophyes; species Mixophyes fleayi. The sequence goes on from NW_027448311.1 coordinate 47,705, forward strand.
GGCTTGGTTATTTTGCTGCGGTGGTCATCTGCCTACCAGCTGAGATTTTAAAGGCCTTTGGTATAATCAATAAACCTGATTGTAAATGTCACCAGTCTTAATATCAAAGAAAAGTTCTTGAATGGACAGACAAAAGATTGTTTGGAGAATGCAAGCATCGATCTCGCTACCTCTCACATGCAAAGCGAGCGCTCTACCATTTGAGCTAATTCCCCATGCCTTCTCACTGATAGAATTGAAATGATCTCTGGAGTACAATATCTCAACATATTTGATTGTTTCGATTTCTCTGTCATTTCTAATCTTTTTTCCCGGGTTTTTAAAGATTTTCTATAATATTGAAAAAATAAGCCTACTTATCAAGGGTAAATGTCTGTAATAATCATACATTCTCTTTCCATAACAAATGTTTCAATTTCTGGTGAAAAAATGAAGTTTGACAGTATAGCTGATTCTTCCAAATTTCTTTTCGAATGTATTTTTCCAGGTAGAACTTCAAATAAAGAGTGACATAATTGACTTATAAATGGGAAAAGTGTTGAATTGAAGGATGCAGTAAAACCACTATTATATCATACAAATCAAACCTCTGAAAAGTGTTCAATGTTAATCGAGATTTTCTCCCTTACTTTCAAAGTAAATAAATGATATGTTCAAAGCTATATCAAATCCTCAACCTAGGCTTGGTTATTTTGCTGCGGTGGTCATCTGCCTACCAGCTGAGATTTTAAAGGCCTTTGGTATAATCAATAAACCTGATTGTAAATGTCACCAGTCTTAATATCAAAGAAAAGTTCTTGAATGGACAGACAAAAGATTGTTTGGAGAATGCAAGCATCGATCTCGCTACCTCTCACATGCAAAGCGAGCGCTCTACCATTTGAGCTAATTCCCCATGCCTTCTCACTGATAGAATTGAAATGATCTCTGGAGTACAATATCTCAACATATTTGATTGTTTCGATTTCTCTGTCATTTCTAATCTTTTTTCCCGGGTTTTTAAAGATTTTCTATAATATTGAAAAAATAAGCCTACTTATCAAGGGTAAATGTCTGTAATAATCATACATTCTCTTTCCATAAGAAATGTTTAAATTTCTGGTGAAAAAATGAAGTTTGACAGTATAGCTGATTCTTCCAAATTTCTTTTCGAATGTATTTTTCCAGGTAGAACTTCAAATAAAGAGTGACATAATTGACTTATAAATGGGAAAAGTGTTGAATTGAAGGATGCAGTAAAACCACTATTATATCATACAAATCAAACCTCTGAAAAGTGTTCAATGTTAATCGAGATTTTCTCCCTTACTTTCAAAGTAAATAAATGATATGTTCAAAGCTATATCAAATCCTCAACCTAGGCTTGGTTATTTTGCTGCGGTGGTCATCTGCCTACCAGCTGAGATTTTAAAGGCCTTTGGTATAATCAATAAACCTGATTGTAAATGTCACCAGTCTTAATATCAAAGAAAAGTTCTTGAATGGACAGACAAAAGATTGTTTGGAAAATGTGAGTATCGATCTCGCTACTTCTTACATGCAAAGTGAGCGCTCTACCATTTGAGCTAATTCCCCATGCCTTCTCACTAATAGAATTGAAATGATCTCTGGAGTACAATGTCTCAACATATTTGATTGTTTCGATTTCTCTGTCATTTCAAATCTTTTTTACCGGGTTTTTAAAGATTTCCTATAATATTGAAAAAATAAGCCTACTTATCAAGGGTAAATGTCTGTAATAATCATACATTCTCTTTCCATAACAAATGTTTCAATTTCTGGTGTAAAAATGAAGTTTGACAGTATAGCTAATTCTTCCAAATTTCTTTTCGAATGTATTTTTCCAGGTAGAACTTCAAATAAAGAGTGACATAATTGACTTATAAATGGGAAAAGTGTTGAATTGAAGGATGCAGTAAAACCACTATTATATCATACAAATCAAACCTCTGAAAAGTGTTCAATGTTAATCGAGATTTTCTCCCTTACTTTCAAAGTAAATAAATGATATGTTCAAAGCTATATCAAATCCTCAACCTAGGCTTGGTTATTTTGCTGCGGTGGTCATCTGCCTACCAGCTGAGATTTTAAAGGCCTTTGGTATAATCAATAAACCTGATTGTAAATGTCACCAGTCTTAATATCAAAGAAAAGTTCTTGAATGGACAGACAAAAGATTGTTTGGAGAATGCAAGCATCGATCTCGCTATCTCTCACATGCAAAGCGAGCGCTCTACCATTTGCGCTAATTCCCCATGCCTTCTCACTGATAGAATTGAAATGATCTCTGGAGTACAATATCTCAACATATTTGATTGTTTCGATTTCTCTGTCATTTCTAATCTTTTTTCCCGGGTTTTTAAAGATTTTCTATAATATTGAAAAAATAAGCCTACTTATCAAGGGTAAATGTCTGTAATAATCATACATTCTCTTTCCATAACAAATGTTTAAATTTCTGGTGAAAAAATGAAGTTTGACAGTATAGCTGATTCTTCCAAATTTCTTTTCGAATGTATTTTTCCAGGTAGAACTTCAAATAAAGAGTGACATAATTGACTTATAAATGGGAAAAGTGTTGAATTGAAGGATGCAGTAAAACCACTATTATATCATACAAATCAAACCTCTGAAAAGTGTTCAATGTTAATCGAGATTTTCTCCCCTACTTTCAAAGTAAATAAATGATATGTTCAAAGCTATATCAAATCCTCAACCTAGGCTTGGTTATTTTGCTGCGGTGGTCATGTGCCTACCAGCTGAGATTTTAAAGGCCTTTGGTATAATCAATAAACCTGATTGTAAATGTCACCAGTCTTAATATCAAAGAAAAGTTCTTGAATGGACAGACAAAAGATTGTTGGGAAAATGTGAGTATCGATCTCGCTACTTCTTACATGCAAAGCGAGCACTCTACCATTTGAGCTAATTCCCCATGCCTTCTCACTAATAGAATTGAAATGATCTCTGGAGTACAATGTCTCAACATATTTGATTGTTTCGATTTCTCTGTCATTTCTAATCTTTTTTACCGGGTTTTTAAAGATTTCCTATAATATTGAAAAAATAAGCCTACTTATCAAGGGTAAATGTCTGTAATAATCATACATTCTCTTTCCATAAGAAATGTTTAAATTTCTGGTGAAAAAATGAAGTTTGACAGTATAGCTGATTCTTCCAAATTTCTTTTCGAATGTATTTTTCCAGGTAGAACTTCAAATAAAGAGTGACATAATTGACTTATAAATGGGAAAAGTGTTGAATTGAAGGATGCAGTAAAACCACTATTATATCATACAAATCAAACCTCTGAAAAGTGTTCAATGTTAATCGAGATTTTCTCCCTTACTTTCAAAGTAAATAAATGATATGTTCAAAGCTATATCAAATCCTCAACCTAGGCTTGGTTATTTTGCTGCGGTGGTCATCTGCCTACCAGCTGAGATTTTAAAGGCCTTTGGTATAATCAATAAACCTGATTGTAAATGTCACCAGTCTTAATATCAAAGAAAAGTTCTTGAATGGACAGACAAAAGATTGTTTGGAGAATGCAAGCATCGATCTCGCTACCTCTCACATGCAAAGCGAGCGCTCTACCATTTGAGCTAATTCCCCATGCCTTCTCACTGATAGAATTGAAATGATCTCTGGAGTACAATATCTCAACATATTTGATTGTTTCGATTTCTCTGTCATTTCTAATCTTTTTTCCCGGGTTTTTAAAGATTTTCTATAATATTGAAAAAATAAGCCTACTTATCAAGGGTAAATGTCTGTAATAATCATACATTCTCTTTCCATAACAAATGTTTCAATTTCTGGTGAAAAAATGAAGTTTGACAGTATAGCTGATTCTTCCAAATTTCTTTTCGAATGTATTTTTCCAGGTAGAACTTCAAATAAAGAGTGACATAATTGACTTATAAATGGGAAAAGTGTTGAATTGAAGGATGCAGTAAAACCACTATTATATCATACAAATCAAACCTCTGAAAAGTGTTCAATGTTAATCGAGATTTTCTCCCTTACTTTCAAAGTAAATAAATGATATGTTCAAAGCTATATCAAATCCTCAACCTAGGCTTGGTTATTTTGCTGCGGTGGTCATCTGCCTACCAGCTGAGATTTTAAAGGCCTTTGGTATAATCAATAAACCTGATTGTAAATGTCACCAGTCTTAATATCAAAGAAAAGTTCTTGAATGGACAGACAAAAGATTGTTTGGAGAATGCAAGCATCGATCTCGCTACCTCTCACATGCAAAGCGAGCGCTCTACCATTTGAGCTAATTCCCCATGCCTTCTCACTGATAGAATTGAAATGATCTCTGGAGTACAATATCTCAACATATTTGATTGTTTCGATTTCTCTGTCATTTCTAATCTTTTTTCCCGGGTTTTTAAAGATTTTCTATAATATTGAAAAAATAAGCCTACTTATCAAGGGTAAATGTCTGTAATAATCATACATTCTCTTTCCATAACAAATGTTTAAATTTCTGGTGAAAAAATGAAGTTTGACAGTATAGCTGATTCTTCCAAATTTCTTTTCGAATGTATTTTTCCAGGTAGAACTTCAAATAAAGAGTGACATAATTGACTTATAAATGGGAAAAGTGTTGAATTGAAGGATGCAGTAAAACCACTATTATATCATACAAATCAAACCTCTGAAAAGTGTTCAATGTTAATCGAGATTTTCTCCCCTACTTTCAAAGTAAATAAATGATATGTTCAAAGCTATATCAAATCCTCAACCTAGGCTTGGTTATTTTGCTGCGGTGGTCATCTGCCTACCAGCTGAGATTTTAAAGGCCTTTGGTATAATCAATAAACCTGATTGTAAATGTCACCAGTCTTAATATCAAAGAAAAGTTCTTGAATGGACAGACAAAAGATTGTTTGGAAAATGTGAGTATCGATCTCGCTACTTCTTACAAGCAAAGCGAGCGCTCTACCATTTGAGCTAATTCCCCATGCCTTCTCACTAATAGAATTGAAATGATCTCTGGAGTACAATGTCTCAACATATTTGATTGTTTCGATTTCTCTGTCATTTCTAATCTTTTTTACCGGGTTTTTAAAGATTTCCTATAATATTGAAAAAATAAGCCTACTTATCAAGGGTAAATGTCTGTAATAATCATACATTCTCTTTCCATAACAAATGTTTCAATTTCTGGTGTAAAAATGAAGTTTGACAGTATAGCTAATTCTTCCAAATTTCTTTTCGAATGTATTTTTCCAGGTAGAACTTCAAATAAAGAGTGACATAATTGACTTATAAATGGGAAAAGTGTTGAATTGAAGGATGCAGTAAAACCACTATTATATCATACAAATCAAACCTCTGAAAAGTGTTCAATGTTAATCGAGATTTTCTCCCTTACTTTCAAAGTAAATAAATGATATGTTCAAAGCTATATCAAATCCTCAACCTAGGCTTGGTTATTTTGCTGCGGTGGTCATCTGCCTACCAGCTGAGATTTTAAAGGCCTTTGGTATAATCAATAAACCTGATTGTAAATGTCACCAGTCTTAATATCAAAGAAAAGTTCTTGAATGGACAGACAAAAGATTGTTTGGAGAATGCAAGCATCGATCTCGCTACCTCTCACATGCAAAGCGAGCGCTCTACCATTTGAGCTAATTCCCCATGCCTTCTCACTGATAGAATTGAAATGATCTCTGGAGTACAATATCTCAACATATTTGATTGTTTCGATTTCTCTGTCATTTCTAATCTTTTTTCCCGGGTTTTTAAAGATTTTCTATAATATTGAAAAAATAAGCCTACTTATCAAGGGTAAATGTCTGTAATAATCATACATTCTCTTTCCATAACAAATGTTTCAATTTCTGGTGAAAAAATGAAGTTTGACAGTATAGCTGATTCTTCCAAATTTCTTTTCGAATGTATTTTTCCAGGTAGAACTTCAAATAAAGAGTGACATAATTGACTTATAAATGGGAAAAGTGTTGAATTGAAGGATGCAGTAAAACCACTATTATATCATACAAATCAAACCTCTGAAAAGTGTTCAATGTTAATCGAGATTTTCTCCCTTACTTTCAAAGTAAATAAATGATATGTTCAAAGCTATATCAAATCCTCAACCTAGGCTTGGTTATTTTGCTGCGGTGGTCATCTGCCTACCAGCTGAGATTTTAAAGGCCTTTGGTATAATCAATAAACCTGATTGTAAATGTCACCAGTCTTAATATCAAAGAAAAGTTCTTGAATGGACAGACAAAAGATTGTTTGGAGAATGCAAGCATCGATCTCGCTACCTCTCACATGCAAAGCGAGCGCTCTACCATTTGAGCTAATTCCCCATGCCTTCTCACTGATAGAATTGAAATGATCTCTGGAGTACAATATCTCAACATATTTGATTGTTTCGATTTCTCTGTCATTTCTAATCTTTTTTCCCGGGTTTTTAAAGATTTTCTATAATATTGAAAAAATAAGCCTACTTATCAAGGGTAAATGTCTGTAATAATCATACATTCTCTTTCCATAACAAATGTTTAAATTTCTGGTGAAAAAATGAAGTTTGACAGTATAGCTGATTCTTCCAAATTTCTTTTCGAATGTATTTTTCCAGGTAGAACTTCAAATAAAGAGTGACATAATTGACTTATAAATGGGAAAAGTGTTGAATTGAAGGATGCAGTAAAACCACTATTATATCATACAAATCAAACCTCTGAAAAGTGTTCAATGTTAATCGAGATTTTCTCCCTTACTTTCAAAGTAAATAAATGATATGTTCAAAGCTATATCAAATCCTCAACCTAGGCTTGGTTATTTTGCTGCGGTGGTCATCTGCCTACCAGCTGAGATTTTAAAGGCCTTTGGTATAATCAATAAACCTGATTGTAAATGTCACCAGTCTTAATATCAAAGAAAAGTTCTTGAATGGACAGACAAAAGATTGTTTGGAGAATGCAAGCATCGATCTCGCTACCTCTCACATGCAAAGTGAGCGCTCTACCATTTGAGCTAATTCCCCATGCCTTCTCACTGATAGAATTGAAATGATCTCTGGAGTACAATATCTCAACATATTTGATTGTTTCGATTTCTCTGTCATTTCTAATCTTTTTTCCCGGGTTTTTAAAGATTTTCTATAATATTGAAAAAATAAGCCTACTTATCAAGCGTAAATGTCTGTAATAATCATACATTCTCTTTCCATAACAAATGTTTCAATTTCTGGTGAAAAAATGAAGTTTGACAGTATAGCTGATTCTTCCAAATTTCTTTTCGAATGTATTTTTCCAGGTAGAACTTCAAATAAAGAGTGACATAATTGACTTATAAATGGGAAAAGTGTTGAATTGAAGGATGCAGTAAAACCACTATTATATCATACAAATCAAACCTCTGAAAAGTGTTCAATGTTAATCGAGATTTTCTCCCTTACTTTCAAAGTAAATAAATGATATGTTCAAAGCTATATCAAATCCTCAACCTAGGCTTGGTTATTTTGCTGCGGTGGTCATCTGCCTACCAGCTGAGATTTTAAAGGCCTTTGGTATAATCAATAAACCTGATTGTAAATGTCACCAGTCTTACTATCAAAGAAAAGTTCTTGAATGGACAGACAAAAGATTGTTTGGAGAATGCAAGCATCGATCTCGCTACCTCTCACATGCAAAGCGAGCGCTCTACCATTTGAGCTAATTCCCCATGCCTTCTCACTGATAGAATTGAAATGATCTCTGGAGTACAATATCTCAACATATTTGATTGTTTCGATTTCTCTGTCATTTCTAATCTTTTTTCCCGGGTTTTTAAAGATTTTCTATAATATTGAAAAAATAAGCCTACTTATCAAGGGTAAATGTCTGTAATAATCATACATTCTCTTTCCATAACAAATGTTTAAATTTCTGGTGAAAAAATGAAGTTTGACAGTATAGCTGATTCTTCCAAATTTCTTTTCGAATGTATTTTTCCAGGTAGAACTTCAAATAAAGAGTGACATAATTGACTTATAAATGGGAAAAGTGTTGAATTGAAGGATGCAGTAAAACCACTATTATATCATACAAATCAAACCTCTGAAAAGTGTTCAATGTTAATCGAGATTTTCTCCCCTACTTTCAAAGTAAATAAATGATATGTTCAAAGCTATATCAAATCCTCAACCTAGGCTTGGTTATTTTGCTGCGGTGGTCATCTGCCTACCAGCTGAGATTTTAAAGGCCTTTGGTATAATCAATAAACCTGATTGTAAATGTCACCAGTCTTAATATCAAAGAAAAGTTCTTGAATGGACAGACAAAAGATTGTTTGGAAAATGTGAGTATCGATCTCGCTACTTCTTACATGCAAAGCGAGCGCTCTACCATTTGAGCTAATTCCCCATGCCTTCTCACTAATAGAATTGAAATGATCTCTGGAGTACAATGTCTCAACATATTTGATTGTTTCGATTTCTCTGTCATTTCTAATCTTTTTTACCGGGTTTTTAAAGATTTCCTATAATATTGAAAAAATAAGCCTACTTATCAAGGGTAAATGTCTGTAATAATCATACATTCTCTTTCCATAACAAATGTTTCAATTTCTGGTGTAAAAATGAAGTTTGACAGTATAGCTAATTCTTCCAAATTTCTTTTCGAATGTATTTTTCCAGGTAGAACTTCAAATAAAGAGTGACATAATTGACTTATAAATGGGAAAAGTGTTGAATTGAAGGATGCAGTAAAACCACTATTATATCATACAAATCAAACCTCTGAAAAGTGTTCAATGTTAATCGAGATTTTCTCCCTTACTTTCAAAGTAAATAAATGATATGTTCAAAGCTATATCAAATCCTCAACCTAGGCTTGGTTATTTTGCTGCGGTGGTCATCTGCCTACCAGCTGAGATTTTAAAGGCCTTTGGTATAATCAATAAACCTGATTGTAAATGTCACCAGTCTTAATATCAAAGAAAAGTTCTTGAATGGACAGACAAAAGATTGTTTGGAGAATGCAAGCATCGATCTCGCTACCTCTCACATGCAAAGCGAGCGCTCTACCATTTGAGCTAATTCCCCATGCCTTCTCACTGATAGAATTGAAATGATCTCTGGAGTACAATATCTCAACATATTTGATTGTTTCGATTTCTCTGTCATTTCTAATCTTTTTTCCCGGGTTTTTAAAGATTTTCTATAATATTGAAAAAATAAGCCTACTTATCAAGGGTAAATGTCTGTAATAATCATACATTCTCTTTCCATAACAAATGTTTAAATTTCTGGTGAAAAAATGAAGTTTGACAGTATAGCTGATTCTTCCAAATTTCTTTTCGAATGTATTTTTCCAGGTAGAACTTCAAATAAAGAGTGACATAATTGACTTATAAATGAGAAAAGTGTTGAATTGAAGGATGCAGTAAAACCACTATTATATCATACAAATCAAACCTCTGAAAAGTGTTCAATGTTAATCGAGATTTTCTCCCTTACTTTCAAAGTAAATAAATGATATGTTCAAAGCTATATCAAATCCTCAACCTAGGCTTGGTTATTTTGCTGCGGTGGTCATCTGCCTACCAGCTGAGATTTTAAAGGCCTTTGGTATAATCAATAAACCTGATTGTAAATGTCACCAGTCTTAATATCAAAGAAAAGTTCTTGAATGGAAAGACAAAAATGATTGGAGAATGCGAGCATCGCTCTCACTACCTCTCACATGCTAAGCGAGCGCTCTACCATTTGAGCTAATTCCCCATGCCTTCTCACTGATAGAATTGAAATGATCTCTGGAGTACAATATCTCAACATATTTGATTGTTTCGATTTCTCTGTCATTTCTAATCTTTTTTCCCGGGTTTTTAAAGATTTTCTATAATATTGAAAAAATAAGCCTACTTATCAAGGGTAAATGTCTGTAATAATCATACATTCTCTTTCCATAACAAATGTTTAAATTTCTGGTGAAAAAATGAAGTTTGACAGTATAGCTGATTCTTCCAAATTTCTTTTCGAATGTATTTTTCCAGGTAGAACTTCAAATAAAGAGTGACATAATTGACTTATAAATGGGAAAAGTGTTGAATTGAAGGATGCAGTAAAACCACTATTATATCATACAAATCAAACCTCTGAAAAGTGTTCAATGTTAATCGAGATTTTCTCCCCTACTTTCAAAGTAAATAAATGATATGTTCAAAGCTATATCAAATCCTCAACCTAGGCTTGGTTATTTTGCTGCGGTGGTCATCTGCCTACCAGCTGAGATTTTAAAGGCCTTTGGTATAATCAATAAACCTGATTGTAAATGTCACCAGTCTTAATATCAAAGAAAAGTTCTTGAATGGACAGACAAAAGATTGTTTGGAGAATGCAAGCATCGATCTCACTACCTCTCACATGCAAAGCGAGCGCTCTACCATTTGAGCTAATTCCCCATGCCTTCTCACTGATAGAATTGAAATGATCTCTGGAGTACAATATCTCAACATATTTGATTGTTTCGATTTCTCTGTCATTTCTAATCTTTTTTCCCGGGTTTTTAAAGATTTTCTATAATATTGAAAAAATAAGCCTACTTATCAAGGGTAAATGTCTGTAATAATCATACATTCTCTTTCCATAACAAATGTTTAAATTTCTGGTGAAAAAATGAAGTTTGACAGTATAGCTGATTCTTCCAAATTTCTTTTCGAATGTATTTTTCCAGGTAGAACTTCAAATAAAGAGTGACATAATTGACTTATAAATGGGAAAAGTGTTGAATTGAAGGATGCAGTAAAACCACTATTATATCATACAAATCAAACCTCTGAAAAGTGTTCAATGTTAATCGAGATTTTCTCCCTTACTTTCAAAGTAAATAAATGATATGTTCAAAGCTATATCAAATCCTCAACCTAGGCTTGGTTATTTTGCTGCGGTGGTCATCTGCCTACCAGCTGAGATTTTAAAGGCCTTTGGTATAATCAATAAACCTGATTGTAAATGTCACCAGTCTTAATATCAAAGAAAAGTTCTTGAATGGACAGACAAAAGATTGTTTGGAGAATGCAAGCATCGATCTCGCTACCTCTCACATGCAAAGCGAGCGCTCTACCATTTGAGCTAATTCCCCATGCCTTCTCACTGATAGAATTGAAATGATCTCTGGAGTACAATATCTCAACATATTTGATTGTTTCGATTTCTCTGTCATTTCTAATCTTTTTTCCCGGGTTTTTAAAGATTTTCTATAATATTGAAAAAATAAGCCTACTTATCAAGGGTAAATGTCTGTAATAATCATACATTCTCTTTCCATAACAAATGTTTAAATTTCTGGTGAAAAAATGAAGTTTGACAGTATAGCTGATTCTTCCAAATTTCTTTTCGAATGTATTTTTCCAGGTAGAACTTCAAATAAAGAGTGACATAATTGACTTATAAATGGGAAAAGTGTTGAATTGAAGGATGCAGTAAAACCACTATTATATCATACAAATCAAACCTCTGAAAAGTGTTCAATGTTAATCGAGATTTTCTCCCTTACTTTCAAAGTAAATAAATGATATGTTCAAAGCTATATCAAATCCTCAACCTAGGCTTGGTTATTTTGCTGCGGTGGTCATCTGCCTACCAGCTGAGATTTTAAAGGCCTTTGGTATAATCAATAAACCTGATTGTAAATGTCACCAGTCTTAATATCAAAGAAAAGTTCTTGAATGGACAGACAAAAGATTGTTTGGAGAATGCAAGCATCGATCTCGCTACCTCTCACATGCAAAGCGAGCGCTCTACCATTTGAGCTAATTCCCCATGCCTTCTCACTGATAGAATTGAAATGATCTCTGGAGTACAATATCTCAACATATTTGATTGTTTCGATTTCTCTGTCATTTCTAATCTTTTTTCCCGGGTTTTTAAAGATTTTCTATAATATTGAAAAAATAAGCCTACTTATCAAGGGTAAATGTCTGTAATAATCATACATTCTCTTTCCATAACAAATGTTTAAATTTCTGGTGAAAAAATGAAGTTTGACAGTATAGCTGATTCTTCCAAATTTCTTTTCGAATGTATTTTTCCAGGTAGAACTTCAAATAAAGAGTGACATAATTGACTTATAAATGGGAAAAGTGTTGAATTGAAGGATGCAGTAAAACCACTATTATATCATACAAATCAAACCTCTGAAAAGTGTTCAATGTTAATCGAGATTTTCTCCCTTACTTTCAAAGTAAATAAATGATATGTTCAAAGCTATATCAAATCCTCAACCTAGGCTTGGTTATTTTGCTGCGGTGGTCATCTGCCTACCAGCTGAGATTTTAAAGGCCTTTGGTATAATCAATAAACCTGATTGTAAATGTCACCAGTCTTAATATCAAAGAAAAGTTCTTGAATGGACAGACAAAAGATTGTTTGGAGAATGCAAGCATCGATCTCGCTACCTCTCACATGCAAAGCGAGCGCTCTACCATTTGAGCTAATTCCCCATGCCTTCTCACTGATAGAATTGAAATGATCTCTGGAGTACAATATCTCAACATATTTGATTGTTTCGATTTCTCTGTCATTTCTAATCTTTTTTCCCGGGTTTTTAAAGATTTTCTATAATATTGAAAAAATAAGCCTACTTATCAAGGGTAAATATCTGTAATAATCATACATTCTCTTTCCATAACAAATGTTTAAATTTCTGGTGAAAAAATGAAGTTTGACAGTATAGCTGATTCTTCCAAATTTCTTTTCGAATGTATTTTTCCAGGTAGAACTTCAAATAAAGAGTGACATAATTGACTTATAAATGGGAAAAGTGTTGAATTGAAGGATGCAGTAAAACCACTATTATATCATACAAATCAAACCTCTGAAAAGTGTTCAATGTTAATCGAGATTTTCTCCCTTACTTTCAAAGTAAATAAATGATATGTTCAAAGCTATATCAAATCCTCAACCTAGGCTTGGTTATTTTGCTGCGGTGGTCATCTGCCTACCAGCTGAGATTTTAAAGGCCTTTGGTATAATCAATAAACCTGATTGTAAATGTCACCAGTCTTAATATCAAAGAAAAGTTCTTGAATGGACAGACAAAAGATTGTTTGGAGAATGCAAGCATCGATCTCGCTACCTCTCACATGCAAAGCGAGCGCTCTACCATTTGAGCTAATTCCCCATGCCTTCTCACTGATAGAATTGAAATGATCTCTGGAGTACAATATCTCAACATATTTGATTGTTTCGATTTCTCTGTCATTTCTAATCTTTTTTCCCGGGTTTTTAAAGATTTTCTATAATATTGAAAAAATAAGCCTACTTATCAAGGGTAAATGTCTGTAATAATCATACATTCTCTTTCCATAACAAATGTTTAAATTTCTGGTGAAAAAATGAAGTTTGACAGTATAGCTGATTCTTCCAAATTTCTTTTCGAATGTATTTTTCCAGGTAGAACTTCAAATAAAGAGTGACATAATTGACTTATAAATGGGAAAAGTGTTGAATTGAAGGATGCAGTAAAACCACTATTATATCATACAAATCAAACCTCTGAAAAGTGTTCAATGTTAATCGAGATTTTCTCCCTTACTTTCAAAGTAAATAAATGATATGTTCAAAGCTATATCAAATCCTCAACCTAGGCTTGGTTATTTTGCTGCGGTGGTCATCTGCCTACCAGCTGAGATTTTAAAGGCCTTTGGTATAATCAATAAACCTGATTGTAAATGTCACCAGTCTTAATATCAAAGAAAAGTTCTTGAATGGACAGACAAAAGATTGTTTGGAGAATGCAAGCATCGATCTCGCTACCTCTCACATGCAAAGCGAGCGCTCTACCATTTGAGCTAATTCCCCATGCCTTCTCACTGATAGAATTGAAATGATCTCTGGAGTACAATATCTCAACATATTTGATTGTTTCGATTTCTCTGTCATTTCTAATCTTTTTTCCCGGGTTTTTAAAGATTTTCTATAATATTGAAAAAATAAGCCTACTTATCAAGGGTAAATGTCTGTAATAATCATACATTCTCTTTCCATAACAAATGTTTAAATTTCTGGTGAAAAAATGAAGTTTGACAGTATAGCTGATTCTTCCAAATTTCTTTTCGAATGTATTTTTCCAGGTAGAACTTCAAATAAAGAGTGACATAATTGACTTATAAATGGGAAAAGTGTTGAATTGAAGGATGCAGTAAAACCACTATTATATCATACAAATCAAACCTCTGAAAAGTGTTCAATGTTAATCGAGATTTTCTCCCCTACTTTCAAAGTAAATAAATGATATGTTCAAAGCTATATCAAATCCTCAACCTAGGCTTGGTTATTTTGCTGCGGTGGTCATCTGCCTACCAGCTGAGATTTTAAAGGCCTTTGGTATAATCAATAAACCTGATTGTAAATGTCACCAGTCTTAATATCAAAGAAAAGTTCTTGAATGGACAGACAAAAGATTGTTTGGAAAATGTGAGTATCGATCTCGCTACTTCTTACATGCAAAGCGAGCGCTCTACCATTTGAGCTAATTCCCCATGCCTTCTCACTAATAGAATTGAAATGATCTCTGGAGTACAATGTCTCAACATATTTGATTGTTTCGATTTCTCTGTCATTTCTAATCTTTTTTACCGGGTTTTTAAAGATTTCCTATAATATTGAAAAAATAAGCCTACTTATCAAGGGTAAATGTCTGTAATAATCATACATTCTCTTTCCATAACAAATGTTTCAATTTCTGGTGTAAAAATGAAGTTTGACAGTATAGCTAATTCTTCCAAATTTCTTTTCGAATGTATTTTTCCAGGTAGAACTTCAAATAAAGAGTGACATAATTGACTTATAAATGGGAAAAGTGTTGAATTGAAGGATGCAGTAAAACCACTATTATATCATACAAATCAAACCTCTGAAAAGTGTTCAATGTTAATCGAGATTTTCTCCCTTACTTTCAAAGTAAATAAATGATATGTTCAAAGCTATATCAAATCCTCAACCTAGGCTTGGTTATTTTGCTGCGGTGGTCATCTGCCTACCAGCTGAGATTTTAAAGGCCTTTGGTATAATCAATAAACCTGATTGTAAATGTCACCAGTCTTAATATCAAAGAAAAGTTCTTGAATGGAAAGACAAAAATGATTGGAGAATGCGAGCATCAATCTCACTACCTCTCACATGCTAAGCGAGCGCTCTACCATTTGAGCTAATTCCCCATGCCTTCTCACTGATAGAATTGAAATGATCTCTGGAGTACAATATCTCAACATATTTGATTGTTTCGATTTCTCTGTCATTTCTAATCTTTTTTCCCGGGTTTTTAAAGATTTTCTATAATATTGAAAAAATAAGCCTACTTATCAAGGGTAAATGTCTGTAATAATCATACATTCTCTTTCCATAACAAATGTTTCAATTTCTGGTGTAAAAATGAAGTTTGACAATATCATCATCATCATCATCATTTATTTATATAGCGCCAACATATTCCGTAGCGCTTTACAATTGGGGACAAACATAATAAACTAATAAACAAACTGGGTAAAACAGACAAAGAGGTGAGAAGGCCCTGCTCGCAAGCTTACAATCTATGGGACAATGGGAGATTGACACATGAGGTTAAGTATACATTTTGCATCTTGGCCCAGCCAGACTGCAAAGGTAGGGTGACTCATAAGCTAAATGATCCTGTCACACAACAATGTTGGACCGGGGGTAGTTGTCTTGTGTGAAATTTTGTAACAGGCTAAAGGTAGTGAGGTTAAGATGGTGGTTGAGGAATATTATAAGCTTGTCTGAATAGGTAGGTTTTCAGAGAATGCTTGAAAGTTTGTAGAACAGAGGAGAGTCTTATTGTGCGAGGGAGAGAGTTCCATAGAGTGGGTGCAGCCCGAAAAAAGTCCTGTAACCGGGAATGGGAGGATGTAATGAGGGTGGATAGAGACGCAGATCTTTTGCAGAACGGAGTTGCCGAGTTGGGAGATATTTTGAGACAAGAGAGGAGATGTATGTTGGTGCAGCTTTGTTGATGGCCTTGTAGGTTAGTAAAAGTATTTTATATTGGATTCGGTAGAAGACAGGCAGCCAGTGTAGAGACATACAGAGTGATTCAACAGAGGAATAGCTATTTGCAAGGAAAATCAGTCTTGCCGAAGCATGCAAAATAGATTTTAGGGGTTTGAGTCTGTTTTTGGGAAGACCAGTAAGGAGGGAATTGCAATAGTCAATGCGGGAGATGATTAGTGCATGAATTAAGGTTTTAGCAGTGTCTTGTGTGAGATATGTGCGGATTCTGGAAATGTTCTTTAGATGTATGTAACATGATTTAGATATAGAGTCAATGTGGGGAACAAAGGATAGGCGTGAATCAAGGATTACACCTAGGCAGCGAGCTTGTGGGGTGGGATTTATGGTCATGTTATCAACAGAGATAGAAATGTCAGGTATGCTCTTGTTGGCGGGTGGGAATATTATTAACTCTGTTTTAGAAAGATTAAGTTTGAGTTGACGAGAGGACATCCAAGATGAAATGGCAGAAAGACAGTCAGTTACACGGGACAACACAGATGTCGAGATGTCAGGAGAGGATAGATAGATTTGGGTATCATCCGCATAGAGATGATACTGAAAGCCAAAGGAACTTATTAGATTTCCAAGAGAAGCGGTATAGATAGAGAACAGCAGAGGACCTAGCACCGAGCCTTGTGGTACTCCAACTGATAGGGGAAGCGGAGCAGAGGTGCCTCCAGAGAAATTAACAGTGAAAGAGCGATTAGAGAGGTAAGATGAGAACCAGGATAGAACTGTGTCTTGAAGACTTAGGGATTGCAGCGTTTGTATGAGAAGAGAGTGGTCAACGGTGTCAAATGCAGCCGAGAGATCAAGGAGAATTAGGAGAGAGTAATGGCGTTCAGTCTTAGCAGTGATCAGATCATTAACAACCTTGGTCAGCGCAGTCTCTGTGGAGTGTTGAGAACGAAAGCCAGACTGAAGAGGATCCAACAGGTTGTTTGCGGAAAGAAAGCGTGTGAGGCGAGTGTAGGCAAGTCTCTCTAGAAGCTTGGAGGGGCAAGGGAGCTGAGAGATGGGACGGTAATTTGAGAGAGAGTTTGGGTCGGAGTTTTGTTTTTTTAGAATAGGAGTAATCACTGCATGCTTGTATAGTGATGGAAAGATGCCAGTAGAGAGTGAGAGATTACAGATTTGAGGTAGAGGTGAAATGAGCACAGAAGACAGGGATCTACCAATTTGCGAGGGAATAGGATCAAGAGGACAGGAGGTAGAGTAGGAAGATAAGAAGAGCGTAGAAATTTCCTCTTCATTTGTGGGGTCAAATGAAGAAAGGGTGTCAGAGGGTAGAGGGAAGGAAATGAGCTGATGGCTTGTTGAGGAAGAGGATATCATTTCTAGTCTGATCTTGTCAATCTTGTCCTTGAAGTAGGAAGCAAGATCCTGAGCACTGATAGTAGATGGAGGGTTCGGGGTGGGAGGATTGAGAAGATGATTAAATGTATTGAAAAGGCGTTTGGGGTTAGAAGCCTGAGCATAGATAAGAGATTGAAAGTATGTTTGTTTTGCAATGTCCAGAGCATTTCGATAGGAGTGGTAGACAGAAGTATATGTGAAGAAGTCATTAGAGCTTCGAGATTTACGCCAGTGACGTTCTGCTTTACGGGACAGTTTTTGAAGATTTCGTGTTGCTTTGGTGTGCCACGGTTGACATCGAAGTCGACGTGTAGTATGAAGTGTCGCTGGAGCCACTTGATCAAGGGCCGTTGCTAAGGTTAGGTGAAAATGAGGTACTGCCATCTCAGGGGATGAGAATGTAGAGATAGGGGAGAGAAGGTGTTGGAGAGAGGTGGAAAATTGTTGAAGATTAATAGAATTAAGATTTCTACGAGTATGAGGAGGCTTGGTTGAGTTAGACAGTAGAGAGGTTAGAGCAGTGGGGGTGAGAGTGTAGCTGATAAGGTGATGATCCGAGAGGGGGAAGGGTGTATTAATAAAATTAGAAACTGAGCATAGTCTAGAGAAAACAAGATCAAGGCAGTGGCCATCCTTATGAGTAGATGATTCAATCCACTGGGAGAGGTCAAGTGAGGATGTTAGAGAGAGTAGTTTGGAAGCAGCTTTGGAAGGTGGGTTATCAATGGGGATGTTGAAGTCACCCATGATGATGGTGGGGATGTCTGAAGATAAGAAGTGAGGGAGCCATGCAGAGAAATCCTGAATAAATTGTTGGTGTGCTCCAGGGGGACGATAGATCACCGCAACACGTAGGGAGAATGGATTAAAAATGCGAATAGCATGTACTTCAAAAGATGTGAACGTGAGTGATGGGACATTTGATAGAACTGTATATGTGCACTGTGGGGAGAGAAGTAGTCCAACCCCACCTCCTTGTCTGCCTTCAGGTCTGGAGGTGTGGGTGAGATGGAGGCCACCATGTGAAAGTGCTGCAGGTGAGGCAGTGTCTGATTGCATGAGCCATGTTTCTGTTATTGCCAGAAGGTTGAGGTTTTTTGAGAGGAAGAGATCATGAACGGAGGTAAGTTTGTTACAAACAGAGCGTGCATTCCAAAGGGCACATTTAAAGGACTTGGGAAGAGAGGGGAGACAGGTGATGTGTTTGAGGTTTGCTATAGAACGGTAGTGTTCTGATGTATGTGTGTGTGAGGAGTGTGGGGGACCTGGATTAGGTGATATATCACCAGCTAATAGAAGCAGAGTGAGCGAAAGATAGGCAAGGGGATTGTAAGATGTGTGGCCTTTTATTTTCTGGCGACAGGTGGAGGCTGTACTTGTTAGAGATAATAAATAGGACAACAGTTCATGGGTGTTAAATAGAGGTGAGTGGAGTAATGCAGGTGCAATATGAACAAATTTGTGTGTTGGTGGAGGGGTGAAAGATGACACAGTCCTAAAGATCATGCCATGAAATGAGACTAAGAAAAGCAATTTGTGAAACATTGTGATAAAAGGGGTAGAAGCAAAAAGTGACAGTATAGCTAATTCTTCCAAATTTCTTTTCGAATGTATTTTTCCAGGTAGAACTTCAAATAAAGAGTGACATAATTGACTTATAAATGGGAAAAGTGTTGAATTGAAGGATGCAGTAAAACCACTATTATATCATACAAATCAAACCTCTGAAAAGTGTTCAATGTTAATCGAGATTTTCTCCCTTACTTTCAAAGTAAATAAATGATATGTTCAAAGCTATATCAAATCCTCAACCTAGGCTTGGTTATTTTGCTGCGGTGGTCATCTGCCTACCAGCTGAGATTTTAAAGGCCTTTGGTATAATCAATAAACCTGATTGTAAATGTCACCAGTCTTAATATCAAAGAAAAGTTCTTGAATGGACAGACAAAAGATTGTTTGGAGAATGCAAGCATCGATCTCGCTACCTCTCACATGCAAAGCGAGCGCTCTACCATTTGAGCTAATTCCCCATGCCTTCTCACTGATAGAATTGAAATGATCTCTGGAGTACAATATCTCAACATATTTGATTGTTTCGATTTCTCTGTCATTTCTAATCTTTTTTCCCGGGTTTTTAAAGATTTTCTATAATATTGAAAAAATAAGCCTACTTATCAAGGGTAAATGTCTGTAATAATCATACATTCTCTTTCCATAACAAATGTTTAAATTTCTGGTGAAAAAATGAAGTTTGACAGTATAGCTGATTCTTCCAAATTTCTTTTCGAATGTATTTTTCCAGGTAGAACTTCAAATAAAGAGTGACATAATTGACTTATAAATGGGAAAAGTGTTGAATTGAAGGATGCAGTAAAACCACTATTATATCATACAAATCAAACCTCTGAAAAGTGTTCAATGTTAATCGAGATTTTCTCCCTTACTTTCAAAGTAAATAAATGATATGTTCAAAGCTATATCAAATCCTCAACCTAGGCTTGGTTATTTTGCTGCGGTGGTCATCTGCCTACCAGCTGAGATTTTAAAGGCCTTTGGTATAATCAATAAACCTGATTGTAAATGTCACCAGTCTTAATATCAAAGAAAAGTTCTTGAATGGACAGACAAAAGATTGTTTGGAGAATGCAAGCATCGATCTCGCTACCTCTCACATGCAAAGCGAGCGCTCTACCATTTGAGCTAATTCCCCATGCCTTCTCACTGATAGAATTGAAATGATCTCTGGAGTACAATATCTCAACATATTTGATTGTTTCGATTTCTCTGTCATTTCTAATCTTTTTTCCCGGGTTTTTAAAGATTTTCTATAATATTGAAAAAATAAGCCTACTTATCAAGGGTAAATGTCTGTAATAATCATACATTCTCTTTCCATAACAAATGTTTAAATTTCTGGTGAAAAAATGAAGTTTGACAGTATAGCTGATTCTTCCAAATTTCTTTTCGAATGTATTTTTCCAGGTAGAACTTCAAATAAAGAGTGACATAATTGACTTATAAATGGGAAAAGTGTTGAATTGAAGGATGCAGTAAAACCACTATTATATCATACAAATCAAACCTCTGAAAAGTGTTCAATGTTAATCGAGATTTTCTCCCTTACTTTCAAAGTAAATAAATGATATGTTCAAAGCTATATCAAATCCTCAACCTAGGCTTGGTTATTTTGCTGCGGTGGTCATCTGCCTACCAGCTGAGATTTTAAAGGCCTTTGGTATAATCAATAAACCTGATTGTAAATGTCACCAGTCTTAATATCAAAGAAAAGTTCTTGAATGGACAGACAAAAGATTGTTTGGAGAATGCAAGCATCAATCTTGCTACCTCTCACATGCAAAGCGAGCGCTCTACCATTTGAGCTAATTCCCCATGCCTTCTCACTGATAGAATTGAAATGATCTCTGGAGTACAATATCTCAACATATTTGATTGTTTCGATTTCTCTGTCATTTCTAATCTTTTTTCCCGGGTTTTTAAAGATTTTCTATAATATTGAAAAAATAAGCCTACTTATCAAGGGTAAATATCTGTAATAATCATACATTCTCTTTCCATAACAAATGTTTAAATTTCTGGTGAAAAAATGAAGTTTGACAGTATAGCTGATTCTTCCAAATTTCTTTTCGAATGTATTTTTCCAGGTAGAACTTCAAATAAAGAGTGACATAATTGACTTATAAATGGGAAAAGTGTTGAATTGAAGGATGCAGTAAAACCACTATTATATCATACAAATCAAACCTCTGAAAAGTGTTCAATGTTAATCGAGATTTTCTCCCTTACTTTCAAAGTAAATAAATGATATGTTCAAAGCTATATCAAATCCTCAACCTAGGCTTGGTTATTTTGCTGCGGTGGTCATCTGCCTACCAGCTGAGATTTTAAAGGCCTTTGGTATAATCAATAAACCTGATTGTAAATGTCACCAGTCTTAATATCAAAGAAAAGTTCTTGAATGGACAGACAAAAGATTGTTTGGAGAATGCAAGCATCGATCTCGCTACCTCTCACATGCAAAGCGAGCGCTCTACCATTTGAGCTAATTCCCCATGCCTTCTCACTGATAGAATTGAAATGATCTCTGGAGTACAATATCTCAACATATTTGATTGTTTCGATTTCTCTGTCATTTCTAATCTTTTTTCCCGGGTTTTTAAAGATTTTCTATAATATTGAAAAAATAAGCCTACTTATCAAGGGTAAATGTCTGTAATAATCATACATTCTCTTTCCATAACAAATGTTTAAATTTCTGGTGAAAAAATGAAGTTTGACAGTATAGCTGATTCTTCCAAATTTCTTTTCGAATGTATTTTTCCAGGTAGAACTTCAAATAAAGAGTGACATAATTGACTTATAAATGGGAAAAGTGTTGAATTGAAGGATGCAGTAAAACCACTATTATATCATACAAATCAAACCTCTGAAAAGTGTTCAATGTTAATCGAGATTTTCTCCCTTACTTTCAAAGTAAATAAATGATATGTTCAAAGCTATATCAAATCCTCAACCTAGGCTTGGTTATTTTGCTGCGGTGGTCATCTGCCTACCAGCTGAGATTTTAAAGGCCTTTGGTATAATCAATAAACCTGATTGTAAATGTCACCAGTCTTAATATCAAAGAAAAGTTCTTGAATGGACAGACAAAAGATTGTTTGGAGAATGCAAGCATCGATCTCACTACCTCTCACATGCAAAGCGAGCGCTCTACCATTTGAGCTAATTCCCCATGCCTTCTCACTGATAGAATTGAAATGATCTCTGGAGTACAATATCTCAACATATTTGATTGTTTCGATTTCTCTGTCATTTCTAATCTTTTTTCCCGGGTTTTTAAAGATTTTCTATAATATTGAAAAAATAAGCCTACTTATCAAGGGTAAATGTCTGTAATAATCATACATTCTCTTTCCATAACAAATGTTTAAATTTCTGGTGAAAAAATGAAGTTTGACAGTATAGCTGATTCTTCCAAATTTCTTTTCGAATGTATTTTTCCAGGTAGAACTTCAAATAAAGAGTGACATAATTGACTTATAAATGGGAAAAGTGTTGAATTGAAGGATGCAGTAAAACCACTATTATATCATACAAATCAAACCTCTGAAAAGTGTTCAATGTTAATCGAGATTTTCTCCCCTACTTTCAAAGTAAATAAATGATATGTTCAAAGCTATATCAAATCCTCAACCTAGGCTTGGTTATTTTGCTGCGGTGGTCATCTGCCTACCAGCTGAGATTTTAAAGGCCTTTGGTATAATCAATAAACCTGATTGTAAATGTCACCAGTCTTAATATCAAAGAAAAGTTCTTGAATGGACAGACAAAAGATTGTTTGGAAAATGTGAGTATCGATCTCGCTACTTCTTACATGCAAAGCGAGCGCTCTACCATTTGAGCTAATTCCCCATGCCTTCTCACTAATAGAATTGAAATGATCTCTGGAGTACAATGTCTCAACATATTTGATTGTTTCGATTTCTCTGTCATTTCTAATCTTTTTTACCGGGTTTTTAAAGATTTCCTATAATATTGAAAAAATAAGCCTACTTATCAAGGGTAAATGTCTGTAATAATCATACATTCTCTTTCCATAACAAATGTTTCAATTTCTGGTGTAAAAATGAAGTTTGACAGTATAGCTAATTCTTCCAAATTTCTTTTCGAATGTATTTTTCCAGGTAGAACTTCAAATAAAGAGTGACATAATTGACTTATAAATGGGAAAAGTGTTGAATTGAAGGATGCAGTAAAACCACTATTATATCATACAAATCAAACCTCTGAAAAGTGTTCAATGTTAATCGAGATTTTCTCCCTTACTTTCAAAGTAAATAAATGATATGTTCAAAGCTATATCAAATCCTCAACCTAGGCTTGGTTATTTTGCTGCGGTGGTCATCTGCCTACCAGCTGAGATTTTAAAGGCCTTTGGTATAATCAATAAACCTGATTGTAAATGTCACCAGTCTTAATATCAAAGAAAAGTTCTTGAATGGAAAGACAAAAATGATTGGAGAATGCGAGCATCGATCTCACTACCTCTCACATGCTAAGCGAGCGCTCTACCATTTGAGCTAATTCCCCATGCCTTCTCACTGATAGAATTGAAATGATCTCTGGAGTACAATATCTCAACATATTTGATTGTTTCGATTTCTCTGTCATTTCTAATCTTTTTTCCCGGGTTTTTAAAGATTTTCTATAATATTGAAAAAATAAGCCTACTTATCAAGGGTAAATGTCTGTAATAATCATACATTCTCTTTCCATAACAAATGTTTCAATTTCTGGTGTAAAAATGAAGTTTGACAATATCATCATCATCATCATCATTTATTTATATAGCGCCAACATATTCCGTAGCGCTTTACAATTGGGGACAAACATAATAAACTAATAAACAAACTGGGTAAAACAGACAAAGAGGTGAGAAGGCCCTGCTCGCAAGCTTACAATCTATGGGACAATGGGAGATTGACACATGAGGTTAAGTATACATTTTGCATCTTGGCCCAGCCAGACTGCAAAGGTAGGGTGACTCATAAGCTAAATGATCCTGTCACACAACAATGTTGGACCGGGGGTAGTTGTCTTGTGTGAAATTTTGTAACAGGCTAAAGGTAGTGAGGTTAAGATGGTGGTTGAGGAATATTATAAGCTTGTCTGAATAGGTAGGTTTTCAGAGAATGCTTGAAAGTTTGTAGAACAGAGGAGAGTCTTATTGTGCGAGGGAGAGAGTTCCATAGAGTGGGTGCAGCCCGAAAAAAGTCCTGTAACCGGGAATGGGAGGATGTAATGAGGGTGGATAGAGACGCAGATCTTTTGCAGAACGGAGTTGCCGAGTTGGGAGATATTTTGAGACAAGAGAGGAGATGTATGTTGGTGCAGCTTTGTTGATGGCCTTGTAGGTTAGTAAAAGTATTTTATATTGGATTCGGTAGAAGACAGGCAGCCAGTGTAGAGACATACAGAGTGATTCAACAGAGGAATAGCTATTTGCAAGGAAAATCAGTCTTGCTGAAGCATGCAAAATAGATTTTAGGGGTTTGAGTCTGTTTTTGGGAAGACCAGTAAGGAGGGAATTGCAATAGTCAATGCGGGAGATGATTAGTGCATGAATTAAGGTTTTAGCAGTGTCTTGTGTGAGATATGTGCGGATTCTGGAAATGTTCTTTAGATGTATGTAACATGATTTAGATATAGAGTCAATGTGGGGAACAAAGGATAGGCGTGAATCAAGGATTACACCTAGGCAGCGAGCTTGTGGGGTGGGATTTATGGTCATGTTATCAACAGAGATAGAAATGTCAGGTATGCTCTTGTTGGCGGGTGGGAATATTATTAACTCTGTTTTAGAAAGATTAAGTTTGAGTTGACGAGAGGACATCCAAGATGAAATGGCAGAAAGACAGTCAGTTACACGGGACAACACAGATGTCGAGATGTCAGGAGAGGATAGATAGATTTGGGTATCATCCGCATAGAGATGATACTGAAAGCCAAAGGAACTTATTAGATTTCCAAGAGAAGCGGTATAGATAGAGAACAGCAGAGGACCTAGCACCGAGCCTTGTGGTACTCCAACTGATAGGGGAAGCGGAGCAGAGGTGCCTCCAGAGAAATTAACAGTGAAAGAGCGATTAGAGAGGTAAGATGAGAACCAGGATAGAACTGTGTCTTGAAGACTTAGGGATTGCAGCGTTTGTATGAGAAGAGAGTGGTCAACGGTGTCAAATGCAGCCGAGAGATCAAGGAGAATTAGGAGAGAGTAATGGCGTTCAGTCTTAGCAGTGATCAGATCATTAACAACCTTGGTCAGCGCAGTCTCTGTGGAGTGTTGAGAACGAAAGCCAGACTGAAGAGGATCCAACAGGTTGTTTGCGGAAAGAAAGCGTGTGAGGCGAGTGTAGGCAAGTCTCTCTAGAAGCTTGGAGGGGCAAGGGAGCTGAGAGATGGGACGGTAATTTGAGAGAGAGTTTGGGTCGGAGTTTTGTTTTTTTAGAATAGGAGTAATCACTGCATGCTTGTATAGTGATGGAAAGATGCCAGTAGAGAGTGAGAGATTACAGATTTGAGTTAGAGGTGAAATGAGCACAGAAGACAGGGATCTACCAATTTGCGAGGGAATAGGATCAAGAGGACAGGAGGTAGAGTAGGAAGATAAGAAGAGCGTAGAAATTTCCTCTTCATTTGTGGGGTCAAATGAAGAAAGGGTGTCAGAGGGTAGAGGGAAGGAAATGAGCTGATGGCTTGTTGAGGAAGAGGATATCATTTCTAGTCTGATCTTGTCAATCTTGTCCTTGAAGTAGGAAGCAAGATCCTGAGCACTGATAGTAGATGGAGGGTTCGGGGTGGGAGGATTGAGAAGATGATTAAATGTATTGAAAAGGCGTTTGGGGTTAGAAGCCTGAGCATAGATAAGAGATTGAAAGTATGTTTGTTTTGCAATGTCCAGAGCATTTCGATAGGAGTGGTAGACAGAAGTATATGTGAAGAAGTCATTAGAGCTTCGAGATTTACGCCAGTGACGTTCTGCTTTACGGGACAGTTTTTGAAGATTTCGTGTTGCTTTGGTGTGCCACGGTTGACATCGAAGTCGACGTGTAGTATGAAGTGTCGCTGGAGCCACTTGATCAAGGGCCGTTGCTAAGGTTAGGTGAAAATGAGGTACTGCCATCTCAGGGGATGAGAATGTAGAGATAGGGGAGAGAAGGTGTTGGAGAGAGGTGGAAAATTGTTGAAGATTAATAGAATTAAGATTTCTACGAGTATGAGGAGGCTTGGTTGAGTTAGACAGTAGAGAGGTTAGAGCAGTGGGGGTGAGAGTGTAGCTGATAAGGTGATGATCCGAGAGGGGGAAGGGTGTATTAATAAAATTAGAAACTGAGCATAGTCTAGAGAAAACAAGATCAAGGCAGTGGCCATCCTTATGAGTAGATGATTCAATCCACTGGGAGAGGTCAAGTGAGGATGTTAGAGAGAGTAGTTTGGAAGCAGCTTTGGAAGGTGGGTTATCAATGGGGATGTTGAAGTCACCCATGATGATGGTGGGGATGTCTGAAGATAAGAAGTGAGGGAGCCATGCAGAGAAATCCTGAATAAATTGTTGGTGTGCTCCAGGGGGACGATAGATCACCGCAACACGTAGGGAGAATGGATTAAAAATGCGAATAGCATGTACTTCAAAAGATGTGAACGTGAGTGATGGGACATTTGATAGAACTGTATATGTGCACTGTGGGGAGAGAAGTAGTCCAACCCCACCTCCTTGTCTGCCTTCAGGTCTGGAGGTGTGGGTGAGATGGAGGCCACCATGTGAAAGTGCTGCAGGTGAGGCAGTGTCTGATTGCATGAGCCATGTTTCTGTTATTGCCAGAAGGTTGAGGTTTTTTGAGAGGAAGAGATCATGAACGGAGGTAAGTTTGTTACAAACAGAGCGTGCATTCCAAAGGGCACATTTAAAGGACTTGGGAAGAGAGGGGAGACAGGTGATGTGTTTGAGGTTTGCTATAGAACGGTAGTGTTCTGATGTATGTGTGTGTGAGGAGTGTGGGGGACCTGGATTAGGTGATATATCACCAGCTAATAGAAGCAGAGTGAGCGAAAGATAGGCAAGGGGATTGTAAGATGTGTGGCCTTTTATTTTCTGGCGACAGGTGGAGGCTGTACTTGTTAGAGATAATAAATAGGACAACAGTTCATGGGTGTTAAATAGAGGTGAGTGGAGTAATGCAGGTGCAATATGAACAAATTTGTGTGTTGGTGGAGGGGTGAAAGATGACACAGTCCTAAAGATCATGCCATGAAATGAGACTAAGAAAAGCAATTTGTGAAACATTGTGACAAAAGGGGTAGAAGCAAAAAGTGACAGTATAGCTAATTCTTCCAAATTTCTTTTCGAATGTATTTTTCCAGGTAGAACTTCAAATAAAGAGTGACATAATTGACTTATAAATGGGAAAAGTGTTGAATTGAAGGATGCAGTAAAACCACTATTATATCATACAAATCAAACCTCTGAAAAGTGTTCAATGTTAATCGAGATTTTCTCCCTTACTTTCAAAGTAAATAAATGATATGTTCAAAGCTATATCAAATCCTCAACCTAGGCTTGGTTATTTTGCTGCGGTGGTCATCTGCCTACCAGCTGAGATTTTAAAGGCCTTTGGTATAATCAATAAACCTGATTGTAAATGTCACCAGTCTTAATATCAAAGAAAAGTTCTTGAATGGACAGACAAAAGATTGTTTGGAGAATGCAAGCATCGATCTCGCTACCTCTCACATGCAAAGCGAGCGCTCTACCATTTGAGCTAATTCCCCATGCCTTCTCACTGATAGAATTGAAATGATCTCTGGAGTACAATATCTCAACATATTTGATTGTTTCGACTTCTCTGTCATTTCTAATCTTTTTTCCCGGGTTTTTAAAGATTTTCTATAATATTGAAAAAATAAGCCTACTTATCAAGGGTAAATGTCTGTAATAATCATACATTCTCTTTCCATAACAAATGTTTAAATTTCTGGTGAAAAAATGAAGTTTGACAGTATAGCTGTTTCTTCCAAATTTCTTTTCGAATGTATTTTTCCAGGTAGAACTTCAAATAAAGAGTGACATAATTGACTTATATATGGGAAAAGTGTTGAATTGAAGGATGCAGTAAAACCACTATTATATCATACAAATCAAACCTCTGAAAAGTGTTCAATGTTAATCGAGATTTTCTCCCTTACTTTCAAAGTAAATAAATGATATGTTCAAAGCTATATCAAATCCTCAACCTAGGCTTGGTTATTTTGCTGCGGTGGTCATCTGCCTACCAGCTGAGATTTTAAAGGCCTTTGGTATAATCAATAAACCTGATTGTAAATGTCACCAGTCTTAATATCAAAGAAAAGTTCTTGAATGGACAGACAAAAGATTGTTTGGAGAATGCAAGCATCGATCTCGCTACCTCTCACATGCAAAGCGAGCGCTCTACCATTTGAGCTAATTCCCCATGCCTTCTCACTGATAGAATTGAAATGATCTCTGGAGTACAATATCTCAACATATTTGATTGTTTCGATTTCTCTGTCATTTCTAATCTTTTTTCCCGGGTTTTTAAAGATTTTCTATAATATTGAAAAAATAAGCCTACTTATCAAGGGTAAATGTCTGTAATAATCATACATTCTCTTTCCATAACAAATGTTTAAATTTCTGGTGAAAAAATGAAGTTTGACAGTATAGCTGATTCTTCCAAATTTCTTTTCGAATGTATTTTTCCAGGTAGAACTTCAAATAAAGAGTGACATAATTGACTTATAAATGGGAAAAGTGTTGAATTGAAGGATGCAGTAAAACCACTATTATATCATACAAATCAAACCTCTGAAAAGTGTTCAATGTTAATCGAGATTTTCTCCCTTACTTTCAAAGTAAATAAATGATATGTTCAAAGCTATATCAAATCCTCAACCTAGGCTTGGTTATTTTGCTGCGGTGGTCATCTGCCTACCAGCTGAGATTTTAAAGGCCTTTGGTATAATCAATAAACCTGATTGTAAATGTCACCAGTCTTAATATCAAAGAAAAGTTCTTGAATGGACAGACAAAAGATTGTTTGGAGAATGCAAGCATCAATCTCGCTACCTCTCACATGCAAAGCGAGCGCTCTACCATTTGAGCTAATTCCCCATGCCTTCTCACTGATAGAATTGAAATGATCTCTGGAGTACAATATCTCAACATATTTGATTGTTTCGATTTCTCTGTCATTTCTAATCTTTTTTCCCGGGTTTTTAAAGATTTTCTATAATATTGAAAAAATAAGCCTACTTATCAAGGGTAAATGTCTGTAATACTCATACATTCTCTTTCCATAACAAATGTTTAAATTTCTGGTGAAAAAATGAAGTTTGACAGTATAGCTGATTCTTCCAAATTTCTTTTCGAATGTATTTTTCCAGGTAGAACTTCAAATAAAGAGTGACATAATTGACTTATAAATGGGAAAAGTGTTGAATTGAAGGATGCAGTAAAACCACTATTATATCATACAAATCAAACCTCTGAAAAGTGTTCAATGTTAATCGAGATTTTCTCCCTTACTTTCAAAGTAAATAAATGATATGTTCAAAGCTATATCAAATCCTCAACCTAGGCTTGGTTATTTTGCTGCGGTGGTCATCTGTCTACCAGCTGAGATTTTAAAGGCCTTTGGTATAATCAATAAACCTGATTGTAAATGTCACCAGTCTTAATATCAAAGAAAAGTTCTTGAATGGACAGACAAAAGATTGTTTGGAGAATGCAAGCATCGATCTCGCTACCTCTCACATGCAAAGCGAGCGCTCTACCATTTGAGCTAATTCCCCATGCCTTCTCACTGATAGAATTGAAATGATCTCTGGAGTACAATATCTCAACATATTTGATTGTTTCGATTTCTCTGTCATTTCTAATCTTTTTTCCCGGGTTTTTAAAGATTTTCTATAATATTGAAAAAATAAGCCTACTTATCAAGGGTAAATGTCTGTAATAATCATACATTCTCTTTCCATAACAAATGTTTCAATTTCTGGTGAAAAAATGAAGTTTGACAGTATAGCTGATTCTTCCAAATTTCTTTTCGAATGTATTTTTCCAGGTAGAACTTCAAATAAAGAGTGACATAATTGACTTATAAATGGGAAAAGTGTTGAATTGAAGGATGCAGTAAAACCACTATTATATCATACAAATCAAACCTCTGAAAAGTGTTCAATGTTAATCGAGATTTTCTCCCTTACTTTCAAAGTAAATAAATGATATGTTCAAAGCTATATCAAATCCTCAACCTAGGCTTGGTTATTTTGCTGCGGTGGTCATCTGCCTACCAGCTGAGATTTTAAAGGCCTTTGGTATAATCAATAAACCTGATTGTAAATGTCACCAGTCTTAATATCAAAGAAAAGTTCTTGAATGGACAGACAAAAGATTGTTTGGAGAATGCAAGCATCGATCTCGCTACTTCTTACATGCAAAGCGAGCGCTCTACCATTTGAGCTAATTCCCCATGCCTTCTCACTGATAGAATTGAAATGATCTCTGGAGTACAATATCTCAACATATTTGATTGTTTCGATTTCTCTGTCATTTCTAATCTTTTTTCCCGGGTTTTTAAAGATTTTCTATAATATTGAAAAAATAAGCCTACTTATCAAGGGTAAATGTCTGTAATAATCATACATTCTCTTTCCATAACAAATGTTTCAATTTCTGGTGAAAAAATGAAGTTTGACAGTATAGCTGATTCTTCCAAATTTCTTTTCGAATGTATTTTTCCAGGTAGAACTTCAAATAAAGAGTGACATAATTGACTTATAAATGGGAAAAGTGTTGAATTGAAGGATGCAGTAAAACCACTATTATATCATACAAATCAAACCTCTGAAAAGTGTTCAATGTTAATCGAGATTTTCTCCCTTACTTTCAAAGTAAATAAATGATATGTTCAAAGCTATATCAAATCCTCAACCTAGGCTTGGTTATTTTGCTGCGGTGGTCATCTGCCTACCAGCTGAGATTTTAAAGGCCTTTGGTATAATCAATAAACCTGATTGTAAATGTCACCAGTCTTAATATCAAAGAAAAGTTCTTGAATGGAAAGACAAAAATGATTGGAGAATGCGAGCATCGATCTCACTACCTCTCACATGCTAAGCGAGCGCTCTACCATTTGAGCTAATTCAACATGCCTTCTCACTGATAGAATTGAAATGATCTCTGGAGTACAATATCTCAACATATTTGATTGTTTCGATTTCTCTGTCATTTCTAATCTTTTTTCCCGGGTTTTTAAAGATTTTCTATAATATTGAAAAAATAAGCCTACTTATCAAGGGTAAATGTCTGTAATAATCATACATTCTCTTTCCATAACAAATGTTTAAATTTCTGGTGAAAAAATGAAGTTTGACAGTATAGCTGATTCTTCCAAATTTCTTTTCGAATGTATTTTTCCAGGTAGAACTTCAAATAAAGAGTGACATAATTGACTTATAAATGGGAAAAGTGTTGAATTGAAGGATGCAGTAAAACCACTATTATATCATACAAATCAAACCTCTGAAAAGTGTTCAATGTTAATCGAGATTTTCTCCCTTACTTTCAAAGTAAATAAATGATATGTTCAAAGCTATATCAAATCCTCAACCTAGGCTTGGTTATTTTGCTGCGGTGGTCATCTGCCTACCAGCTGAGATTTTAAAGGCCTTTGGTATAATCAATAAACCTGATTGTAAATGTCACCAGTCTTAATATCAAAGAAAAGTTCTTGAATGGACAGACAAAAGATTGTTTGGAGAATGCAAGCATCGATCTCGCTACCTCTCACATGCAAAGCGAGCGCTCTACCATTTGAGCTAATTCCCCATGCCTTCTCACTGATAGAATTGAAATGATCTCTGGAGTACAATATCTCAACATATTTGATTGTTTCGATTTCTCTGTCATTTCTAATCTTTTTTCCCGGGTTTTTAAAGATTTTCTATAATATTGAAAAAATAAGCCTACTTATCAAGGGTAAATGTCTGTAATAATCATACATTCTCTTTCCATAACAAATGTTTAAATTTCTGGTGAAAAAATGAAGTTTGACAGTATAGCTGATTCTTCCAAATTTCTTTTCGAATGTATTTTTCCAGGTAGAACTTCAAATAAAGAGTGACATAATTGACTTATAAATGGGAAAAGTGTTGAATTGAAGGATGCAGTAAAACCACTATTATATCATACAAATCAAACCTCTGAAAAGTGTTCAATGTTAATCGAGATTTTCTCCCTTACTTTCAAAGTAAATAAATGATATGTTCAAAGCTATATCAAATCCTCAACCTAGGCTTGGTTATTTTGCTGCGGTGGTCATCTGCCTACCAGCTGAGATTTTAAAGGCCTTTGGTATAATCAATAAACCTGATTGTAAATGTCACCAGTCTTAATATCAAAGAAAAGTTCTTGAATGGACAGACAAAAGATTGTTTGGAGAATGCAAGCATCAATCTCGCTACTTTTTACATGCAAAGCGAGCGCTCTACCATTTGAGCTAATTCCCCATGCCTTCTCACTGATAGAATTGAAATGATCTCTGGAGTACAATATCTCAACATATTTGATTGTTTCGATTTCTCTGTCATTTCTAATCTTTTTTCCCGGGTTTTTAAAGATTTTCTATAATATTGAAAAAATAAGCCTACTTATCAAGGGTAAATGTCTGTAATAATCATACATTCTCTTTCCATAACAAATGTTTAAATTTCTGGTGAAAAAATGAAGTTTGACAGTATAGCTGATTCTTCCAAATTTCTTTTCGAATGTATTTTTCCAGGTAGAACTTCAAATAAAGAGTGACATAATTGACTTATAAATGGGAAAAGTGTTGAATTGAAGGATGCAGTAAAACCACTATTATATCATACAAATCAAACCTCTGAAAAGTGTTCAATGTTAATCGAGATTTTCTCCCTTACTTTCAAAGTAAATAAATGATATGTTCAAAGCTATATCAAATCCTCAACCTAGGCTTGGTTATTTTGCTGCGGTGGTCATCTGCCTACCAGCTGAGATTTTAAAGGCCTTTGGTATAATCAATAAACCTGATTGTAAATGTCACCAGTCTTAATATCAAAGAAAAGTTCTTGAATGGACAGACAAAAGATTGTTTGGAGAATGCAAGCATCGATCTCGCTACCTCTCACATGCAAAGCGAGCGCTCTACCATTTGAGCTAATTCCCCATGCCTTCTCACTGATAGAATTGAAATGATCTCTGGAGTACAATATCTCAACATATTTGATTGTTTCGATTTCTCTGTCATTTCTAATCTTTTTTCCCGGGTTTTTAAAGATTTTCTATAATATTGAAAAAATAAGCCTACTTATCAAGGGTAAATGTCTGTAATAATCATACATTCTCTTTCCATAACAAATGTTTAAATTTCTGGTGAAAAAATGAAGTTTGACAGTATAGCTGATTCTTCCAAATTTCTTTTCGAATGTATTTTTCCAGGTAGAACTTCAAATAAAGAGTGACATAATTGACTTATAAATGGGAAAAGTGTTGAATTGAAGGATGCAGTAAAACCACTATTATATCATACAAATCAAACCTCTGAAAAGTGTTCAATGTTAATCGAGATTTTCTCCCTTACTTTCAAAGTAAATAAATGATATGTTCAAAGCTATATCAAATCCTCAACCTAGGCTTGGTTATTTTGCTGCGGTGGTCATCTGCCTACCAGCTGAGATTTTAAAGGCCTTTGGTATAATCAATAAACCTGATTGTAAATGTCACCAGTCTTAATATCAAAGAAAAGTTCTTGAATGGACAGACAAAAGATTGTTTGGAGAATGCAAGCATCGATCTTGCTACCCCTCACATGCAAAGCGAGCGCTCTACCATTTGAGCTAATTCCCCATGCCTTCTCACTGATAGAATTGAAATGATCTCTGGAGTACAATATCTCAACATATTTGATTGTTTCGATTTCTCTGTCATTTCTAATCTTTTTTCCCGGGTTTTTAAAGATTTTCTATAATATTGAAAAAATAAGCCTACTTATCAAGGGTAAATGTCTGTAATAATCATACATTCTCTTTCCATAACAAATGTTTAAATTTCTGGTGAAAAAATGAAGTTTGACAGTATAGCTGATTCTTCCAAATTTCTTTTCGAATGTATTTTTCCAGGTAGAACTTCAAATAAAGAGTGACATAATTGACTTATAAATGGGAAAAGTGTTGAATTGAAGGATGCAGTAAAACCACTATTATATCATACAAATCAAACCTCTGAAAAGTGTTCAATGTTAATCGAGATTTTCTCCCTTACTTTCAAAGTAAATAAATGATATGTTCAAAGCTATATCAAATCCTCAACCTAGGCTTGGTTATTTTGCTGCGGTGGTCATCTGCCTACCAGCTGAGATTTTAAAGGCCTTTGGTATAATCAATAAACCTGATTGTAAATGTCACCAGTCTTAATATCAAAGAAAAGTTCTTGAATGGACAGACAAAAGATTGTTTGGAGAATGCAAGCATCGATCTCGCTACCTCTCACATGCAAAGCGAGCGCTCTACCATTTGAGCTAATTCCCCATGCCTTCTCACTGATAGAATTGAAATGATCTCTGGAGTACAATATCTCAACATATTTGATTGTTTCGATTTCTCTGTCATTTCTAATCTTTTTTCCCGGGTTTTTAAAGATTTTCTATAATATTGAAAAAATAAGCCTACTTATCAAGGGTAAATGTCTGTAATAATCATACATTCTCTTTCCATAACAAATGTTTAAATTTCTGGTGAAAAAATGAAGTTTGACAGTATAGCTGATTCTTCAAAATTTCTTTTCGAATGTATTTTTCCAGGTAGAACTTCAAATAAAGAGTGACATAATTGACTTATAAATGGGAAAAGTGTTGAATTGAAGGATGCAGTAAAACCACTATTATATCATACAAATCAAACCTCTGAAAAGTGTTCAATGTTAATCGAGATTTTCTCCCTTACTTTCAAAGTAAATAAATGATATGTTCAAAGCTATATCAAATCCTCAACCTAGGCTTGGTTATTTTGCTGCGGTGGTCATCTGCCTACCAGCTGAGATTTTAAAGGCCTTTGGTATAATCAATAAACCTGATTGTAAATGTCACCAGTCTTAATATCAAAGAAAAGTTCTTGAATGGACAGACAAAAGATTGTTTGGAGAATGCAAGCATCGATCTCGCTACCTCTCACATGCAAAGCGAGCGCTCTACCATTTGAGCTAATTCCCCATGCCTTCTCACTGATAGAATTGAAATGATCTCTGGAGTACAATATCTCAACATATTTGATTGTTTCGATTTCTCTGTCATTTCTAATCTTTTTTCCCGGGTTTTTAAAGATTTTCTATAATATTGAAAAAATAAGCCTACTTATCAAGGGTAAATGTCTGTAATAATCATACATTCTCTTTCCATAACAAATGTTTAAATTTCTGGTGAAAAAATGAAGTTTGACAGTATAGCTGATTCTTCCAAATTTCTTTTCGAATGTATTTTTCCAGGTAGAACTTCAAATAAAGAGTGACATAATTGACTTATAAATGGGAAAAGTGTTGAATTGAAGGATGCAGTAAAACCACTATTATATCATACAAATCAAACCTCTGAAAAGTGTTCAATGTTAATCGAGATTTTCTCCCTTACTTTCAAAGTAAATAAATGATATGTTCAAAGCTATATCAAATCCTCAACCTAGGCTTGGTTATTTTGCTGCGGTGGTCATCTGCCTACCAGCTGAGATTTTAAAGGCCTTTGGTATAATCAATAAACCTGATTGTAAATGTCACCAGTCTTAATATCAAAGAAAAGTTCTTGAATGGACAGACAAAAGATTGTTTGGAGAATGCAAACATCGATCTCGCTACCTCTCACATGCAAAGCGAGCGCTCTACCATTTGAGCTAATTCCCCATGCCTTCTCACTGATAGAATTGAAATGATCTCTGGAGTACAATATCTCAACATATTTGATTGTTTCGATTTCTCTGTCATTTCTAATCTTTTTTCCCGGGTTTTTAAAGATTTTCTATAATATTGAAA
This sequence comes from Mixophyes fleayi, assembly GCF_038048845.1. Taxonomy (NCBI): domain Eukaryota; kingdom Metazoa; phylum Chordata; class Amphibia; order Anura; family Limnodynastidae; genus Mixophyes; species Mixophyes fleayi. The sequence continues at coordinate 83,719 of NW_027448311.1, forward strand.
AAATAAGCCTACTTATCAAGGGTAAATGTCTGTAATAATCATACATTCTCTTTCCATAACAAATGTTTAAATTTCTGGTGAAAAAATGAAGTTTGACAGTATAGCTGATTCTTCCAAATTTCTTTTCGAATGTATTTTTCCAGGTAGAACTTCAAATAAAGAGTGACATAATTGACTTATAAATGGGAAAAGTGTTGAATTGAAGGATGCAGTAAAACCACTATTATATCATACAAATCAAACCTCTGAAAAGTGTTCAATGTTAATCGAGATTTTCTCCCTTACTTTCAAAGTAAATAAATGATATGTTCAAAGCTATATCAAATCCTCAACCTAGGCTTGGTTATTTTGCTGCGGTGGTCATCTGCCTACCAGCTGAGATTTTAAAGGCCTTTGGTATAATCAATAAACCTGATTGTAAATGTCACCAGTCTTAATATCAAAGAAAAGTTCTTGAATGGACAGACAAAAGATTGTTTGGAGAATGCAAGCATCGATCTCGCTACCTCTCACATGCAAAGCGAGCGCTCTACCATTTGAGCTAATTCCCCATGCCTTCTCACTGATAGAATTGAAATGATCTCTGGAGTACAATATCTCAACATATTTGATTGTTTCGATTTCTCTGTCATTTCTAATCTTTTTTCCCGGGTTTTTCAAGATTTTCTATAATATTGAAAAAATAAGCCTACTTATCAAGGGTAAATGTCTGTAATAATCATACATTCTCTTTCCATAACAAATGTTTAAATTTCTGGTGAAAAAATGAAGTTTGACAGTATAGCTGATTCTTCCAAATTTCTTTTCGAATGTATTTTTCCAGGTAGAACTTCAAATAAAGAGTGACATAATTGACTTATAAATGGGAAAAGTGTTGAATTGAAGGATGCAGTAAAACCACTATTATATCATACAAATCAAACCTCTGAAAAGTGTTCAATGTTAATCGAGATTTTCTCCCTTACTTTCAAAGTAAATAAATGATATGTTCAAAGCTATATCAAATCCTCAACCTAGGCTTGGTTATTTTGCTGCGGTGGTCATCTGCCTACCAGCTGAGATTTTAAAGGCCTTTGGTATAATCAATAAACCTGATTGTAAATGTCACCAGTCTTAATATCAAAGAAAAGTTCTTGAATGGACAGACAAAAGATTGTTTGGAGAATGCAAGCATCGATCTCGCTACCTCTCACATGCAAAGCGAGCGCTCTACCATTTGAGCTAATTCCCCATGCCTTCTCACTGATAGAATTGAAATGATCTCTGGAGTACAATATCTCAACATATTTGATTGTTTCGATTTCTCTGTCATTTCTAATCTTTTTTCCCGGGTTTTTAAAGATTTTCTATAATATTGAAAAAATAAGCCTACTTATCAAGGGTAAATGTCTGTAATAATCATACATTCTCTTTCCATAACAAATGTTTCAATTTCTGGTGAAAAAATGAAGTTTGACAGTATAGCTGATTCTTCAAAATTTCTTTTCGAATGTATTTTTCCAGGTAGAACTTCAAATAAAGAGTGACATAATTGACTTATAAATGGGAAAAGTGTTGAATTGAAGGATGCAGTAAAACCACTATTATATCATACAAATCAAACCTCTGAAAAGTGTTCAATGTTAATCGAGATTTTCTCCCCTACTTTCAAAGTAAATAAATGATATGTTCAAAGCTATATCAAATCCTCAACCTAGGCTTGGTTATTTTGCTGCGGTGGTCATCTGCCTACCAGCTGAGATTTTAAAGGCCTTTGGTATAATCAATAAACCTGATTGTAAATGTCACCAGTCTTAATATCAAAGAAAAGTTCTTGAATGGACAGACAAAAGATTGTTTGGAAAATGTGAGTATTGATCTCGCTACTTCTTACATGCAAAGCGAGCGCTCTACCATTTGAGCTAATTCCCCATGCCTTCTCACTAATAGAATTGAAATGATCTCTGGAGTACAATGTCTCAACATATTTGATTGTTTCGATTTCTCTGTCATTTCTAATCTTTTTTACCGGGTTTTTAAAGATTTCCTATAATATTGAAAAAATAAGCCTACTTATCAAGGGTAAATGTCTGTAATAATCATACATTCTCTTTCCATAACAAATGTTTCAATTTCTGGTGTAAAAATGAAGTTTGACAGTATAGCTAATTCTTCCAAATTTCTTTTCGAATGTATTTTTCCAGGTAGAACTTCAAATAAAGAGTGACATAATTGACTTATAAATGGGAAAAGTGTTGAATTGAAGGATGCAGTAAAACCACTATTATATCATACAAATCAAACCTCTGAAAAGTGTTCAATGTTAATCGAGATTTTCTCCCTTACTTTCAAAGTAAATAAATGATATGTTCAAAGCTATATCAAATCCTCAACCTAGGCTTGGTTATTTTGCTGCGGTGGTCATCTGCCTACCAGCTAAGATTTTAAAGGCCTTTGGTATAATCAATAAACCTGATTGTAAATGTCACCAGTCTTAATATCAAAGAAAAGTTCTTGAATGGAAAGACAAAAATGATTGGAGAATGCGAGCATCGATCTCACTACCTCTCACATGCTAAGCGAGCGCTCTACCATTTGAGCTAATTCCCCATGCCTTCTCACTGATAGAATTGAAATGATCTCTGGAGTACAATATCTCAACATATTTGATTGTTTCGATTTCTCTGTCATTTCTAATCTTTTTTCCCGGGTTTTTAAAGATTTTCTATAATATTGAAAAAATAAGCCTACTTATCAAGGGTAAATGTCTGTAATAATCATACATTCTCTTTCCATAACAAATGTTTAAATTTCTGGTGAAAAAATGAAGTTTGACAGTATAGCTGATTCTTCCAAATTTCTTTTCGAATGTATTTTTCCAGGTAGAACTTCAAATAAAGAGTGACATAATTGACTTATAAATGGGAAAAGTGTTGAATTGAAGGATGCAGTAAAACCACTATTATATCATACAAATCAAACCTCTGAAAAGTGTTCAATGTTAATCGAGATTTTCTCCCTTACTTTCAAAGTAAATAAATGATATGTTCAAAGCTATATCAAATCCTCAACCTAGGCTTGGTTATTTTGCTGCGGTGGTCATCTGCCTACCAGCTGAGATTTTAAAGGCCTTTGGTATAATCAATAAACCTGATTGTAAATGTCACCAGTCTTAATATCAAAGAAAAGTTCTTGAATGGACAGACAAAAGATTGTTTGGAGAATGCAAGCATCGATCTCGCTACCTCTCACATGCAAAGCGAGCGCTCTACCATTTGAGCTAATTCCCCATGCCTTCTCACTGATAGAATTGAAATGATCTCTGGAGTACAATATCTCAACATATTTGATTGTTTCGATTTCTCTGTCATTTCTAATCTTTTTTCCCGGGTTTTTAAAGATTTTCTATAATATTGAAAAAATAAGCCTACTTATCAAGGGTAAATGTCTGTAATAATCATACATTCTCTTTCCATAACAAATGTTTAAATTTCTGGTGAAAAAATGAAGTTTGACAGTATAGCTGATTCTTCCAAATTTCTTTTCGAATGTATTTTTCCAGGTAGAACTTCAAATAAAGAGTGACATAATTGACTTATAAATGGGAAAAGTGTTGAATTGAAGGATGCAGTAAAACCACTATTATATCATACAAATCAAACCTCTGAAAAGTGTTCAATGTTAATCGAGATTTTCTCCCTTACTTTCAAAGTAAATAAATGATATGTTCAAAGCTATATCAAATCCTCAACCTAGGCTTGGTTATTTTGCTGCGGTGGTCATCTGCCTACCAGCTGAGATTTTAAAGGCCTTTGGTATAATCAATAAACCTGATTGTAAATGTCACCAGTCTTAATATCAAAGAAAAGTTCTTGAATGGACAGACAAAAGATTGTTTGGAGAATGCAAGCATCTATCTCGCTACCTCTCACATGCAAAGCGAGCGCTCTACCATTTGAGCTAATTCCCCATGCCTTCTCACTGATAGAATTGAAATGATCTCTGGAGTACAATATCTCAACATATTTGATTGTTTCGATTTCTCTGTCATTTCTAATCTTTTTTCCCGGGTTTTTAAAGATTTTCTATAATATTGAAAAAATAAGCCTACTTATCAAGGGTAAATGTCTGTAATAATCATACATTCTCTTTCCATAACAAATGTTTAAATTTCTGGTGAAAAAATGAAGTTTGACAGTATAGCTGATTCTTCCAAATTTCTTTTCGAATGTATTTTTCCAGGTAGAACTTCAAATAAAGAGTGACATAATTGACTTATAAATGGGAAAAGTGTTGAATTGAAGGATGCAGTAAAACCACTATTATATCATACAAATCAAACCTCTGAAAAGTGTTCAATGTTAATCGAGATTTTCTCCCTTACTTTCAAAGTAAATAAATGATATGTTCAAAGCTATATCAAATCCTCAACCTAGGCTTGGTTATTTTGCTGCGGTGGTCATCTGCCTACCAGCTGAGATTTTAAAGGCCTTTGGTATAATCAATAAACCTGATTGTAAATGTCACCAGTCTTAATATCAAAGAAAAGTTCTTGAATGGACAGACAAAAGATTGTTTGGAGAATGCAAGCATCGATCTCGCTACCTCTCACATGCAAAGCGAGCGCTCTACCATTTGAGCTAATTCCCCATGCCTTCTCACTGATAGAATTGAAATGATCTCTGGAGTACAATATCTCAACATATTTGATTGTTTCGATTTCTCTGTCATTTCTAATCTTTTTTCCCGGGTTTTTAAAGATTTTCTATAATATTGAAAAAATAAGCCTACTTATCAAGGGTAAATGTCTGTAATAATCATACATTCTCTTTCCATAACAAATGTTTAAATTTCTGGTGAAAAAATGAAGTTTGACAGTATAGCTGATTCTTCCAAATTTCTTTTCGAATGTATTTTTCCAGGTAGAACTTCAAATAAAGAGTGACATAATTGACTTATAAATGGGAAAAGTGTTGAATTGAAGGATGCAGTAAAACCACTATTATATCATACAAATCAAACCTCTGAAAAGTGTTCAATGTTAATCGAGATTTTCTCCCTTACTTTCAAAGTAAATAAATGATATGTTCAAAGCTATATCAAATCCTCAACCTAGGCTTGGTTATTTTGCTGCGGTGGTCATCTGCCTACCAGCTGAGATTTTAAAGGCCTTTGGTATAATCAATAAACCTGATTGTAAATGTCACCAGTCTTAATATCAAAGAAAAGTTCTTGAATGGACAGACAAAAGATTGTTTGGAGAATGCAAACATCGATCTCGCTACCTCTCACATGCAAAGCGAGCGCTCTACCATTTGAGCTAATTCCCCATGCCTTCTCACTGATAGAATTGAAATGATCTCTGGAGTACAATATCTCAACATATTTGATTGTTTCGATTTCTCTGTCATTTCTAATCTTTTTTCCCGGGTTTTTAAAGATTTTCTATAATATTGAAAAAATAAGCCTACTTATCAAGGGTAAATGTCTGTAATAATCATACATTCTCTTTCCATAACAAATGTTTAAATTTCTGGTGAAAAAATGAAGTTTGACAGTATAGCTGATTCTTCCAAATTTCTTTTCGAATGTATTTTTCCAGGTAGAACTTCAAATAAAGAGTGACATAATTGACTTATAAATGGGAAAAGTGTTGAATTGAAGGATGCAGTAAAACCACTATTATATCATACAAATCAAACCTCTGAAAAGTGTTCAATGTTAATCGAGATTTTCTCCCTTACTTTCAAAGTAAATAAATGATATGTTCAAAGCTATATCAAATCCTCAACCTAGGCTTGGTTATTTTGCTGCGGTGGTCATCTGCCTACCAGCTGAGATTTTAAAGGCCTTTGGTATAATCAATAAACCTGATTGTAAATGTCACCAGTCTTAATATCAAAGAAAAGTTCTTGAATGGACAGACAAAAGATTGTTTGGAAAATGTGAGTATCGATCTCGCTACTTCTTACATGCAAAGCGAGCGCTCTACCATTTGAGCTAATTCCCCATGCCTTCTCACTAATAGAATTGAAATGATCTCTGGAGTACAATGTCTCAACATATTTGATTGTTTCGATTTCTCTGTCATTTCTAATCTTTTTTACCGGGTTTTTAAAGATTTCCTATAATATTGAAAAAATAAGCCTACTTATCAAGGGTAAATGTCTGTAATAATCATACATTCTCTTTCCATAACAAATGTTTCAATTTCTGGTGTAAAAATGAAGTTTGACAGTATAGCTAATTCTTCCAAATTTCTTTTCGAATGTATTTTTCCAGGTAGAACTTCAAATAAAGAGTGACATAATTGACTTATAAATGGGAAAAGTGTTGAATTGAAGGATGCAGTAAAACCACTATTATATCATACAAATCAAACCTCTGAAAAGTGTTCAATGTTAATCGAGATTTTCTCCCTTACTTTCAAAGTAAATAAATGATATGTTCAAAGCTATACCAAATCCTCAACCTAGGCTTGGTTATTTTGCTGCGGTGGTCATCTGCCTACCAGCTGAGATTTTAAAGGCCTTTGGTATAATCAATAAACCTGATTGTAAATGTCACCAGTCTTAATATCAAAGAAAAGTTCTTGAATGGACAGACAAAAGATTGTTTGGAGAATGCAAGCATCGATCTCGCTACCTCTCACATGCAAAGCGAGCGCTCTACCATTTGAGCTAATTCCCCATGCCTTCTCACTGATAGAATTGAAATGATCTCTGGAGTACAATATCTCAACATATTTGATTGTTTCGATTTCTCTGTCATTTCTAATCTTTTTTCCCGGGTTTTTCAAGATTTTCTATAATATTGAAAAAATAAGCCTACTTATCAAGGGTAAATGTCTGTAATAATCATACATTCTCTTTCCATAACAAATGTTTAAATTTCTGGTGAAAAAATGAAGTTTGACAGTATAGCTGATTCTTCCAAATTTCTTTTCGAATGTATTTTTCCAGGTAGAACTTCAAATAAAGAGTGACATAATTGACTTATAAATGGGAAAAGTGTTGAATTGAAGGATGCAGTAAAACCACTATTATATCATACAAATCAAACCTCTGAAAAGTGTTCAATGTTAATCGAGATTTTCTCCCTTACTTTCAAAGTAAATAAATGATATGTTCAAAGCTATATCAAATCCTCAACCTAGGCTTGGTTATTTTGCTGCGGTGGTCATCTGCCTACCAACTGAGATTTTAAAGGCCTTTGGTATAATCAATAAACCTGATTGTAAATGTCACCAGTCTTAATATCAAAGAAAAGTTCTTGAATGGACAGACAAAAGATTGTTTGGAGAATGCAAGCATCAATCTCACTACCTCTCACATGCAAAGCGAGCGCTCTACCATTTGAGCTAATTCCCCATGCCTTCTCACTGATAGAATTGAAATGATCTCTGGAGTACAATATCTCAACATATTTGATTGTTTCGATTTCTCTGTCATTTCTAATCTTTTTTCCCGGGTTTTTAAAGATTTTCTATAATATTGAAAAAATAAGCCTACTTATCAAGGGTAAATGTATGTAATAATCATACATTCTCTTTCCATAACAAATGTTTCAATTTCTGGTGAAAAAATGAAGTTTGACAGTATAGCTGATTCTTCAAAATTTCTTTTCGAATGTATTTTTCCAGGTAGAACTTCAAATAAAGAGTGACATAATTGACTTATAAATGGGAAAAGTGTTGAATTGAAGGATGCAGTAAAACCACTATTATATCATACAAATCAAACCTCTGAAAAGTGTTCAATGTTAATCGAGATTTTCTCCCCTACTTTCAAAGTAAATAAATGATATGTTCAAAGCTATATCAAATCCTCAACCTAGGCTTGGTTATTTTGCTGCGGTGGTCATCTGCCTACCAGCTGAGATTTTAAAGGCCTTTGGTATAATCAATAAACCTGATTGTAAATGTCACCAGTCTTAATATCAAAGAAAAGTTCTTGAATGGACAGACAAAAGATTGTTTGGAAAATGTGAGTATCGATCTCGCTACTTCTTACATGCAAAGCGAGCGCTCTACCATTTGAGCTAATTCCCCATGCCTTCTCACTAATAGAATTGAAATGATCTCTGGAGTACAATGTCTCAACATATTTGATTGTTTCGATTTCTCTGTCATTTCTAATCTTTTTTACCGGGTTTTTAAAGATTTCCTATAATATTGAAAAAATAAGCCTACTTATCAAGGGTAAATGTCTGTAATAATCATACATTCTCTTTCCATAACAAATGTTTCAATTTCTGGTGTAAAAATGAAGTTTGACAGTATAGCTAATTCTTCCAAATTTCTTTTCGAATGTATTTTTCCAGGTAGAACTTCAAATAAAGAGTGACATAATTGACTTATAAATGGGAAAAGTGTTGAATTGAAGGATGCAGTAAAACCACTATTATATCATACAAATCAAACCTCTGAAAAGTGTTCAATGTTAATCGAGATTTTCTCCCTTACTTTCAAAGTAAATAAATGATATGTTCAAAGCTATATCAAATCCTCAACCTAGGCTTGGTTATTTTGCTGCGGTGGTCATCTGCCTACCAGCTGAGATTTTAAAGGCCTTTGGTATAATCAATAAACCTGATTGTAAATGTCACCAGTCTTAATATCAAAGAAAAGTTCTTGAATGGAAAGACAAAAATGATTGGAGAATGCGAGCATCGATCTCACTACCTCTCTCATGCTAAGCGAGCGCTCTACCATTTGAGCTAATTCCCCATGCCTTCTCACTGATAGAATTGAAATGATCTCTGGAGTACAATATCTCAACATATTTGATTGTTTCGATTTCTCTGTCATTTCTAATCTTTTTTCCCGGGTTTTTAAAGATTTTCTATAATATTGAAAAAATAAGCCTACTTATCAAGGGTAAATGTCTGTAATAATCATACATTCTCTTTCCATAACAAATGTTTAAATTTCTGGTGAAAAAATGAAGTTTGACAGTATAGCTGATTCTTCCAAATTTCTTTTCGAATGTATTTTTCCAGGTAGAACTTCAAATAAAGAGTGACATAATTGACTTATAAATGGGAAAAGTGTTGAATTGAAGGATGCAGTAAAACCACTATTATATCATACAAATCAAACCTCTGAAAAGTGTTCAATGTTAATCGAGATTTTCTCCCTTACTTTCAAAGTAAATAAATGATATGTTCAAAGCTATATCAAATCCTCAACCTAGGCTTGGTTATTTTGCTGCGGTGGTCATCTGCCTACCAGCTGAGATTTTAAAGGCCTTTGGTATAATCAATAAACCTGATTGTAAATGTCACCAGTCTTAATATCAAAGAAAAGTTCTTGAATGGACAGACAAAAGATTGTTTGGAGAATGCAAGCATCGATCTCGCTACCTCTCACATGCAAAGCGAGCGCTCTACCATTTGAGCTAATTCCCCATGCCTTCTCACTGATAGAATTGAAATGATCTCTGGAGTACAATATCTCAACATATTTGATTGTTTCGATTTCTCTGTCATTTCTAATCTTTTTTCCCGGGTTTTTAAAGATTTTCTATAATATTGAAAAAATAAGCCTACTTATCAAGGGTAAATGTCTGTAATAATCATACATTCTCTTTCCATAACAAATGTTTAAATTTCTGGTGAAAAAATGAAGTTTGACAGTATAGCTGATTCTTCCAAATTTCTTTTCGAATGTATTTTTCCAGGTAGAACTTCAAATAAAGAGTGACATAATTGACTTATAAATGGGAAAAGTGTTGAATTGAAGGATGCAGTAAAACCACTATTATATCATACAAATCAAACCTCTGAAAAGTGTTCAATGTTAATCGAGATTTTCTCCCTTACTTTCAAAGTAAATAAATGATATGTTCAAAGCTATATCAAATCCTCAACCTAGGCTTGGTTATTTTGCTGCGGTGGTCATCTGCCTACCAGCTGAGATTTTAAAGGCCTTTGGTATAATCAATAAACCTGATTGTAAATGTCACCAGTCTTAATATCAAAGAAAAGTTCTTGAATGGACAGACAAAAGATTGTTTGGAGAATGCAAGCATCGATCTCGCTACCTCTCACATGCAAAGCGAGCGCTCTACCATTTGAGCTAATTCCCCATGCCTTCTCACTGATAGAATTGAAATGATCTCTGGAGTACAATATCTCAACATATTTGATTGTTTCGATTTCTCTGTCATTTCTAATCTTTTTTCCCGGGTTTTTAAAGATTTTCTATAATATTGAAAAAATAAGCCTACTTATCAAGGGTAAATGTCTGTAATAATCATACATTCTCTTTCCATAACAAATGTTTAAATTTCTGGTGAAAAAATGAAGTTTGACAGTATAGCTGATTCTTCCAAATTTCTTTTCGAATGTATTTTTCCAGGTAGAACTTCAAATAAAGAGTGACATAATTGACTTATAAATGGGAAAAGTGTTGAATTGAAGGATGCAGTAAAACCACTATTATATCATACAAATCAAACCTCTGAAAAGTGTTCAATGTTAATCGAGATTTTCTCCCTTACTTTCAAAGTAAATAAATGATATGTTCAAAGCTATATCAAATCCTCAACCTAGGCTTGGTTATTTTGCTGCGGTGGTCATCTGCCTACCAGCTGAGATTTTAAAGGCCTTTGGTATAATCAATAAACCTGATTGTAAATGTCACCAGTCTTAATATCAAAGAAAAGTTCTTGAATGGACAGACAAAAGATTGTTTGGAGAATGCAAGCATCGATCTCGCTACCTCTCACATGCAAAGCGAGCGCTCTACCATTTGAGCTAATTCCCCATGCCTTCTCACTGATAGAATTGAAATGATCTCTGGAGTACAATATCTCAACATATTTGATTGTTTCGATTTCTCTGTCATTTCTAATCTTTTTTCCCGGGTTTTTAAAGATTTTCTATAATATTGAAAAAATAAGCCTACTTATCAAGGGTAAATGTCTGTAATAATCATACATTCTCTTTCCATAACAAATGTTTAAATTTCTGGTGAAAAAATGAAGTTTGACAGTATAGCTGATTCTTCCAAATTTCTTTTCGAATGTATTTTTCCAGGTAGAACTTCAAATAAAGAGTGACATAATTGACTTATAAATGGGAAAAGTGTTGAATTGAAGGATGCAGTAAAACCACTATTATATCATACAAATCAAACCTCTGAAAAGTGTTCAATGTTAATCGAGATTTTCTCCCTTACTTTCAAAGTAAATAAATGATATGTTCAAAGCTATATCAAATCCTCAACCTAGGCTTGGTTATTTTGCTGCGGTGGTCATCTGCCTACCAGCTGAGATTTTAAAGGCCTTTGGTATAATCAATAAACCTGATTGTAAATGTCACCAGTCTTAATATCAAAGAAAAGTTCTTGAATGGACAGACAAAAGATTGTTTGGAGAATGCAAGCATCGATCTCGCTACCTCTCACATGCAAAGCGAGCGCTCTACCATTTGAGCTAATTCCCCATGCCTTCTCACTGATAGAATTGAAATGATCTCTGGAGTACAATATCTCAACATATTTGATTGTTTCGATTTCTCTGTCATTTCTAATCTTTTTTCCCGGGTTTTTAAAGATTTTCTATAATATTGAAAAAATAAGCCTACTTATCAAGGGTAAATGTCTGTAATAATCATACATTCTCTTTCCATAACAAATGTTTAAATTTCTGGTGAAAAAATGAAGTTTGACAGTATAGCTGATTCTTCCAAATTTCTTTTCGAATGTATTTTTCCAGGTAGAACTTCAAATAAAGAGTGACATAATTGACTTATAAATGGGAAAAGTGTTGAATTGAAGGATGCAGTAAAACCACTATTATATCATACAAATCAAACCTCTGAAAAGTGTTCAATGTTAATCGAGATTTTCTCCCTTACTTTCAAAGTAAATAAATGATATGTTCAAAGCTATATCAAATCCTCAACCTAGGCTTGGTTATTTTGCTGCGGTGGTCATCTGCCTACCAGCTGAGATTTTAAAGGCCTTTGGTATAATCAATAAACCTGATTGTAAATGTCACCAGTCTTAATATCAAAGAAAAGTTCTTGAATGGACAGACAAAAGATTGTTTGGAGAATGCAAGCATCGATCTCGCTACCTCTCACATGCAAAGCGAGCGCTCTACCATTTGAGCTAATTCCCCATGCCTTCTCACTGATAGAATTGAAATGATCTCTGGAGTACAATATCTCAACATATTTGATTGTTTCGATTTCTCTGTCATTTCTAATCTTTTTTCCCGGGTTTTTAAAGATTTTCTATAATATTGAAAAAATAAGCCTACTTATCAAGGGTAAATGTCTGTAATAATCATACATTCTCTTTCCATAACAAATGTTTAAATTTCTGGTGAAAAAATGAAGTTTGACAGTATAGCTGATTCTTCCAAATTTCTTTTCGAATGTATTTTTCCAGGTAGAACTTCAAATAAAGAGTGACATAATTGACTTATAAATGGGAAAAGTGTTGAATTGAAGGATGCAGTAAAACCACTATTATATCATACAAATCAAACCTCTGAAAAGTGTTCAATGTTAATCGAGATTTTCTCCCTTACTTTCAAAGTAAATAAATGATATGTTCAAAGCTATATCAAATCCTCAACCTAGGCTTGGTTATTTTGCTGCGGTGGTCATCTGCCTACCAGCTGAGATTTTAAAGGCCTTTGGTATAATCAATAAACCTGATTGTAAATGTCACCAGTCTTAATATCAAAGAAAAGTTCTTGAATGGAAAGACAAAAATGATTGGAGAATGCGAGCATCGATCTCACTACCTCTCACATGCTAAGCGAGCGCTCTACCATTTGAGCTAATTCCCCATGCCTTCTCACTGATAGAATTGAAATGATCTCTGGAGTACAATATCTCAACATATTTGATTGTTTCGATTTCTCTGTCATTTCTAATCTTTTTTCCCGGGTTTTTAAAGATTTTCTATAATATTGAAAAAATAAGCCTACTTATCAAGGGTAAATGTCTGTAATAATCATACATTCTCTTTCCATAACAAATGTTTAAATTTCTGGTGAAAAAATGAAGTTTGACAGTATAGCTGATTCTTCCAAATTTCTTTTCGAATGTATTTTTCCAGGTAGAACTTCAAATAAAGAGTGACATAATTGACTTATAAATGGGAAAAGTGTTGAATTGAAGGATGCAGTAAAACCACTATTATATCATACAAATCAAACCTCTGAAAAGTGTTCAATGTTAATCGAGATTTTCTCCCCTACTTTCAAAGTAAATAAATGATATGTTCAAAGCTATATCAAATCCTCAACCTAGGCTTGGTTATTTTGCTGCGGTGGTCATCTGCCTACCAGCTGAGATTTTAAAGGCCTTTGGTATAATCAATAAACCTGATTGTAAATGTCACCAGTCTTAATATCAAAGAAAAGTTCTTGAATGGACAGACAAAAGATTGTTTGGAGAATGCAAGCATCGATCTCGCTACCTCTCACATGCAAAGCGAGCGCTCTACCATTTGAGCTAATTCCCCATGCCTTCTCACTGATAGAATTGAAATGATCTCTGGAGTACAATATCTCAACATATTTGATTGTTTCGATTTCTCTGTCATTTCTAATCTTTTTTCCCGGGTTTTTAAAGATTTTCTATAATATTGAAAAAATAAGCCTACTTATCAAGGGTAAATGTCTGTAATAATCATACATTCTCTTTCCATAACAAATGTTTAAATTTCTGGTGAAAAAATGAAGTTTGACAGTATAGCTGATTCTTCCAAATTTCTTTTCGAATGTATTTTTCCAGGTAGAACTTCAAATAAAGAGTGACATAATTGACTTATAAATGGGAAAAGTGTTGAATTGAAGGATGCAGTAAAACCACTATTATATCATACAAATCAAACCTCTGAAAAGTGTTCAATGTTAATCGAGATTTTCTCCCTTACTTTCAAAGTAAATAAATGATATGTTCAAAGCTATATCAAATCCTCAACCTAGGCTTGGTTATTTTGCTGCGGTGGTCATCTGCCTACCAGCTGAGATTTTAAAGGCCTTTGGTATAATCAATAAACCTGATTGTAAATGTCACCAGTCTTAATATCAAAGAAAAGTTCTTGAATGGAAAGACAAAAATGATTGGAGAATGCGAGCATCGATCTCACTACCTCTCACATGCGAAGCGAGCGCTCTACCATTTGAGCTAATTCCCCATGCCTTCTCACTGATAGAATTGAAATGATCTCTGGAGTACAATATCTCAACATATTTGATTGTTTCGATTTCTCTGTCATTTCTAATCTTTTTTCCCGGGTTTTTAAAGATTTTCTATAATATTGAAAAAATAAGCCTACTTATCAAGGGTAAATGTCTGTAATAATCATACATTCTCTTTCCATAACAAATGTTTAAATTTCTGGTGAAAAAATGAAGTTTGACAGTATAGCTGATTCTTCCAAATTTCTTTTCGAATGTATTTTTCCAGGTAGAACTTCAAATAAAGAGTGACATAATTGACTTATAAATGGGAAAAGTGTTGAATTGAAGGATGCAGTAAAACCACTATTATATCATACAAATCAAACCTCTGAAAAGTGTTCAATGTTAATCGAGATTTTCTCCCTTACTTTCAAAGTAAATAAATGATATGTTCAAAGCTATATCAAATCCTCAACCTAGGCTTGGTTATTTTGCTGCGGTGGTCATCTGCCTACCAGCTGAGATTTTAAAGGCCTTTGGTATAATCAATAAACCTGATTGTAAATGTCACCAGTCTTAATATCAAAGAAAAGTTCTTGAATGGAAAGACAAAAATGATTGGAGAATGCGAGCATCGATCTCACTACCTCTCACATGCGAAGCGAGCGCTCTACCATTTGAGCTAATTCCCCATGCCTTCTCACTGATAGAATTGAAATGATCTCTGGAGTACAATATCTCAACATATTTGATTGTTTCGATTTCTCTGTCATTTCTAATCTTTTTTCCCGGGTTTTTAAAGATTTTCTATAATATTGAAAAAATAAGCCTACTTATCAAGGGTAAATGTCTGTAATAATCATACATTCTCTTTCCATAACAAATGTTTAAATTTCTGGTGAAAAAATGAAGTTTGACAGTATAGCTGATTCTTCCAAATTTCTTTTCGAATGTATTTTTCCAGGTAGAACTTCAAATAAAGAGTGACATAATTGACTTATAAATGGGAAAAGTGTTGAATTGAAGGATGCAGTAAAACCACTATTATATCATACAAATCAAACCTCTGAAAAGTGTTCAATGTTAATCGAGATTTTCTCCCTTACTTTCAAAGTAAATAAATGATATGTTCAAAGCTATATCAAATCCTCAACCTAGGCTTGGTTATTTTGCTGCGGTGGTCATCTGCCTACCAGCTGAGATTTTAAAGGCCTTTGGTATAATCAATAAACCTGATTGTAAATGTCACCAGTCTTAATATCAAAGAAAAGTTCTTGAATGGAAAGACAAAAATGATTGGAGAATGCGAGCATCGATCTCACTACCTCTCACATGCGAAGCGAGCGCTCTACCATTTGAGCTAATTCCCCATGCCTTCTCACTGATAGAATTGAAATGATCTCTGGAGTACAATATCTCAACATATTTGATTGTTTCGATTTCTCTGTCATTTCTAATCTTTTTTCCCGGGTTTTTAAAGATTTTCTATAATATTGAAAAAATAAGCCTACTTATCAAGGGTAAATGTCTGTAATAATCATACATTCTCTTTCCATAACAAATGTTTAAATTTCTGGTGAAAAAATGAAGTTTGACAGTATAGCTGATTCTTCCAAATTTCTTTTCGAATGTATTTTTCCAGGTAGAACTTCAAATAAAGAGTGACATAATTGACTTATAAATGGGAAAAGTGTTGAATTGAAGGATGCAGTAAAACCACTATTATATCATACAAATCAAACCTCTGAAAAGTGTTCAATGTTAATCGAGATTTTCTCCCTTACTTTCAAAGTAAATAAATGATATGTTCAAAGCTATATCAAATCCTCAACCTAGGCTTGGTTATTTTGCTGCGGTGGTCATCTGCCTACCAGCTGAGATTTTAAAGGCCTTTGGTATAATCAATAAACCTGATTGTAAATGTCACCAGTCTTAATATCAAAGAAAAGTTCTTGAATGGAAAGACAAAAATGATTGGAGAATGCGAGCATCGATCTCACTACCTCTCACATGCGAAGCGAGCGCTCTACCATTTGAGCTAATTCCCCATGCCTTCTCACTGATAGAATTGAAATGATCTCTGGAGTACAATATCTCAACATATTTGATTGTTTCGATTTCTCTGTCATTTCTAATCTTTTTTCCCGGGTTTTTAAAGATTTTCTATAATATTGAAAAAATAAGCCTACTTATCAAGGGTAAATGTCTGTAATAATCATACATTCTCTTTCCATAACAAATGTTTAAATTTCTGGTGAAAAAATGAAGTTTGACAGTATAGCTGATTCTTCCAAATTTCTTTTCGAATGTATTTTTCCAGGTAGAACTTCAAATAAAGAGTGACATAATTGACTTATAAATGGGAAAAGTGTTGAATTGAAGGATGCAGTAAAACCACTATTATATCATACAAATCAAACCTCTGAAAAGTGTTCAATGTTAATCGAGATTTTCTCCCTTACTTTCAAAGTAAATAAATGATATGTTCAAAGCTATATCAAATCCTCAACCTAGGCTTGGTTATTTTGCTGCGGTGGTCATCTGCCTACCAGCTGAGATTTTAAAGGCCTTTGGTATAATCAATAAACCTGATTGTAAATGTCACCAGTCTTAATATCAAAGAAAAGTTCTTGAATGGAAAGACAAAAATGATTGGAGAATGCAAGCATCGATCTCACTACCTCTCACATGCGAAGCGAGCGCTCTACCATTTGAGCTAATTCCCCATGCCTTCTCACTGATAGAATTGAAATGATCTCTGGAGTACAATATCTCAACATATTTGATTGTTTCGATTTCTCTGTCATTTCTAATCTTTTTTCCCGGGTTTTTAAAGATTTTCTATAATATTGAAAAAATAAGCCTACTTATCAAGGGTAAATGTCTGTAATAATCATACATTCTCTTTCCATAACAAATGTTTAAATTTCTGGTGAAAAAATGAAGTTTGACAGTATAGCTGATTCTTCCAAATTTCTTTTCGAATGTATTTTTCCAGGTAGAACTTCAAATAAAGAGTGACATAATTGACTTATAAATGGGAAAAGTGTTGAATTGAAGGATGCAGTAAAACCACTATTATATCATACAAATCAAACCTCTGAAAAGTGTTCAATGTTAATCGAGATTTTCTCCCTTACTTTCAAAGTAAATAAATGATATGTTCAAAGCTATATCAAATCCTCAACCTAGGCTTGGTTATTTTGCTGCGGTGGTCATCTGCCTACCAGCTGAGATTTTAAAGGCCTTTGGTATAATCAATAAACCTGATTGTAAATGTCACCAGTCTTAATATCAAAGAAAAGTTCTTGAATGGAAAGACAAAAATGATTGGAGAATGCGAGCATCGATCTCACTACCTCTCACATGCGAAGCGAGCGCTCTACCATTTGAGCTAATTCCCCATGCCTTCTCACTGATAGAATTGAAATGATCTCTGGAGTACAATATCTCAACATATTTGATTGTTTCGATTTCTCTGTCATTTCTAATCTTTTTTCCCGGGTTTTTAAAGATTTTCTATAATATTGAAAAAATAAGCCTACTTATCAAGGGTAAATGTCTGTAATAATCATACATTCTCTTTCCATAACAAATGTTTAAATTTCTGGTGAAAAAATGAAGTTTGACAGTATAGCTGATTCTTCCAAATTTCTTTTCGAATGTATTTTTCCAGGTAGAACTTCAAATAAAGAGTGACATAATTGACTTATAAATGGGAAAAGTGTTGAATTGAAGGATGCAGTAAAACCACTATTATATCATACAAATCAAACCTCTGAAAAGTGTTCAATGTTAATCGAGATTTTCTCCCTTACTTTCAAAGTAAATAAATGATATGTTCAAAGCTATATCAAATCCTCAACCTAGGCTTGGTTATTTTGCTGCGGTGGTCATCTGCCTACCAGCTGAGATTTTAAAGGCCTTTGGTATAATCAATAAACCTGATTGTAAATGTCACCAGTCTTAATATCAAAGAAAAGTTCTTGAATGGAAAGACAAAAATGATTGGAGAATGCGAGCATCGATCTCACTACCTCTCACATGCGAAGCGAGCGCTCTACCATTTGAGCTAATTCCCCATGCCTTCTCACTGATAGAATTGAAATGATCTCTGGAGTACAATATCTCAACATATTTGATTGTTTCGATTTCTCTGTCATTTCTAATCTTTTTTCCCGGGTTTTTAAAGATTTTCTATAATATTGAAAAAATAAGCCTACTTATCAAGGGTAAATGTCTGTAATAATCATACATTCTCTTTCCATAACAAATGTTTAAATTTCTGGTGAAAAAATGAAGTTTGACAGTATAGCTGATTCTTCCAAATTTCTTTTCGAATGTATTTTTCCAGGTAGAACTTCAAATAAAGAGTGACATAATTGACTTATAAATGGGAAAAGTGTTGAATTGAAGGATGCAGTAAAACCACTATTATATCATACAAATCAAACCTCTGAAAAGTGTTCAATGTTAATCGAGATTTTCTCCCTTACTTTCAAAGTAAATAAATGATATGTTCAAAGCTATATCAAATCCTCAACCTAGGCTTGGTTATTTTGCTGCGGTGGTCATCTGCCTACCAGCTGAGATTTTAAAGGCCTTTGGTATAATCAATAAACCTGATTGTAAATGTCACCAGTCTTAATATCAAAGAAAAGTTCTTGAATGGAAAGACAAAAATGATTGGAGAATGCGAGCATCGATCTCACTACCTCTCACATGCGAAGCGAGCGCTCTACCATTTGAGCTAATTCCCCATGCCTTCTCACTGATAGAATTGAAATGATCTCTGGAGTACAATATCTCAACATATTTGATTGTTTCGATTTCTCTGTCATTTCTAATCTTTTTTCCCGGGTTTTTAAAGATTTTCTATAATATTGAAAAAATAAGCCTACTTATCAAGGGTAAATGTCTGTAATAATCATACATTCTCTTTCCATAACAAATGTTTAAATTTCTGGTGAAAAAATGAAGTTTGACAGTATAGCTGATTCTTCCAAATTTCTTTTCGAATGTATTTTTCCAGGTAGAACTTCAAATAAAGAGTGACATAATTGACTTATAAATGGGAAAAGTGTTGAATTGAAGGATGCAGTAAAACCACTATTATATCATACAAATCAAACCTCTGAAAAGTGTTCAATGTTAATCGAGATTTTCTCCCTTACTTTCAAAGTAAATAAATGATATGTTCAAAGCTATATCAAATCCTCAACCTAGGCTTGGTTATTTTGCTGCGGTGGTCATCTGCCTACCAGCTGAGATTTTAAAGGCCTTTGGTATAATCAATAAACCTGATTGTAAATGTCACCAGTCTTAATATCAAAGAAAAGTTCTTGAATGGAAAGACAAAAATGATTGGAGAATGCGAGCATCGATCTCACTACCTCTCACATGCGAAGCGAGCGCTCTACCATTTGAGCTAATTCCCCATGCCTTCTCACTGATAGAATTGAAATGATCTCTGGAGTACAATATCTCAACATATTTGATTGTTTCGATTTCTCTGTCATTTCTAATCTTTTTTCCCGGGTTTTTAAAGATTTTCTATAATATTGAAAAAATAAGCCTACTTATCAAGGGTAAATGTCTGTAATAATCATACATTCTCTTTCCATAACAAATGTTTAAATTTCTGGTGAAAAAATGAAGTTTGACAGTATAGCTGATTCTTCCAAATTTCTTTTCGAATGTATTTTTCCAGGTAGAACTTCAAATAAAGAGTGACATAATTGACTTATAAATGGGAAAAGTGTTGAATTGAAGGATGCAGTAAAACCACTATTATATCATACAAATCAAACCTCTGAAAAGTGTTCAATGTTAATCGAGATTTTCTCCCTTACTTTCAAAGTAAATAAATGATATGTTCAAAGCTATATCAAATCCTCAACCTAGGCTTGGTTATTTTGCTGCGGTGGTCATCTGCCTACCAGCTGAGATTTTAAAGGCCTTTGGTATAATCAATAAACCTGATTGTAAATGTCACCAGTCTTAATATCAAAGAAAAGTTCTTGAATGGAAAGACAAAAATGATTGGAGAATGCGAGCATCGATCTCACTACCTCTCACATGCGAAGCGAGCGCTCTACCATTTGAGCTAATTCCCCATGCCTTCTCACTGATAGAATTGAAATGATCTCTGGAGTACAATATCTCAACATATTTGATTGTTTCGATTTCTCTGTCATTTCTAATCTTTTTTCCCGGGT
The DNA here is from genome assembly GCF_038048845.1 of Mixophyes fleayi. Classification (NCBI taxonomy): domain Eukaryota; kingdom Metazoa; phylum Chordata; class Amphibia; order Anura; family Limnodynastidae; genus Mixophyes; species Mixophyes fleayi. The sequence goes on from NW_027448311.1 coordinate 104,066, forward strand.
TTTTAAAGATTTTCTATAATATTGAAAAAATAAGCCTACTTATCAAGGGTAAATGTCTGTAATAATCATACATTCTCTTTCCATAACAAATGTTTAAATTTCTGGTGAAAAAATGAAGTTTGACAGTATAGCTGATTCTTCCAAATTTCTTTTCGAATGTATTTTTCCAGGTAGAACTTCAAATAAAGAGTGACATAATTGACTTATAAATGGGAAAAGTGTTGAATTGAAGGATGCAGTAAAACCACTATTATATCATACAAATCAAACCTCTGAAAAGTGTTCAATGTTAATCGAGATTTTCTCCCTTACTTTCAAAGTAAATAAATGATATGTTCAAAGCTATATCAAATCCTCAACCTAGGCTTGGTTATTTTGCTGCGGTGGTCATCTGCCTACCAGCTGAGATTTTAAAGGCCTTTGGTATAATCAATAAACCTGATTGTAAATGTCACCAGTCTTAATATCAAAGAAAAGTTCTTGAATGGAAAGACAAAAATGATTGGAGAATGCGAGCATCGATCTCACTACCTCTCACATGCGAAGCGAGCGCTCTACCATTTGAGCTAATTCCCCATGCCTTCTCACTGATAGAATTGAAATGATCTCTGGAGTACAATATCTCAACATATTTGATTGTTTCGATTTCTCTGTCATTTCTAATCTTTTTTCCCGGGTTTTTAAAGATTTTCTATAATATTGAAAAAATAAGCCTACTTATCAAGGGTAAATGTCTGTAATAATCATACATTCTCTTTCCATAACAAATGTTTAAATTTCTGGTGAAAAAATGAAGTTTGACAGTATAGCTGATTCTTCCAAATTTCTTTTCGAATGTATTTTTCCAGGTAGAACTTCAAATAAAGAGTGACATAATTGACTTATAAATGGGAAAAGTGTTGAATTGAAGGATGCAGTAAAACCACTATTATATCATACAAATCAAACCTCTGAAAAGTGTTCAATGTTAATCGAGATTTTCTCCCTTACTTTCAAAGTAAATAAATGATATGTTCAAAGCTATATCAAATCCTCAACCTAGGCTTGGTTATTTTGCTGCGGTGGTCATCTGCCTACCAGCTGAGATTTTAAAGGCCTTTGGTATAATCAATAAACCTGATTGTAAATGTCACCAGTCTTAATATCAAAGAAAAGTTCTTGAATGGAAAGACAAAAATGATTGGAGAATGCGAGCATCGATCTCACTACCTCTCACATGCGAAGCGAGCGCTCTACCATTTGAGCTAATTCCCCATGCCTTCTCACTGATAGAATTGAAATGATCTCTGGAGTACAATATCTCAACATATTTGATTGTTTCGATTTCTCTGTCATTTCTAATCTTTTTTCCCGGGTTTTTAAAGATTTTCTATAATATTGAAAAAATAAGCCTACTTATCAAGGGTAAATGTCTGTAATAATCATACATTCTCTTTCCATAACAAATGTTTAAATTTCTGGTGAAAAAATGAAGTTTGACAGTATAGCTGATTCTTCCAAATTTCTTTTCGAATGTATTTTTCCAGGTAGAACTTCAAATAAAGAGTGACATAATTGACTTATAAATGGGAAAAGTGTTGAATTGAAGGATGCAGTAAAACCACTATTATATCATACAAATCAAACCTCTGAAAAGTGTTCAATGTTAATCGAGATTTTCTCCCTTACTTTCAAAGTAAATAAATGATATGTTCAAAGCTATATCAAATCCTCAACCTAGGCTTGGTTATTTTGCTGCGGTGGTCATCTGCCTACCAGCTGAGATTTTAAAGGCCTTTGGTATAATCAATAAACCTGATTGTAAATGTCACCAGTCTTAATATCAAAGAAAAGTTCTTGAATGGAAAGACAAAAATGATTGGAGAATGCGAGCATCGATCTCACTACCTCTCACATGCGAAGCGAGCGCTCTACCATTTGAGCTAATTCCCCATGCCTTCTCACTGATAGAATTGAAATGATCTCTGGAGTACAATATCTCAACATATTTGATTGTTTCGATTTCTCTGTCATTTCTAATCTTTTTTCCCGGGTTTTTAAAGATTTTCTATAATATTGAAAAAATAAGCCTACTTATCAAGGGTAAATGTCTGTAATAATCATACATTCTCTTTCCATAACAAATGTTTAAATTTCTGGTAAAAAAAATGAAGTTTGACAGTATAGCTGATTCTTCCAAATTTCTTTTCGAATGTATTTTTCCAGGTAGAACTTCAAATAAAGAGTGACATAATTGACTTATAAATGGGAAAAGTGTTGAATTGAAGGATGCAGTAAAACCACTATTATATCATACAAATCAAACCTCTGAAAAGTGTTCAATGTTAATCGAGATTTTCTCCCTTACTTTCAAAGTAAATAAATGATATGTTCAAAGCTATATCAAATCCTCAACCTAGGCTTGGTTATTTTGCTGCGGTGGTCATCTGCCTACCAGCTGAGATTTTAAAGGCCTTTGGTATAATCAATAAACCTGATTGTAAATGTCACCAGTCTTAATATCAAAGAAAAGTTCTTGAATGGAAAGACAAAAATGATTGGAGAATGCGAGCATCGATCTCACTACCTCTCACATGCGAAGCGAGCGCTCTACCATTTGAGCTAATTCCCCATGCCTTCTCACTGATAGAATTGAAATGATCTCTGGAGTACAATATCTCAACATATTTGATTGTTTCGATTTCTCTGTCATTTCTAATCTTTTTTCCCGGGTTTTTAAAGATTTTCTATAATATTGAAAAAATAAGCCTACTTATCAAGGGTAAATGTCTGTAATAATCATACATTCTCTTTCCATAACAAATGTTTAAATTTCTGGTGAAAAAATGAAGTTTGACAGTATAGCTGATTCTTCCAAATTTCTTTTCGAATGTATTTTTCCAGGTAGAACTTCAAATAAAGAGTGACATAATTGACTTATAAATGGGAAAAGTGTTGAATTGAAGGATGCAGTAAAACCACTATTATATCATACAAATCAAACCTCTGAAAAGTGTTCAATGTTAATCGAGATTTTCTCCCTTACTTTCAAAGTAAATAAATGATATGTTCAAAGCTATATCAAATCCTCAACCTAGGCTTGGTTATTTTGCTGCGGTGGTCATCTGCCTACCAGCTGAGATTTTAAAGGCCTTTGGTATAATCAATAAACCTGATTGTAAATGTCACCAGTCTTAATATCAAAGAAAAGTTCTTGAATGGAAAGACAAAAATGATTGGAGAATGCGAGCATCGATCTCACTACCTCTCACATGCGAAGCGAGCGCTCTACCATTTGAGCTAATTCCCCATGCCTTCTCACTGATAGAATTGAAATGATCTCTGGAGTACAATATCTCAACATATTTGATTGTTTCGATTTCTCTGTCATTTCTAATCTTTTTTCCCGGGTTTTTAAAGATTTTCTATAATATTGAAAAAATAAGCCTACTTATCAAGGGTAAATGTCTGTAATAATCATACATTCTCTTTCCATAACAAATGTTTAAATTTCTGGTGAAAAAATGAAGTTTGACAGTATAGCTGATTCTTCCAAATTTCTTTTCGAATGTATTTTTCCAGGTAGAACTTCAAATAAAGAGTGACATAATTGACTTATAAATGGGAAAAGTGTTGAATTGAAGGATGCAGTAAAACCACTATTATATCATACAAATCAAACCTCTGAAAAGTGTTCAATGTTAATCGAGATTTTCTCCCTTACTTTCAAAGTAAATAAATGATATGTTCAAAGCTATATCAAATCCTCAACCTAGGCTTGGTTATTTTGCTGCGGTGGTCATCTGCCTACCAGCTGAGATTTTAAAGGCCTTTGGTATAATCAATAAACCTGATTGTAAATGTCACCAGTCTTAATATCAAAGAAAAGTTCTTGAATGGAAAGACAAAAATGATTGGAGAATGCGAGCATCGATCTCACTACCTCTCACATGCGAAGCGAGCGCTCTACCATTTGAGCTAATTCCCCATGCCTTCTCACTGATAGAATTGAAATGATCTCTGGAGTACAATATCTCAACATATTTGATTGTTTCGATTTCTCTGTCATTTCTAATCTTTTTTCCCGGGTTTTTAAAGATTTTCTATAATATTGAAAAAATAAGCCTACTTATCAAGGGTAAATGTCTGTAATAATCATACATTCTCTTTCCATAACAAATGTTTAAATTTCTGGTGAAAAAATGAAGTTTGACAGTATAGCTGATTCTTCCAAATTTCTTTTCGAATGTATTTTTCCAGGTAGAACTTCAAATAAAGAGTGACATAATTGACTTATAAATGGGAAAAGTGTTGAATTGAAGGATGCAGTAAAACCACTATTATATCATACAAATCAAACCTCTGAAAAGTGTTCAATGTTAATCGAGATTTTCTCCCTTACTTTCAAAGTAAATAAATGATATGTTCAAAGCTATATCAAATCCTCAACCTAGGCTTGGTTATTTTGCTGCGGTGGTCATCTGCCTACCAGCTGAGATTTTAAAGGCCTTTGGTATAATCAATAAACCTGATTGTAAATGTCACCAGTCTTAATATCAAAGAAAAGTTCTTGAATGGACAGACAAAAGATTGTTTGGAGAATGCAAGCATCGATCTCGCTACCTCTCACATGCAAAGCGAGCGCTCTCCCATTTGAGCTAATTCCCCATGCCTTCTCACTGATAGAATTGAAATGATCTCTGGAGTACAATATCTCAACATATTTGATTGTTTCGATTTCTCTGTCATTTCTAATCTTTTTTCCCGGGTTTTTAAAGATTTTCTATAATATTGAAAAAATAAGCCTACTTATCAAGGGTAAATGTCTGTAATAATCATACATTCTCTTTCCATAACAAATGTTTAAATTTCTGGTGAAAAAATGAAGTTTGACAGTATAGCTGATTCTTCCAAATTTCTTTTCGAATGTATTTTTCCAGGTAGAACTTCAAATAAAGAGTGACATAATTGACTTATAAATGGGAAAAGTGTTGAATTGAAGGATGCAGTAAAACCACTATTATATCATACAAATCAAACCTCTGAAAAGTGTTCAATGTTAATCGAGATTTTCTCCCCTACTTTCAAAGTAAATAAATTATATGTTCAAAGCTATATCAAATCCTCAACCTAGGCTTGGTTATTTTGCTGCGGTGGTCATCTGCCTACCAGCTGAGATTTTAAAGGCCTTTGGTATAATCAATAAACCTGATTGTAAATGTCACCAGTCTTAATATCAAAGAAAAGTTCTTGAATGGACAGACAAAAGATTGTTTGGAGAATGCAAGCATCGATCTCGCTACCTCTCACATGCAAAGCGAGCGCTCTACCATTTGAGCTAATTCCCCATGCCTTCTCACTGATAGAATTGAAATGATCTCTGGAGTACAATATCTCAACATATTTGATTGTTTCGATTTCTCTGTCATTTCTAATCTTTTTTCCCGGGTTTTTAAAGATTTTCTATAATATTGAAAAAATAAGCCTACTTATCAAGGGTAAATGTCTGTAATAATCATACATTCTCTTTCCAAAACAAATGTTTAAATTTCTGGTGAAAAAATGAAGTTTGACAGTATAGCTGATTCTTCCAAATTTCTTTTCGAATGTATTTTTCCAGGTAGAACTTCAAATAAAGAGTGACATAATTGACTTATAAATGGGAAAAGTGTTGAATTGAAGGATGCAGTAAAACCACTATTATATCATACAAATCAAACCTCTGAAAAGTGTTCAATGTTAATCGAGATTTTCTCCCTTACTTTCAAAGTAAATAAATGATATGTTCAAAGCTATATCAAATCCTCAACCTAGGCTTGGTTATTTTGCTGCGGTGGTCATCTGCCTACCAGCTGAGATTTTAAAGGCCTTTGGTATAATCAATAAACCTGATTGTAAATGTCACCAGTCTTAATATCAAAGAAAAGTTCTTGAATGGAAAGACAAAAATGATTGGAGAATGCGAGCATCGATCTCACTACCTCTCACATGCTAAGCGAGCGCTCTACCATTTGAGCTAATTCCCCATGCCTTCTCACTGATAGAATTGAAATGATCTCTGGAGTACAATATCTCAACATATTTGATTGTTTCGATTTCTCTGTCATTTCTAATCTTTTTTCCCGGGTTTTTAAAGATTTTCTATAATATTGAAAAAATAAGCCTACTTATCAAGGGTAAATGTCTGTAATAATCATACATTCTCTTTCCATAACAAATTTTTAAATTTCTGGTGAAAAAATGAAGTTTGACAGTATAGCTGATTCTTCCAAATTTCTTTTCGAATGTATTTTTCCAGGTAGAACTTCAAATAAAGAGTGACATAATTGACTTATAAATGGGAAAAGTGTTGAATTGAAGGATGCAGTAAAACCACTATTATATCATACAAATCAAACCTCTGAAAAGTGTTCAATGTTAATCGAGATTTTCTCCCTTACTTTCAAAGTAAATAAATGATATGTTCAAAGCTATATCAAATCCTCAACCTAGGCTTGGTTATTTTGCTGCGGTGGTCATCTGCCTACCAGCTGAGATTTTAAAGGCCTTTGGTATAATCAATAAACCTGATTGTAAATGTCACCAGTCTTAATATCAAAGAAAAGTTCTTGAATGGAAAGACAAAAATGATTGGAGAATGCGAGCATCGATCTCACTACCTCTCACATGCTAAGCGAGCGCTCTACCATTTGAGCTAATTCCCCATGCCTTCTCACTGATAGAATTGAAATGATCTCTGGAGTACAATATCTCAACATATTTGATTGTTTCGATTTCTCTGTCATTTCTAATCTTTTTTCCCGGGTTTTTAAAGATTTTCTATAATATTGAAAAAATAAGCCTACTTATCAAGGGTAAATGTCTGTAATAATCATACATTCTCTTTCCATAACAAATGTTTAAATTTCTGGTGAAAAAATGAAGTTTGACAGTATAGCTGATTCTTCCAAATTTCTTTTCGAATGTATTTTTCCAGGTAGAACTTCAAATAAAGAGTGACATAATTGACTTATAAATGGGAAAAGTGTTGAATTGAAGGATGCAGTAAAACCACTATTATATCATACAAATCAAACCTCTGAAAAGTGTTCAATGTTAATCGAGATTTTCTCCCTTACTTTCAAAGTAAATAAATGATATGTTCAAAGCTATATCAAATCCTCAACCTAGGCTTGGTTATTTTGCTGCGGTGGTCATCTGCCTACCAGCTGAGATTTTAAAGGCCTTTGGTATAATCAATAAACCTGATTGTAAATGTCACCAGTCTTAATATCAAAGAAAAGTTCTTGAATGGACAGACAAAAGATTGTTTGGAGAATGCAAGCATCGATCTCGCTACCTCTCACATACAAAGCGAGCACTCTACCATTTGAGCTAATTCCCCATGCCTTCTCACTGATAGAATTGAAATGATCTCTGGAGTACAATATCTCAACATATTTGATTGTTTCGATTTCTCTGTCATTTCTAATCTTTTTTCCCGGGTTTTTAAAGATTTTCTATAATATTGAAAAAATAAGCCTACTTATCAAGGGTAAATGTCTGTAATAATCATACATTCTCTTTCCATAACAAATGTTTAAATTTCTGGTGAAAAAATGAAGTTTGACAGTATAGCTGATTCTTCCAAATTTCTTTTCGAATGTATTTTTCCAGGTAGAACTTCAAATAAAGAGTGACATAATTGACTTATAAATGGGAAAAGTGTTGAATTGAAGGATGCAGTAAAACCACTATTATATCATACAAATCAAACCTCTGAAAAGTGTTCAATGTTAATCGAGATATTCTCCCTTACTTTCAAAGTAAATAAATGATATGTTCAAAGCTATATCAAATCCTCAACCTAGGCTTGGTTATTTTGCTGCGGTGGTCATCTGCCTACCAGCTGAGATTTTAAAGGCCTTTGGTATAATCAATAAACCTGATTGTAAATGTCACCAGTCTTAATATCAAAGAAAAGTTCTTGAATGGACAGACAAAAGATTGTTTGGAGAATGCAAGCATCGATCTCGCTACCTCTCACATGCAAAGCGAGCGCTCTCCCATTTGAGCTAATTCCCCATGCCTTCTCACTGATAGAATTGAAATGATCTCTGGAGTACAATATCTCAACATATTTGATTGTTTCGATTTCTCTGTCATTTCTAATCTTTTTTCCCGGGTTTTTAAAGATTTTCTATAATATTGAAAAAATAAGCCTACTTATCAAGGGTAAATGTCTGTAATAATCATACATTCTCTTTCCATAACAAATGTTTAAATTTCTGGTGAAAAAATGAAGTTTGACAGTATAGCTGATTCTTCCAAATTTCTTTTCGAATGTATTTTTCCAGGTAGAACTTCAAATAAAGAGTGACATAATTGACTTATAAATGGGAAAAGTGTTGAATTGAAGGATGCAGTAAAACCACTATTATATCATACAAATCAAACCTCTGAAAAGTGTTCAATGTTAATCGAGATTTTCTCCCCTACTTTCAAAGTAAATAAATTATATGTTCAAAGCTATATCAAATCCTCAACCTAGGCTTGGTTATTTTGCTGCGGTGGTCATCTGCCTACCAGCTGAGATTTTAAAGGCCTTTGGTATAATCAATAAACCTGATTGTAAATGTCACCAGTCTTAATATCAAAGAAAAGTTCTTGAATGGACAGACAAAAGATTGTTTGGAGAATGCAAGCATCGATCTCGCTACCTCTCACATGCAAAGCGAGCGCTCTACCATTTGAGCTAATTCCCCATGCCTTCTCACTGATAGAATTGAAATGATCTCTGGAGTACAATATCTCAACATATTTGATTGTTTCGATTTCTCTGTCATTTCTAATCTTTTTTCCCGGGTTTTTAAAGATTTTCTATAATATTGAAAAAATAAGCCTTCTTATCAAGGGTAAATGTCTGTAATAATCATACATTCTCTTTCCATAACAAATGTTTAAATTTCTGGTGAAAAAATGAAGTTTGACAGTATAGCTGATTCTTCCAAATTTCTTTTCGAATGTATTTTTCCAGGTAGAACTTCAAATAAAGAGTGACATAATTGACTTATAAATGGGAAAAGTGTTGAATTGAAGGATGCAGTAAAACCACTATTATATCATACAAATCAAACCTCTGAAAAGTGTTCAATGTTAATCGAGATTTTCTCCCTTACTTTCAAAGTAAATAAATGATATGTTCAAAGCTATATCAAATCCTCAACCTAGGCTTGGTTATTTTGCTGCGGTGGTCATCTGCCTACCAGCTGAGATTTTAAAGGCCTTTGGTATAATCAATAAACCTGATTGTAAATGTCACCAGTCTTAATATCAAAGAAAAGTTCTTGAATGGACAGACAAAAGATTGTTTGGAGAATGCAAGCATCGATCTCGCTACCTCTCACATGCAAAGCGAGCGCTCTACCATTTGAGCTAATTCCCCATGCCTTCTCACTGATAGAATTGAAATGATCTCTGGAGTACAATATCTCAACATATTTGATTGTTTCGATTTCTCTGTCATTTCTAATCTTTTTTCCCGGGTTTTTAAAGATTTTCTATAATATTGAAAAAATAAGCCTACTTATCAAGGGTAAATGTCTGTAATAATCATACATTCTCTTTCCATAACAAATGTTTAAATTTCTGGTGAAAAAATGAAGTTTGACAGTATAGCTGATTCTTCCAAATTTCTTTTCGAATGTATTTTTCCAGGTAGAACTTCAAATAAAGAGTGACATAATTGACTTATAAATGGGAAAAGTGTTGAATTGAAGGATGCAGTAAAACCACTATTATATCATACAAATCAAACCTCTGAAAAGTGTTCAATGTTAATCGAGATTTTCTCCCTTACTTTCAAAGTAAATAAATGATATGTTCAAAGCTATATCAAATCCTCAACCTAGGCTTGGTTATTTTGCTGCGGTGGTCATCTGCCTACCAGCTGAGATTTTAAAGGCCTTTGGTATAATCAATAAACCTGATTGTAAATGTCACCAGTCTTAATATCAAAGAAAAGTTCTTGAATGGACAGACAAAAGATTGTTTGGAGAATGCAAGCATCGATCTCGCTACCTCTCACATGCAAAGCGAGCGCTCTACCATTTGAGCTAATTCCCCATGCCTTCTCACTGATAGAATTGAAATGATCTCTGGAGTACAATATCTCAACATATTTGATTGTTTCGATTTCTCTGTCATTTCTAATCTTTTTTCCCGGGTTTTTAAAGATTTTCTATAATATTGAAAAAATAAGCCTACTTATCAAGGGTAAATGTCTGTAATAATCATACATTCTCTTTCCATAACAAATGTTTCAATTTCTGGTGAAAAAATGAAGTTTGACAGTATAGCTGATTCTTCCAAATTTCTTTTCGAATGTATTTTTCCAGGTAGAACTTCAAATAAAGAGTGACATAATTGACTTATAAATGGGAAAAGTGTTGAATTGAAGGATGCAGTAAAACCACTATTATATCATACAAATCAAACCTCTGAAAAGTGTTCAATGTTAATCGAGATTTTCTCCCTTACTTTCAAAGTAAATAAATGATATGTTCAAAGCTATATCAAATCCTCAACCTAGGCTTGGTTATTTTGCTGCGGTGGTCATCTGCCTACCAGCTGAGATTTTAAAGGCCTTTGGTATAATCAATAAACCTGATTGTAAATGTCACCAGTCTTAATATCAAAGAAAAGTTCTTGAATGGACAGACAAAAGATTGTTTGGAGAATGCAAGCATCGATCTCGCTACCTCTCACATGCAAAGCGAGCGCTCTACCATTTGAGCTAATTCCCCATGCCTTCTCACTGATAGAATTGAAATGATCTCTGGAGTACAATATCTCAACATATTTGATTGTTTCGATTTCTCTGTCATTTCTAATCTTTTTTCCCGGGTTTTTAAAGATTTTCTATAATATTGAAAAAATAAGCCTACTTATCAAGGGTAAATGTCTGTAATAATCATACATTCTCTTTCCATAACAAATGTTTAAATTTCTGGTGAAAAAATGAAGTTTGACAGTATAGCTGATTCTTCCAAATTTCTTTTCGAATGTATTTTTCCAGGTAGAACTTCAAATAAAGAGTGACATAATTGACTTATAAATGGGAATAGTGTTGAATTGAAGGATGCAGTAAAACCACTATTATATCATACAAATCAAACCTCTGAAAAGTGTTCAATGTTAATCGAGATTTTCTCCCTTACTTTCAAAGTAAATAAATGATATGTTCAAAGCTATATCAAATCCTCAACCTAAGCTTGGTTATTTTGCTGCGGTGGTCATCTGCCTACCAGCTGAGATTTTAAAGGCCTTTGGTATAATCAATAAACCTGATTGTAAATGTCACCAGTCTTAATATCAAAGAAAAGTTCTTGAATGGACAGACAAAAGATTGTTTGGAGAATGCAAGCATCGATCTCGCTACCTCTCACATGCAAAGCGAGCGCTCTACCATTTGAGCTAATTCCCCATGCCTTCTCACTGATAGAATTGAAATGATCTCTGGAGTACAATATCTCAACATATTTGATTGTTTCGATTTCTCTGTCATTTCTAATCTTTTTTCCCGGGTTTTTAAAGATTTTCTATAATATTGAAAAAATAAGCCTACTTATCAAGGGTAAATGTCTGTAATAATCATACATTCTCTTTCCATAACAAATGTTTAAATTTCTGGTGAAAAAATGAAGTTTGACAGTATAGCTGATTCTTCCAAATTTCTTTTCGAATGTATTTTTCCAGGTAGAACTTCAAATAAAGAGTGACATAATTGACTTATAAATGGGAAAAGTGTTGAATTGAAGGATGCAGTAAAACCACTATTATATCATACAAATCAAACCTCTGAAAAGTGTTCAATGTTAATCGAGATTTTCTCCCTTACTTTCAAAGTAAATAAATGATATGTTCAAAGCTATATCAAATCCTCAACCTAGGCTTGGTTATTTTGCTGCGGTGGTCATCTGCCTACCAGCTGAGATTTTAAAGGCCTTTGGTATAATCAATAAACCTGATTGTAAATGTCACCAGTCTTAATATCAAAGAAAAGTTCTTGAATGGACAGACAAAAGATTGTTTGGAGAATGCAAGCATCGATCTCGCTACCTCTCACATGCAAAGCGAGCGCTCTACCATTTGAGCTAATTCCCCATGCCTTCTCACTGATAGAATTGAAATGATCTCTGGAGTACAATATCTCAACATATTTGATTGTTTCGATTTCTCTGTCATTTCTAATCTTTTTTCCCGGGTTTTTAAAGATTTTCTATAATATTGAAAAAATAAGCCTACTTATCAAGGGTAAATGTCTGTAATAATCATACATTCTCTTTCCATAACAAATGTTTAAATTTCTGGTGAAAAAATGAAGTTTGACAGTATAGCTGATTCTTCCAAATTTCTTTTCGAATGTATTTTTCCAGGTAGAACTTCAAATAAAGAGTGACATAATTGACTTATAAATGGGAAAAGTGTTGAATTGAAGGATGCAGTAAAACCACTATTATATCATACAAATCAAACCTCTGAAAAGTGTTCAATGTTAATCGAGATTTTCTCCCTTACTTTCAAAGTAAATAAATGATATGTTCAAAGCTATATCAAATCCTCAACCTAGGCTTGGTTATTTTGCTGCGGTGGTCATCTGCCTACCAGCTGAGATTTTAAAGGCCTTTGGTATAATCAATAAACCTGATTGTAAATGTCACCAGTCTTAATATCAAAGAAAAGTTCTTGAATGGACAGACAAAAGATTGTTTGGAGAATGCAAGCATCGATCTCGCTACCTCTCACATGCAAAGCGAGCGCTCTACCATTTGAGCTAATTCCCCATGCCTTCTCACTGATAGAATTGAAATGATCTCTGGAGTACAATATCTCAACATATTTGATTGTTTCGATTTCTCTGTCATTTCTAATCTTTTTTCCCGGGTTTTTAAAGATTTTCTATAATATTGAAAAAATAAGCCTACTTATCAAGGGTAAATGTCTGTAATAATCATACATTCTCTTTCCATAACAAATGTTTAAATTTCTGGTGAAAAAATGAAGTTTGACAGTATAGCTGATTCTTCCAAATTTCTTTTCGAATGTATTTTTCCAGGTAGAACTTCAAATAAAGAGTGACATAATTGACTTATAAATAGGAAAAGTGTTGAATTGAAGGATGCAGTAAAACCACTATTATATCATACAAATCAAACCTCTGAAAAGTGTTCAATGTTAATCGAGATTTTCTCCCTTACTTTCAAAGTAAATAAATGATATGTTCAAAGCTATATCAAATCCTCAACCTAGGCTTGGTTATTTTGCTGCGGTGGTCATCTGCCTACCAGCTGAGATTTTAAAGGCCTTTGGTATAATCAATAAACCTGATTGTAAATGTCACCAGTCTTAATATCAAAGAAAAGTTCTTGAATGGACAGACAAAAGATTGTTTGGAGAATGCAAGCATCGATCTCGCTACCTCTCACATGCAAAGCGAGCGCTCTACCATTTGAGCTAATTCCCCATGCCTTCTCACTGATAGAATTGAAATGATCTCTGGAGTACAATATCTCAACATATTTGATTGTTTCGATTTCTCTGTCATTTCTAATCTTTTTTCCCGGGTTTTTAAAGATTTTCTATAATATTGAAAAAATAAGCCTACTTATCAAGGGTAAATGTCTGTAATAATCATACATTCTCTTTCCATAACAAATGTTTAAATTTCTGGTGAAAAAATGAAGTTTGACAGTATAGCTGATTCTTCCAAATTTCTTTTCGAATGTATTTTTCCAGGTAGAACTTCAAATAAAGAGTGACATAATTGACTTATAAATGGGAAAAGTGTTGAATTGAAGGATGCAGTAAAACCACTATTATATCATACAAATCAAACCTCTGAAAAGTGTTCAATGTTAATCGAGATTTTCTCCCTTACTTTCAAAGTAAATAAATGATATGTTCAAAGCTATATCAAATCCTCAACCTAGGCTTGGTTATTTTGCTGCGGTGGTCATCTGCCTACCAGCTGAGATTTTAAAGGCCTTTGGTATAATCAATAAACCTGATTGTAAATGTCACCAGTCTTAATATCAAAGAAAAGTTCTTGAATGGACAGACAAAAGATTGTTTGGAGAATGCAAGCATCGATCTCGCTACCTCTCACATGCAAAGCGAGCGCTCTACCATTTGAGCTAATTCCCCATGCCTTCTCACTGATAGAATTGAAATGATCTCTGGAGTACAATATCTCAACATATTTGATTGTTTCGATTTCTCTGTCATTTCTAATCTTTTTTCCCGGGTTTTGAAAGATTTTCTATAATATTGAAAAAATAAGCCTACTTATCAAGGGTAAATGTCTGTAATAATCATACATTCTCTTTCCATAACAAATGTTTCAATTTCTGGTGAAAAAATGAAGTTTGACAGTATAGCTGATTCTTCCAAATTTCTTTTCGAATGTATTTTTCCAGGTAGAACTTCAAATAAAGAGTGACATAATTGACTTATAAATGGGAAAAGTGTTGAATTGAAGGATGCAGTAAAACCACTATTATATCATACAAATCAAACCTCTGAAAAGTGTTCAATGTTAATCGAGATTTTCTCCCCTACTTTCAAAGTAAATAAATGATATGTTCAAAGCTATATCAAATCCTCAACCTAGGCTTGGTTATTTTGCTGCGGTGGTCATCTGCCTACCAGCTGAGATTTTAAAGGCCTTTGGTATAATCAATAAACCTGATTGTAAATGTCACCAGTCTTAATATCAAAGAAAAGTTCTTGAATGGACAGACAAAAGATTGTTTGGAAAATGTGAGTATCGATCTCGCTACTTCTTACATGCAAAGCGAGCGCTCTACCATTTGAGCTAATTCCCCATGCCTTCTCACTAATAGAATTGAAATGATCTCTGGAGTACAATGTCTCAACATATTTGATTGTTTCGATTTCTCTGTCATTTCTAATCTTTTTTACCGGGTTTTTAAAGATTTCCTATAATATTGAAAAAATAAGCCTACTTATCAAGGGTAAATGTCTGTAATAATCATACATTCTCTTTCCATAACAAATGTTTCAATTTCTGGTGTAAAAATGAAGTTTGACAGTATAGCTGATTCTTCCAAATTTCTTTTCGAATGTATTTTTCCAGGTAGAACTTCAAATAAAGAGTGACATAATTGACTTATAAATGGGAAAAGTGTTGAATTGAAGGATGCAGTAAAACCACTATTATATCATACAAATCAAACCTCTGAAAAGTGTTCAATGTTAATCGAGATTTTCTCCCTTACTTTCAAAGTAAATAAATGATATGTTCAAAGCTATATCAAATCCTCAACCTAGGCTTGATTATTTTGCTGCGGTGGTCATCTGCCTACCAGCTGAGATTTTAAAGGCCTTTGGTATAATCAATAAACCTGATTGTAAATGTCACCAGTCTTAATATCAAAGAAAAGTTCTTGAATGGAAAGACAAAAATGATTGGAGAATGCGAGCATTGATCTCACTACCTCTCACATGCTAAGCGAGCGCTCTACCATTTGAGCTAACTCCCCATGCCTTCTCACTGATAGAATTGAAATGATCTCTGGAGTACAATATCTCAACATATTTGATTGTTTCGATTTCTCTGTCATTTCTAATCTTTTTGCCCGGGTTTTTAAAGATTTCCTATAATATTGAAAAAATAAGCCTACTTATCAAGGGTAAATGTCTGTAATAATCATACATTCTCTTTCCATAACAAATGTTTCAATTTCTGGTGTAAAAATGAAGTTTGACAGTATAGCTGATTCTTCCAAATTTCTTTTCGAATGTATTTTTCCAGGTAGAACTTCAAATAAAGAGTGACATAATTGACTTATAAATGGGAAAAGTGTTGAATTGAAGGATGCAGTAAAACCACTATTATATCATACAAATCAAACCTCTGAAAAGTGTTCAATGTTAATCGAGATTTTCTCCCTTACTTTCAAAGTAAATAAATGATATGTTCAAAGCTATATCAAATCCTCAACCTAGGCTTGATTATTTTGCTGCGGTGGTCATCTGCCAACCAGCTGAGATTTTAAAGGCCTTTGGTATAATCAATAAACCTGATTGTAAATGTCACCAGTCTTAATATCAAAGAAAAGTTCTTGAATGGACAGACAAAAGATTGTTTGGAGAATGCAAGCATCGATCTCGCTACCTCTCACATGCAAAGCGAGCGCTCTACCATTTGAGCTAATTCCCCATGCCTTCTCACTGATAGAATTGAAATGATCTCTGGAGTACAATATCTCAACATATTTGATTGTTTCGATTTCTCTGTCATTTCTAATCTTTTTTCCCGGGTTTTTAAAGATTTTCTATAATATTGAAAAAATAAGCCTACTTATCAAGGGTAAATGTCTGTAATAATCATACATTCTCTTTCCATAACAAATGTTTAAATTTCTGGTGAAAAAATGAAGTTTGACAGTATAGCTGATTCTTCCAAATTTCTTTTCGAATGTATTTTTCCAGGTAGAACTTCAAATAAAGAGTGACATAATTGACTTATAAATGGGAAAAGTGTTGAATTGAAGGATGCAGTAAAACCACTATTATATCATACAAATCAAACCTCTGAAAAGTGTTCAATGTTAATCGAGATTTTCTCCCTTACTTTCAAAGTAAATAAATGATATGTTCAAAGCTATATCAAATCCTCAACCTAGGCTTGGTTATTTTGCTGCGGTGGTCATCTGCCTACCAGCTGAGATTTTAAAGGCCTTTGGTATAATCAATAAACCTGATTGTAAATGTCACCAGTCTTAATATCAAAGAAAAGTTCTTGAATGGAAAGACAAAAATGATTGGAGAATGCGAGCATCGATCTCACTACCTCTCACATGCGAAGCGAGCGCTCTACCATTTGAGCTAATTCCCCATGCCTTCTCACTGATAGAATTGAAATGATCTCTGGAGTACAATATCTCAACATATTTGATTGTTTCGATTTCTCTGTCATTTCTAATCTTTTTTCCCGGGTTTTTAAAGATTTTCTATAATATTGAAAAAATAAGCCTACTTATCAAGGGTAAATGTCTGTAATAATCATACATTCTCTTTCCATAACAAATGTTTAAATTTCTGGTGAAAAAATGAAGTTTGACAGTATAGCTGATTCTTCCAAATTTCTTTTCGAATGTATTTTTCCAGGTAGAACTTCAAATAAAGAGTGACATAATTGACTTATAAATGGGAAAAGTGTTGAATTGAAGGATGCAGTAAAACCACTATTATATCATACAAATCAAACCTCTGAAAAGTGTTCAATGTTAATCGAGATTTTCTCCCTTACTTTCAAAGTAAATAAATGATATGTTCAAAGCTATATCAAATCCTCAACCTAGGCTTGGTTATTTTGCTGCGGTGGTCATCTGCCTACCAGCTGAGATTTTAAAGGCCTTTGGTATAATCAATAAACCTGATTGTAAATGTCACCAGTCTTAATATCAAAGAAAAGTTCTTGAATGGAAAGACAAAAATGATTGGAGAATGCGAGCATCGATCTCACTACCTCTCACATGCGAAGCGAGCGCTCTACCATTTGAGCTAATTCCCCATGCCTTCTCACTGATAGAATTGAAATGATCTCTGGAGTACAATATCTCAACATATTTGATTGTTTCGATTTCTCTGTCATTTCTAATCTTTTTTCCCGGGTTTTTAAAGATTTTCTATAATATTGAAAAAATAAGCCTACTTATCAAGGGTAAATGTCTGTAATAATCATACATTCTCTTTCCATAACAAATGTTTAAATTTCTGGTGAAAAAATGAAGTTTGACAGTATAGCTGATTCTTCCAAATTTCTTTTCGAATGTATTTTTCCAGGTAGAACTTCAAATAAAGAGTGACATAATTGACTTATAAATGGGAAAAGTGTTGAATTGAAGGATGCAGTAAAACCACTATTATATCATACAAATCAAACCTCTGAAAAGTGTTCAATGTTAATCGAGATTTTCTCCCTTACTTTCAAAGTAAATAAATGATATGTTCAAAGCTATATCAAATCCTCAACCTAGGCTTGGTTATTTTGCTGCGGTGGTCATCTGCCTACCAGCTGAGATTTTAAAGGCCTTTGGTATAATCAATAAACCTGATTGTAAATGTCACCAGTCTTAATATCAAAGAAAAGTTCTTGAATGGAAAGACAAAAATGATTGGAGAATGCGAGCATCGATCTCACTACCTCTCACATGCGAAGCGAGCGCTCTACCATTTGAGCTAATTCCCCATGCCTTCTCACTGATAGAATTGAAATGATCTCTGGAGTACAATATCTCAACATATTTGATTGTTTCGATTTCTCTGTCATTTCTAATCTTTTTTCCCGGGTTTTTAAAGATTTTCTATAATATTGAAAAAATAAGCCTACTTATCAAGGGTAAATGTCTGTAATAATCATACATTCTCTTTCCATAACAAATGTTTAAATTTCTGGTGAAAAAATGAAGTTTGACAGTATAGCTGATTCTTCCAAATTTCTTTTCGAATGTATTTTTCCAGGTAGAACTTCAAATAAAGAGTGACATAATTGACTTATAAATGGGAAAAGTGTTGAATTGAAGGATGCAGTAAAACCACTATTATATCATACAAATCAAACCTCTGAAAAGTGTTCAATGTTAATCGAGATTTTCTCCCTTACTTTCAAAGTAAATAAATGATATGTTCAAAGCTATATCAAATCCTCAACCTAGGCTTGGTTATTTTGCTGCGGTGGTCATCTGCCTACCAGCTGAGATTTTAAAGGCCTTTGGTATAATCAATAAACCTGATTGTAAATGTCACCAGTCTTAATATCAAAGAAAAGTTCTTGAATGGAAAGACAAAAATGATTGGAGAATGCGAGCATCGATCTCACTACCTCTCACATGCGAAGCGAGCGCTCTACCATTTGAGCTAATTCCCCATGCCTTCTCACTGATAGAATTGAAATGATCTCTGGAGTACAATATCTCAACATATTTGATTGTTTCGATTTCTCTGTCATTTCTAATCTTTTTTCCCGGGTTTTGAAAGATTTTCTATAATATTGAAAAAATAAGCCTACTTATCAAGGGTAAATGTCTGTAATAATCATACATTCTCTTTCCATAACAAATGTTTCAATTTCTGGTGAAAAAATGAAGTTTGACAGTATAGCTGATTCTTCCAAATTTCTTTTCGAATGTATTTTTCCAGGTAGAACTTCAAATAAAGAGTGACATAATTGACTTATAAATGGGAAAAGTGTTGAATTGAAGGATGCAGTAAAACCACTATTATATCATACAAATCAAACCTCTGAAAAGTGTTCAATGTTAATCGAGATTTTCTCCCCTACTTTCAAAGTAAATAAATGATATGTTCAAAGCTATATCAAATCCTCAACCTAGGCTTGGTTATTTTGCTGCGGTGGTCATCTGCCTACCAGCTGAGATTTTAAAGGCCTTTGGTATAATCAATAAACCTGATTGTAAATGTCACCAGTCTTAATATCAAAGAAAAGTTCTTGAATGGACAGACAAAAGATTGTTTGGAAAATGTGAGTATCGATCTCGCTACTTCTTACATGCAAAGCGAGCGCTCTACCATTTGAGCTAATTCCCCATGCCTTCTCACTAATAGAATTGAAATGATCTCTGGAGTACAATGTCTCAACATATTTGATTGTTTCGATTTCTCTGTCATTTCTAATCTTTTTTACCGGGTTTTTAAAGATTTCCTATAATATTGAAAAAATAAGCCTACTTATCAAGGGTAAATGTCTGTAATAATCATACATTCTCTTTCCATAAGAAATGTTTAAATTTCTGGTGTAAAAATGAAGTTTGACAGTATAGCTGATTCTTCCAAATTTCTTTTCGAATGTATTTTTCCAGGTAGAACTTCAAATAAAGAGTGACATAATTGACTTATAAATGGGAAAAGTGTTGAATTGAAGGATGCAGTAAAACCACTATTATATCATACAAATCAAACCTCTGAAAAGTGTTCAATGTTAATCGAGATTTTCTCCCTTACTTTCAAAGTAAATAAATGATATGTTCAAAGCTATATCAAATCCTCAACCTAGGCTTGGTTATTTTGCTGCGGTGGTCATCTGCCTACCAGCTGAGATTTTAAAGGCCTTTGGTATAATCAATAAACCTGATTGTAAATGTCACCAGTCTTAATATCAAAGAAAAGTTCTTGAATGGACAGACAAAAGATTGTTTGGAGAATGCAAGCATCGATCTCGCTACCTCTCACATGCAAAGCGAGCGCTCTACCATTTGAGCTAATTCCCCATGCCTTCTCACTGATAGAATTGAAATGATCTCTGGAGTACAATATCTCAACATATTTGATTGTTTCGATTTCTCTGTCATTTCTAATCTTTTTTCCCGGGTTTTGAAAGATTTTCTATAATATTGAAAAAATAAGCCTACTTATCAAGGGTAAATGTCTGTAATAATCATACATTCTCTTTCCATAACAAATGTTTCAATTTCTGGTGAAAAAATGAAGTTTGACAGTATAGCTGATTCTTCCAAATTTCTTTTCGAATGTATTTTTCCAGGTAGAACTTCAAATAAAGAGTGACATAATTGACTTATAAATGGGAAAAGTGTTGAATTGAAGGATGCAGTAAAACCACTATTATATCATACAAATCAAACCTCTGAAAAGTGTTCAATGTTAATCGAGATTTTCTCCCCTACTTTCAAAGTAAATAAATGATATGTTCAAAGCTATATCAAATCCTCAACCTAGGCTTGGTTATTTTGCTGCGGTGGTCATCTGCCTACCAGCTGAGATTTTAAAGGCCTTTGGTATAATCAATAAACCTGATTGTAAATGTCACCAGTCTTAATATCAAAGAAAAGTTCTTGAATGGACAGACAAAAGATTGTTTGGAAAATGTGAGTATCGATCTCGCTACTTCTTACATGCAAAGCGAGCGCTCTACCATTTGAGCTAATTCCCCATGCCTTCTCACTAATAGAATTGAAATGATCTCTGGAGTACAATGTCTCAACATATTTGATTGTTTCGATTTCTCTGTCATTTCTAATCTTTTTTACCGGATTTTTAAAGATTTCCTATAATATTGAAAAAATAAGCCTACTTATCAAGGGTAAATGTCTGTAATAATCATACATTCTCTTTCCATAACAAATGTTTCAATTTCTGGTGTAAAAATGAAGTTTGACAGTATAGCTGATTCTTCCAAATTTCTTTTCGAATGTATTTTTCCAGGTAGAACTTCAAATAAAGAGTGACATAATTGACTTATAAATGGGAAAAGTGTTGAATTGAAGGATGCAGTAAAACCACTATTATATCATACAAATCAAACCTCTGAAAAGTGTTCAATGTTAATCGAGATTTTCTCCCTTACTTTCAAAGTAAATAAATGATATGTTCAAAGCTATATCAAATCCTCAACCTAGGCTTGGTTATTTTGCTGCGGTGGTCATCTGCCTACCAGCTGAGATTTTAAAGGCCTTTGGTATAATCAATAAACCTGATTGTAAATGTCACCAGTCTTAATATCAAAGAAAAGTTCTTGAATGGACAGACAAAAGATTGTTTGGAGAATGCAAGCATCGATCTCGCTACCTCTCACATGCAAAGCGAGCGCTCTACCATTTGAGCTAATTCCCCATGCCTTCACACTGATAGAATTGAAATGATCTCTGGAGTACAATATCTCAACATATTTGATTGTTTCGATTTCTCTGTCATTTCTAATCTTTTTTCCCGGGTTTTTAAAGATTTTCTATAATATTGAAAAAATAAGCCTACTTATCAAGGGTAAATGTCTGTAATAATCATACATTCTCTTTCCATAACAAATGTTTCAATTTCTGGTGAAAAAATGAAGTTTGACAGTATAGCTGATTCTTCCAAATTTCTTTTCGAATGTATTTTTCCAGGTAGAACTTCAAATAAAGAGTGACATAATTGACTTATAAATGGGAAAAGTGTTGAATTGAAGGATGCAGTAAAACCACTATTATATCATACAAATCAAACCTCTGAAAAGTGTTCAATGTTAATCGAGATTTTCTCCCTTACTTTCAAAGTAAATAAATGATATGTTCAAAGCTATATCAAATCCTCAACCTAGGCTTGGTTATTTTGCTGCGGTGGTCATCTGCCTACCAGCTGAGATTTTAAAGGCCTTTGGTATAATCAATAAACCTGATTGTAAATGTCACCAGTCTTAATATCAAAGAAAAGTTCTTGAATGGACAGACAAAAGATTGTTTGGAGAATGCAAGCATCGATCTCGCTACCTCTCACATGCAAAGCGAGCGCTCTACCATTTGAGCTAATTCCCCATGCCTTCTCACTGATAGAATTGAAATGATCTCTGGAGTACAATATCTCAACATATTTGATTGTTTCGATTTCTCTGTCATTTCTAATCTTTTTTCCCGGGTTTTTAAAGATTTTCTATAATATTGAAAAAATAAGCCTACTTATCAAGGGTAAATGTCTGTAATAATCATACATTCTCTTTCCATAACAAATGTTTCAATTTCTGGTGAAAAAATGAAGTTTGACAGTATAGCTGATTCTTCCAAATTTCTTTTCGAATGTATTTTTCCAGGTAGAACTTCAAATAAAGAGTGACATAATTGACTTATAAATGGGAAAAGTGTTGAATTGAAGGATGCAGTAAAACCACTATTATATCATACAAATCAAACCTCTGAAAAGTGTTCAATGTTAATCGAGATTTTCTCCCCTACTTTCAAATAAATAAATGATATGTTCAAAGCTATATCAAATCCTCAACCTAGGCTTGGTTATTTTGCTGCGGTGGTCATCTGCCTACCAGCTGAGATTTTAAAGGCCTTTGGTATAATCAATAAACCTGATTGTAAATGTCACCAGTCTTAATATCAAAGAAAAGTTCTTGAATGGACAGACAAAAGATTGTTTGGAAAATGTGAGTATCGATCTTGCTACTTCTTACATGCAAAGTGAGCGCTCTACCATTTGAGCTAATTCCCCATGCCTTCTCACTAATAGAATTGAAATGATCTCTGGAGTACAATGTCTCAACATATTTGATTGTTTCGATTTCTCTGTCATTTCTAATCTTTTTTACCGGGTTTTTAAAGATTTCCTATAATATTGAAAAAATAAGCCTACTTATCAAGGGTAAATGTCTGTAATAATCATACATTCTCTTTCCATAACAAATGTTTCAATTTCTGGTGTAAAAATGAAGTTTGACAGTATAGCTGATTCTTCCAAATTTCTTTTCGAATGTATTTTTCCAGGTAGAACTTCAAATAAAGAGTGACATAATTGACTTATAAATGGGAAAAGTGTTGAATTGAAGGATGCAGTAAAACCACTATTATATCATACAAATCAAACCTCTGAAAAGTGTTCAATGTTAATCGAGATTTTCTCCCTTACTTTCAAAGTAAATAAATGATATGTTCAAAGCTATATCAAATCCTCAACCTAGGCTTGGTTATTTTGCTGCGGTGGTCATCTGCCTACCAGCTGAGATTTTAAAGGCCTTTGGTATAATCAATAAACCTGATTGTAAATGTCACCAGTCTTAATATCAAAGAAAAGTTCTTGAATGGACAGACAAAAGATTGTTTGGAGAATGCAAGCATCGATCTCGCTACCTCTCACATGCAAAGCGAGCGCTCTACCATTTGAGCTAATTCCCCATGCCTTCTCACTGATAGAATTGAAATGATCTCTGGAGTACAATATCTCAACATATTTGATTGTTTCGATTTCTCTGTCATTTCTAATCTTTTTTCCCGGGTTTTGAAAGATTTTCTATAATATTGAAAAAATAAGCCTACTTATCAAGGGTAAATGTCTGTAATAATCATACATTCTCTTTCCATAACAAATGTTTCAATTTCTGGTGAAAAAATGAAGTTTGACAGTATAGCTGATTCTTCCAAATTTCTTTTCGAATGTATTTTTCCAGGTAGAACTTCAAATAAAGAGTGACATAATTGACTTATAAATGGGAAAAGTGTTGAATTGAAGGATGCAGTAAAACCACTATTATATCATACAAATCAAACCTCTGAAAAGTGTTCAATGTTAATCGAGATTTTCTCCCCTACTTTCAAAGTAAATAAATGATATGTTCAAAGCTATATCAAATCCTCAACCTAGGCTTGGTTATTTTGCTGCGGTGGTCATCTGCCTACCAGCTGAGATTTTAAAGGCCTTTGGTATAATCAATAAACCTGATTGTAAATGTCACCAGTCTTAATATCAAAGAAAAGTTCTTGAATGGACAGACAAAAGATTGTTTGGAAAATGTGAGTATCGATCTCGCTACTTCTTACATGCAAAGCGAGCGCTCTACCATTTGAGCTAATTCCCCATGCCTTCTCACTAATAGAATTGAAATGATCTCTGGAGTACAATGTCTCAACATATTTGATTGTTTCGATTTCTCTGTCATTTCTAATCTTTTTTACCGGGTTTTTAAAGATTTCCTATAATATTGAAAAAATAAGCCTACTTATCAAGGGTAAATGTCTGTAATAATCATACATTCTCTTTCCATAACAAATGTTTCAATTTCTGGTGTAAAAATGAAGTTTGACAGTATAGCTGATTCTTCCAAATTTCTTTTCGAATGTATTTTTCCAGGTAGAACTTCAAATAAAGAGTGACATAATTGACTTATAAATGGGAAAAGTGTTGAATTGAAGGATGCAGTAAAACCACTATTATATCATACAAATCAAACCTCTGAAAAGTGTTCAATGTTAATCGAGATTTTCTCCCTTACTTTCAAAGTAAATAAATGATATGTTCAAAGCTATATCAAATCCTCAACCTAGGCTTGGTTATTTTGCTGCGGTGGTCATCTGCCTACCAGCTGAGATTTTAAAGGCCTTTGGTATAATCAATAAACCTGATTGTAAATGTCACCAGTCTTAATATCAAAGAAAAGTTCTTGAATGGACAGACAAAAGATTGTTTGGAGAATGCAAGCATCGATCTCGCTACCTCTCACATGCAAAGCGAGCGCTCTACCATTTGAGCTAATTCCCCATGCCTTCTCACTGATAGAATTGAAATGATCTCTGGAGTACAATATCTCAACATATTTGATTGTTTCAATTTCTCTGTCATTTCTAATCTTTTTTCCCGGGTTTTTAAAGATTTTCTATAATATTGAAAAAATAAGCCTACTTATCAAGGGTAAATGTCTGTAATAATCATACATTCTCTTTCCATAACAAATGTTTAAATTTCTGGTGAAAAAATGAAGTTTGACAGTATAGCTGATTCTTCCAAATTTCTTTTCGAATGTATTTTTCCAGGTAGAACTTCAAATAAAGAGTGACATAATTGACTTATAAATGGGAAAAGTGTTGAATTGAAGGATGCAGTAAAACCACTATTATATCATACAAATCAAACCTCTGAAAAGTGTTCAATGTTAATCGAGATTTTCTCCCTTACTTTCAAAGTAAATAAATGATATGTTCAAAGCTATATCAAATCCTCAACCTAGGCTTGGTTATTTTGCTGCGGTGGTCATCTGCCTACCAGCTGAGATTTTAAAGGCCTTTGGTATAATCAATAAACCTGATTGTAAATGTCACCAGTCTTAATATCAAAGAAAAGTTCTTGAATGGACAGACAAAAGATTGTTTGGAGAATGCAAGCATCGATCTCGCTACCTCTCACATGCAAAGCGAGCGCTCTACCATTTGAGCTAATTCCCCATGCCTTCTCACTGATAGAATTGAAATGATCTCTGGAGTACAATATCTCAACATATTTGATTATTTCGATTTCTCTGTCATTTCTAATCTTTTTTCCCGGGTTTTGAAAGATTTTCTATAATATTGAAAAAATAAGCCTACTTATCAAGGGTAAATGTCTGTAATAATCATACATTCTCTTTCCATAACAAATGTTTCAATTTCTGGTGAAAAAATGAAGTTTGACAGTATAGCTGATTCTTCCAAATTTCTTTTCGAATGTATTTTTCCAGGTAGAACTTCAAATAAAGAGTGACATAATTGACTTATAAATGGGAAAAGTGTTGAATTGAAGGATGCAGTAAAACCACTATTATATCATACAAATCAAACCTCTGAAAAGTGTTCAATGTTAATCGAGATTTTCTCCCCTACTTTCAAAGTAAATAAATGATATGTTCAAAGCTATATCAAATCCTCAACCTAGGCTTGGTTATTTTGCTGCGGTGGTCATCTGCCTACCAGCTGAGATTTTAAAGGCCTTTGGTATAATCAATAAACCTGATTGTAAATGTCACCAGTCTTAATATCAAAGAAAAGTTCTTGAATGGACAGACAAAAGATTGTTTGGAAAATGTGAGTATCGATCTCGCTACTTCTTACATGCAAAGCGAGCGCTCTACCATTTGAGCTAATTCCCCATGCCTTCTCACTAATAGAATTGAAATGATCTCTGGAGTACAATGTCTCAACATATTTGATTGTTTCGATTTCTCTGTCATTTCTAATCTTTTTTACCGGGTTTTTAAAGATTTCCTATAATATTGAAAAAATAAGCCTACTTATCAAGGGTAAATGTCTGTAATAATCATACATTCTCTTTCCATAACAAATGTTTCAATTTCTGGTGTAAAAATGAAGTTTGACAGTATAGCTGATTCTTCCAAATTTCTTTTCGAATGTATTTTTCCAGGTAGAACTTCAAATAAAGAGTGACATAATTGACTTATAAATGGGAAAAGTGTTGAATTGAAGGATGCAGTAAAACCACTATTATATCATACAAATCAAACCTCTGAAAAGTGTTCAATGTTAATCGAGATTTTCTCCCTTACTTTCAAAGTAAATAAATGATATGTTCAAAGCTATATCAAATCCTCAACCTAGGCTTGGTTATTTTGCTGCGGTGGTCATCTGCCTACCAGCTGAGATTTTAAAGGCCTTTGGTATAATCAATAAACCTGATTGTAAATGTCACCAGTCTTAATATCAAAGAAAAGTTCTTGAATGGACAGACAAAAGATTGTTTGGAGAATGCAAGCATCGATCTCGCTACCTCTCACATGCAAAGCGAGCGCTCTACCATTTGAGCTAATTCCCCATGCCTTCTCACTGATAGAATTGAAATGATCTCTGGAGTACAATATCTCAACATATTTGATTGTTTCGATTTCTCTGTCATTTCTAATCTTTTTTCCCGGGTTTTTAAAGATTTTCTATAATATTGAAAAAATAAGCCTACTTATCAAGGGTAAATGTCTGTAATAATCATACATTCTCTTTCCATAACAAATGTTTCAATTTCTGGTGAAAAAATGAAGTTTGACAGTATAGCTGATTCTTCCAAATTTCTTTTCGAATGTATTTTTCCAGGTAGAACTTCAAATAAAGAGTGACATAATTGACTTATAAATGGGAAAAGTGTTGAATTGAAGGATGCAGTAAAACCACTATTATATCATACAAATCAAACCTCTGAAAAGTGTTCAATGTTAATCGAGATTTTCTCCCTTACTTTCAAAGTAAATAAATGATATGTTCAAAGCTATATCAAATCCTCAACCTAGGCTTGGTTATTTTGCTGCGGTGGTCATCTGCCTACCAGCTGAGATTTTAAAGGCCTTTGGTATAATCAATAAACCTGATTGTAAATGTCACCAGTCTTAATATCAAAGAAAAGTTCTTGAATGGACAGACAAAAGATTGTTTGGAGAATGCAAGCATCGATCTCGCTACCTCTCACATGCAAAGCGAGCGCTCTACCATTTGAGCTAATTCCCCATGCCTTCTCACTGATAGAATTGAAATGATCTCTGGAGTACAATATCTCAACATATTTGATTGTTTCGATTTCTCTGTCATTTCTAATCTTTTTTCCCGGGTTTTGAAAGATTTTCTATAATATTGAAAAAATAAGCCTACTTATCAAGGGTAAATGTCTGTAATAATCATACATTCTCTTTCCATAACAAATGTTTAAATTTCTGGTGAAAAAATGAAGTTTGACAGTATAGCTGATTCTTCCAAATTTCTTTTCGAATGTATTTTTCCAGGTAGAACTTCAAATAAAGAGTGACATAATTGACTTATAAATGGGAAAAGTGTTGAATTGAAGGATGCAGTAAAACCACTATTATATCATACAAATCAAACCTCTGAAAAGTGTTCAATGTTAATCGAGATTTTCTCCCTTACTTTCAAAGTAAATAAATGATATGTTCAAAGCTATATCAAATCCTCAACCTAGGCTTGGTTATTTTGCTGCGGTGGTCATCTGCCTACCAGCTGAGATTTTAAAGGCCTTTGGTATAATCAATAAACCTGATTGTAAATGTCACCAGTCTTAATATCAAAGAAAAGTTCTTGAATGGACAGACAAAAGATTGTTTGGAGAATGCAAGCATCGATCTCGCTACCTCTCACATGCAAAGCGAGCGCTCTACCATTTGAGCTAATTCCCCATGCCTTCTCACTGATAGAATTGAAATGATCTCTGGAGTACAATATCTCAACATATTTGATTGTTTCGATTTCTCTGTCATTTCTAATCTTTTTTCCCGGGTTTTTAAAGATTTTCTATAATATTGAAAAAATAAGCCTACTTATCAAGGGTAAATGTCTGTAATAATCATACATTCTCTTTCCATAACAAATGTTTAAATTTCTGGTGAAAAAATGAAGTTTGACAGTATAGCTGATTCTTCCAAATTTCTTTTCGAATGTATTTTTCCAGGTAGAACTTCAAATAAAGAGTGACATAATTGACTTATAAATGGGAAAAGTGTTGAATTGAAGGATGCAGTAAAACCACTATTATATCATACAAATCAAACCTCTGAAAAGTGTTCAATGTTAATCGAGATTTTCTCCCTTACTTTCAAAGTAAATAAATGATATGTTCAAAGCTATATCAAATCCTCAACCTAGGCTTGGTTATTTTGCTGCGGTGGTCATCTGCCTACCAGCTGAGATTTTAAAGGCCTTTGGTATAATCAATAAACCTGATTGTAAATGTCCCCAGTCTTAATATCAAAGAAAAGTTCTTGAATGGACAGACAAAAGATTGTTTGGAGAATGCAAGCATCGATCTCGCTACCTCTCACATGCAAAGCGAGCGCTCTACCATTTGAGCTAATTCCCCATGCCTTCTCACTGATAGAATTGAAATGATCTCTGGAGTACAATATCTCAACATATTTGATTGTTTCGATTTCTCTGTCATTTCTAATCTTTTTTCCCGGGTTTTTAAAGATTTTCTATAATATTGAAAAAATAAGCCTACTTATCAAGGGTAAATGTCTGTAATAATCATACATTCTCTTTCCATAACAAATGTTTAAATTTCTGGTGAAAAAATGAAGTTTGACAGTATAGCTGATTCTTCCAAATTTCTTTTCGAATGTATTTTTCCAGGTAGAACTTCAAATAAAGAGTGACATAATTGACTTATAAATGGGAAAAGTGTTGAATTGAAGGATGCAGTAAAACCACTATTATATCATACAAATCAAACCTCTGAAAAGTGTTCAATGTTAATCGAGATTTTCTCCCTTACTTTCAAAGTAAATAAATGATATGTTCAAAGCTATATCAAATCCTCAACCTAGGCTTGGTTATTTTGCTGCGGTGGTCATCTGCCTACCAGCTGAGATTTTAAAGGCCTTTGGTATAATCAATAAACCTGATTGTAAATGTCACCAGTCTTAATATCAAAGAAAAGTTCTTGAATGGACAGACAAAAGATTGTTTGGAGAATGCAAGCATCGATCTCGCTACCTCTCACATGCAAAGCGAGCGCTCTACCATTTGAGCTAATTCCCCATGCCTTCTCACTGATAGAATTGAAATGATCTCTGGAGTACAATATCTCAACATATTTGATTGTTTCGATTTCTCTGTCATTTCTAATCTTTTTTCCCGGGTTTTGAAAGATTTTCTATAATATTGAAAAAATAAGCCTACTTATCAAGGGTAAATGTCTGTAATAATCATACATTCTCTTTCCATAACAAATGTTTAAATTTCTGGTGAAAAAATGAAGTTTGACAGTATAGCTGATTCTTCCAAATTTCTTTTCGAATGTATTTTTCCAGGTAGAACTTCAAATAAAGAGTGACATAATTGACTTATAAATGGGAAAAGTGTTGAATTGAAGGATGCAGTAAAACCACTATTATATCATACAAATCAAACCTCTGAAAAGTGTTCAATGTTAATCGAGATTTTCTCCCTTACTTTCAAAGTAAATAAATGATATGTTCAAAGCTATATCAAATCCTCAACCTAGGCTTGGT
Organism: Mixophyes fleayi; assembly: GCF_038048845.1. Lineage (NCBI taxonomy): Eukaryota > Metazoa > Chordata > Amphibia > Anura > Limnodynastidae > Mixophyes > Mixophyes fleayi. The sequence goes on from NW_027448311.1 coordinate 134,331, forward strand.
TATTTTGCTGCGGTGGTCATCTGCCTACCAGCTGAGATTTTAAAGGCCTTTGGTATAATCAATAAACCTGATTGTAAATGTCACCAGTCTTAATATCAAAGAAAAGTTCTTGAATGGACAGACAAAAGATTGTTTGGAGAATGCAAGCATCGATCTCGCTACCTCTCACATGCAAAGCGAGCGCTCTACCATTTGAGCTAATTCCCCATGCCTTCTCACTGATAGAATTGAAATGATCTCTGGAGTACAATATCTCAACATATTTGATTGTTTCGATTTCTCTGTCATTTCTAATCTTTTTTCCCGGGTTTTTAAAGATTTTCTATAATATTGAAAAAATAAGCCTACTTATCAAGGGTAAATGTCTGTAATAATCATACATTCTCTTTCCATAACAAATGTTTAAATTTCTGGTGAAAAAATGAAGTTTGACAGTATAGCTGATTCTTCCAAATTTCTTTTCGAATGTATTTTTCCAGGTAGAACTTCAAATAAAGAGTGACATAATTGACTTATAAATGGGAAAAGTGTTGAATTGAAGGATGCAGTAAAACCACTATTATATCATACAAATCAAACCTCTGAAAAGTGTTCAATGTTAATCGAGATTTTCTCCCTTACTTTCAAAGTAAATAAATGATATGTTCAAAGCTATATCAAATCCTCAACCTAGGCTTGGTTATTTTGCTGCGGTGGTCATCTGCCTACCAGCTGAGATTTTAAAGGCCTTTGGTATAATCAATAAACCTGATTGTAAATGTCACCAGTCTTAATATCAAAGAAAAGTTCTTGAATGGACAGACAAAAGATTGTTTGGAGAATGCAAGCATCGATCTCGCTACCTCTCACATGCAAAGCGAGCGCTCTACCATTTGAGCTAATTCCCCATGCCTTCTCACTGATAGAATTGAAATGATCTCTGGAGTACAATATCTCAACATATTTGATTGTTTCGATTTCTCTGTCATTTCTAATCTTTTTTCCCGGGTTTTGAAAGATTTTCTATAATATTGAAAAAATAAGCCTACTTATCAAGGGTAAATGTCTGTAATAATCATACATTCTCTTTCCATAACAAATGTTTAAATTTCTGGTGAAAAAATGAAGTTTGACAGTATAGCTGATTCTTCCAAATTTCTTTTCGAATGTATTTTTCCAGGTAGAACTTCAAATAAAGAGTGACATAATTGACTTATAAATGGGAAAAGTGTTGAATTGAAGGATGCAGTAAAACCACTATTATATCATACAAATCAAACCTCTGAAAAGTGTTCAATGTTAATCGAGATTTTCTCCCTTACTTTCAAAGTAAATAAATGATATGTTCAAAGCTATATCAAATCCTCAACCTAGGCTTGGTTATTTTGCTGCGGTGGTCATCTGCCTACCAGCTGAGATTTTAAAGGCCTTTGGTATAATCAATAAACCTGATTGTAAATGTCACCAGTCTTAATATCAAAGAAAAGTTCTTGAATGGACAGACAAAAGATTGTTTGGAGAATGCAAGCATCGATCTCGCTACCTCTCACATGCAAAGCGAGCGCTCTACCATTTGAGCTAATTCCCCATGCCTTCTCACTGATAGAATTGAAATGATCTCTGGAGTACAATATCTCAACATATTTGATTGTTTCGATTTCTCTGTCATTTCTAATCTTTTTTCCCGGGTTTTTAAAGATTTTCTATAATATTGAAAAAATAAGCCTACTTATCAAGGGTAAATGTCTGTAATAATCATACATTCTCTTTCCATAACAAATGTTTCAATTTCTGGTGAAAAAATGAAGTTTGACAGTATAGCTGATTCTTCCAAATTTCTTTTCGAATGTATTTTTCCAGGTAGAACTTCAAATAAAGAGTGACATAATTGACTTATAAATGGGAAAAGTGTTGAATTGAAGGATGCAGTAAAACCACTATTATATCATACAAATCAAACCTCTGAAAAGTGTTCAATGTTAATCGAGATTTTCTCCCTTACTTTCAAAGTAAATAAATGATATGTTCAAAGCTATATCAAATCCTCAACCTAGGCTTGGTTATTTTGCTGCGGTGGTCATCTGCCTACCAGCTGAGATTTTAAAGGCCTTTGGTATAATCAATAAACCTGATTGTAAATGTCACCAGTCTTAATATCAAAGAAAAGTTCTTGAATGGACAGACAAAAGATTGTTTGGAGAATGCAAGCATCGATCTCGCTACCTCTCACATGCAAAGCGAGCGCTCTACCATTTGAGCTAATTCCCCATGCCTTCTCACTGATAGAATTGAAATGATCTCTGGAGTACAATATCTCAACATATTTGATTGTTTCGATTTCTCTGTCATTTCTAATCTTTTTTCCCGGGTTTTTAAAGATTTTCTATAATATTGAAAAAATAAGCCTACTTATCAAGGGTAAATGTCTGTAATAATCATACATTCTCTTTCCATAACAAATGTTTAAATTTCTGGTGAAAAAATGAAGTTTGACAGTATAGCTGATTCTTCCAAATTTCTTTTCGAATGTATTTTTCCAGGTAGAACTTCAAATAAAGAGTGACATAATTGACTTATAAATGGGAAAAGTGTTGAATTGAAGGATGCAGTAAAACCACTATTATATCATACAAATCAAACCTCTGAAAAGTGTTCAATGTTAATCGAGATTTTCTCCCTTACTTTCAAAGTAAATAAATGATATGTTCGAAGCTATATCAAATCCTCAACCTAGGCTTGGTTATTTTGCTGCGGTGGTCATCTGCCTACCAGCTGAGATTTTAAAGACCTTTGGTATAATCAATAAACCTGATTGTAAATGTCACCAGTCTTAATATCAAAGAAAAGTTCTTGAATGGACAGACAAAAGATTGTTTGGAGAATGCAAGCATCGATCTCGCTACCTCTCACATGCAAAGCGAGCGCTCTACCATTTGAGCTAATTCCCCATGCCTTCTCACTGATAGAATTGAAATGATCTCTGGAGTACAATATCTCAACATATTTGATTGTTTCGATTTCTCTGTCATTTCTAATCTTTTTTCCCGGGTTTTTAAAGATTTTCTATAATATTGAAAAAATAAGCCTACTTATCAAGGGTAAATGTCTGTAATAATCATACATTCTCTTTCCATAACAAATGTTTAAATTTCTGGTGAAAAAATGAAGTTTGACAGTATAGCTGATTCTTCCAAATTTCTTTTCGAATGTATTTTTCCAGGTAGAACTTCAAATAAAGAGTGACATAATTGACTTATAAATGGGAAAAGTGTTGAATTGAAGGATGCAGTAAAACCACTATTATATCATACAAATCAAACCTCTGAAAAGTGTTCAATGTTAATCGAGATTTTCTCCCTTACTTTCAAAGTAAATAAATGATATGTTCAAAGCTATATCAAATCCTCAACCTAGGCTTGGTTATTTTGCTGCGGTGGTCATCTGCCTACCAGCTGAGATTTTAAAGGCCTTTGGTATAATCAATAAACCTGATTGTAAATGTCACCAGTCTTAATATCAAAGAAAAGTTCTTGAATGGACAGACAAAAGATTGTTTGGAGAATGCAAGCATCGATCTCGCTACCTCTCACATGCAAAGCGAGCGCTCTACCATTTGAGCTAATTCCCCATGCCTTCTCACTGATAGAATTGAAATGATCTCTGGAGTACAATATCTCAACATATTTGATTGTTTCGATTTCTCTGTCATTTCTAATCTTTTTTCCCGGGTTTTGAAAGATTTTCTATAATATTGAAAAAATAAGCCTACTTATCAAGGGTAAATGTCTGTAATAATCATACATTCTCTTTCCATAACAAATGTTTCAATTTCTGGTGAAAAAATGAAGTTTGACAGTATAGCTGATTCTTCCAAATTTCTTTTCGAATGTATTTTTCCAGGTAGAACTTCAAATAAAGAGTGACATAATTGACTTATAAATGGGAAAAGTGTTGAATTGAAGGATGCAGTAAAACCACTATTATATCATACAAATCAAACCTCTGAAAAGTGTTCAATGTTAATCGAGATTTTCTCCCTTACTTTCAAAGTAAATAAATGATATGTTCAAAGCTATATCAAATCCTCAACCTATGCTTGGTTATTTTGCTGCGGTGGTCATCTGCCTACCAGCTGAGATTTTAAAGGCCTTTGGTATAATCAATAAACCTGATTGTAAATGTCACCAGTCTTAATATCAAAGAAAAGTTCTTGAATGGACAGACAAAAGATTGTTTGGAGAATGCAAGCATCGATCTTGCTACCTCTCACATGCAAAGCGAGCGCTCTACCATTTGAGCTAATTCCCCATGCCTTCTCACTGATAGAATTGAAATGATCTCTGGAGTACAATATCTCAACATATTTGATTGTTTCGATTTCTCTGTCATTTCTAATCTTTTTTCCCGGGTTTTTAAAGATTTTCTATAATATTGAAAAAATAAGCCTACTTATCAAGGGTAAATGTCTGTAATAATCATACATTCTCTTTCCATAACAAATGTTTAAATTTCTGGTGAAAAAATGAAGTTTGACAGTATAGCTGATTCTTCCAAATTTCTTTTCGAATGTATTTTTCCAGGTAGAACTTCAAATAAAGAGTGACATAATTGACTTATAAATGGGAAAAGTGTTGAATTGAAGGATGCAGTAAAACCACTATTATATCATACAAATCAAACCTCTGAAAAGTGTTCAATGTTAATCGAGATTTTCTCCCTTACTTTCAAAGTAAATAAATGATATGTTCAAAGCTATATCAAATCCTCAACCTAGGCTTGGTTATTTTGCTGCGGTGGTCATCTGCCTACCAGCTGAGATTTTAAAGGCCTTTGGTATAATCAATAAACCTGATTGTAAATGTCACCAGTCTTAATATCAAAGAAAAGTTCTTGAATGGACAGACAAAAGATTGTTTGGAGAATGCAAGCATCGATCTCGCTACCTCTCACATGCAAAGCGAGCGCTCTACCATTTGAGCTAATTCCCCATGCCTTCTCACTGATAGAATTGAAATGATCTCTGGAGTACAATATCTCAACATATTTGATTGTTTCGATTTCTCTGTCATTTCTAATCTTTTTTCCCGGGTTTTTAAAGATTTTCTATAATATTGAAAAAATAAGCCTACTTATCAAGGGTAAATGTCTGTAATAATCATACATTCTCTTTCCATAACAAATGTTTCAATTTCTGGTGAAAAAATGAAGTTTGACAGTATAGCTGATTCTTCCAAATTTCTTTTCGAATGTATTTTTCCAGGTAGAACTTCAAATAAAGAGTGACATAATTGACTTATAAATGGGAAAAGTGTTGAATTGAAGGATGCAGTAAAACCACTATTATATCATACAAATCAAACCTCTGAAAAGTGTTCAATGTTAATCGAGATTTTCTCCCTTACTTTCAAAGTAAATAAATGATATGTTCAAAGCTATATCAAATCCTCAACCTAGGCTTGGTTATTTTGCTGCGGTGGTCATCTGCCTACCAGCTGAGATTTTAAAGGCCTTTGGTATAATCAATAAACCTGATTGTAAATGTCACCAGTCTTAATATCAAAGAAAAGTTCTTGAATGGACAGACAAAAGATTGTTTGGAGAATGCAAGCATCGATCTCGCTACCTCTCACATGCAAAGCGAGCGCTCTAGCATTTGAGCTAATTCCCCATGCCTTCTCACTGATAGAATTGAAATGATCTCTGGAGTACAATATCTCAACATATTTGATTGTTTCGATTTCTCTGTCATTTCTAATCTTTTTTCCCGGGTTTTGAAAGATTTTCTATAATATTGAAAAAATAAGCCTACTTATCAAGGGTAAATGTCTGTAATAATCATACATTCTCTTTCCATAACAAATGTTTCAATTTCTGGTGAAAAAATGAAGTTTGACAGTATAGCTGATTCTTCCAAATTTCTTTTCGAATGTATTTTTCCAGGTAGAACTTCAAATAAAGAGTGACATAATTGACTTATAAATGGGAAAAGTGTTGAATTGAAGGATGCAGTAAAACCACTATTATATCATACAAATCAAACCTCTGAAAAGTGTTCAATGTTAATCGAGATTTTCTCCCTTACTTTCAAAGTAAATAAATGATATGTTCAAAGCTATATCAAATCCTCAACCTAGGCTTGGTTATTTTGCTGCGGTGGTCATCTGCCTACCAGCTGAGATTTTAAAGGCCTTTGGTATAATCAATAAACCTGATTGTAAATGTCACCAGTCTTAATATCAAAGAAAAGTTCTTGAATGGACAGACAAAAGATTGTTTGGAGAATGCAAGCATCGATCTCGCTACCTCTCACATGCAAAGCGAGCGCTCTACCATTTGAGCTAATTCCCCATGCCTTCTCACTGATAGAATTGAAATGATCTCTGGAGTACAATATCTCAACATATTTGATTGTTTCGATTTCTCTGTCATTTCTAATCTTTTTTCCCGGGTTTTTAAAGATTTTCTATAATATTGAAAAAATAAGCCTACTTATCAAGGGTAAATGTCTGTAATAATCATACATTCTCTTTCCATAACAAATGTTTCAATTTCTGGTGAAAAAATGAAGTTTGACAGTATAGCTGATTCTTCCAAATTTCTTTTCGAATGTATTTTTCCAGGTAGAACTTCAAATAAAGAGTGACATAATTGACTTATAAATGGGAAAAGTGTTGAATTGAAGGATGCAGTAAAACCACTATTATATCATACAAATCAAACCTCTGAAAAGTGTTCAATGTTAATCGAGATTTTCTCCCTTACTTTCAAAGTAAATAAATGATATGTTCAAAGCTATATCAAATCCTCAACCTAGGCTTGGTTATTTTGCTGCGGTGGTCATCTGCCTACCAGCTGAGATTTTAAAGGCCTTTGGTATAATTAATAAACCTGATTGTAAATGTCACCAGTCTTAATATCAAAGAAAAGTTCTTGAATGGACAGACAAAAGATTGTTTGGAGAATGCAAGCATCGATCTCGCTACCTCTCACATGCAAAGCGAGCGCTCTACCATTTGAGCTAATTCCCCATGCCTTCTCACTGATAGAATTGAAATGATCTCTGGAGTACAATATCTCAACATATTTGATTGTTTCGATTTCTCTGTCATTTCTAATCTTTTTTCCCGGGTTTTGAAAGATTTTCTATAATATTGAAAAAATAAGCCTACTTATCAAGGGTAAATGTCTGTAATAATCATACATTCTCTTTCCATAACAAATGTTTAAATTTCTGGTGAAAAAATGAAGTTTGACAGTATAGCTGATTCTTCCAAATTTCTTTTCGAATGTATTTTTCCAGGTAGAACTTCAAATAAAGAGTGACATAATTGACTTATAAATGGGAAAAGTGTTGAATTGAAGGATGCAGTAAAACCACTATTATATCATACAAATCAAACCTCTGAAAAGTGTTCAATGTTAATCGAGATTTTCTCCCTTACTTTCAAAGTAAATAAATGATATGTTCAAAGCTATATCAAATCCTCAACCTAGGCTTGGTTATTTTGCTGCGGTGGTCATCTGCCTACCAGCTGAGATTTTAAAGGCCTTTGGTATAATCAATAAACCTGATTGTAAATGTCACCAGTCTTAATATCAAAGAAAAGTTCTTGAATGGACAGACAAAAGATTGTTTGGAGAATGCAAGCATCGATCTCGCTACCTCTCACATGCAAAGCGAGCGCTCTACCATTTGAGCTAATTCCCCATGCCTTCTCACTGATAGAATTGAAATGATCTCTGGAGTACAATATCTCAACATATTTGATTGTTTCGATTTCTCTGTCATTTCTAATCTTTTTTCCCGGGTTTTGAAAGATTTTCTATAATATTGAAAAAATAAGCCTACTTATCAAGGGTAAATGTCTGTAATAATCATACATTCTCTTTCCATAACAAATGTTTCAATTTCTGGTGAAAAAATGAAGTTTGACAGTATAGCTGATTCTTCCAAATTTCTTTTCGAATGTATTTTTCCAGGTAGAACTTCAAATAAAGAGTGACATAATTGACTTATAAATGGGAAAAGTGTTGAATTGAAGGATGCAGTAAAACCACTATTATATCATACAAATCAAACCTCTGAAAAGTGTTCAATGTTAATCGAGATTTTCTCCCTTACTTTCAAAGTAAATAAATGATATGTTCAAAGCTATATCAAATCCTCAACCTAGGCTTGGTTATTTTGCTGCGGTGGTCATCTGCCTACCAGCTGAGATTTTAAAGGCCTTTGGTATAATCAATAAACCTGATTGTAAATGTCACCAGTCTTAATATCAAAGAAAAGTTCTTGAATGGACAGACAAAAGATTGTTTGGAGAATGCAAGCATCGATCTCGCTACCTCTCACATGCAAAGCGAGCGCTCTACCATTTGAGCTAATTCCCCATGCCTTCTCACTGATAGAATTGAAATGATCTCTGGAGTACAATATCTCAACATATTTGATTGTTTCGATTTCTCTGTCATTTCTAATCTTTTTTCCCGGGTTTTGAAAGATTTTCTATAATATTGAAAAAATAAGCCTACTTATCAAGGGTAAATGTCTGTAATAATCATACATTCTCTTTCCATAACAAATGTTTCAATTTCTGGTGAAAAAATGAAGTTTGACAGTATAGCTGATTCTTCCAAATTTCTTTTCGAATGTATTTTTCCAGGTAGAACTTCAAATAAAGAGTGACATAATTGACTTATAAATGGGAAAAGTGTTGAATTGAAGGATGCAGTAAAACCACTATTATATCATACAAATCAAACCTCTGAAAAGTGTTCAATGTTAATCGAGATTTTCTCCCTTACTTTCAAAGTAAATAAATGATATGTTCAAAGCTATATCAAATCCTCAACCTAGGCTTGGTTATTTTGCTGCGGTGGTCATCTGCCTACCAGCTGAGATTTTAAAGGCCTTTGGTATAATCAATAAACCTGATTGTAAATGTCACCAGTCTTAATATCAAAGAAAAGTTCTTGAATGGACAGACAAAAGATTGTTTGGAGAATGCAAGCATCGATCTCGCTACCTCTCACATGCAAAGCGAGCGCTCTACCATTTGAGCTAATTCCCCATGCCTTCTCACTGATAGAATTGAAATGATCTCTGGAGTACAATATCTCAACATATTTGATTGTTTCGATTTCTCTGTCATTTCTAATCTTTTTTCCCGGGTTTTTAAAGATTTTCTATAATATTGAAAAAATAAGCCTACTTATCAAGGGTAAATGTCTGTAATAATCATACATTCTCTTTCCATAACAAATGTTTAAATTTCTGGTGAAAAAATGAAGTTTGACAGTATAGCTGATTCTTCCAAATTTCTTTTCGAATGTATTTTTCCAGGTAGAACTTCAAATAAAGAGTGACATAATTGACTTATAAATGGGAAAAGTGTTGAATTGAAGGATGCAGTAAAACCACTATTATATCATACAAATCAAACCTCTGAAAAGTGTTCAATGTTAATCGAGATTTTCTCCCTTACTTTCAAAGTAAATAAATGATATGTTCAAAGCTATATCAAATCCTCAACCTAGGCTTGGTTATTTTGCTGCGGTGGTCATCTGCCTACCAGCTGAGATTTTAAAGGCCTTTGGTATAATCAATAAACCTGATTGTAAATGTCACCAGTCTTAATATCAAAGAAAAGTTCTTGAATGGACAGACAAAAGATTGTTTGGAGAATGCAAGCATCGATCTCGCTACCTCTCACATGCAAAGCGAGCGCTCTACCATTTGAGCTAATTCCCCATGCCTTCTCACTGATAGAATTGAAATGATCTCTGGAGTACAATATCTCAACATATTTGATTGTTTCGATTTCTCTGTCATTTCTAATCTTTTTTCCCGGGTTTTTAAAGATTTTCTATAATATTGAAAAAATAAGCCTACTTATCAAGGGTAAATGTCTGTAATAATCATACATTCTCTTTCCATAACAAATGTTTAAATTTCTGGTGAAAAAATGAAGTTTGACAGTATAGCTGATTCTTCCAAATTTCTTTTCGAATGTATTTTTCCCGGTAGAACTTTAAATAAAGAGTGACATAATTGACTTATAAATGGGAAAAGTGTTGAATTGAAGGATGCAGTAAAACCACTATTATATCATACAAATCAAACCTCTGAAAAGTGTTCAATGTTAATCGAGATTTTCTCCCTTACTTTCAAAGTAAATAAATGATATGTTCAAAGCTATATCAAATCCTCAACCTAGGCTTGGTTATTTTGCTGCGGTGGTCATCTGCCTACCAGCTGAGATTTTAAAGGCCTTTGGTATAATCAATAAACCTGATTGTAAATGTCACCAGTCTTAATATCAAAGAAAAGTTCTTGAATGGACAGACAAAAGATTGTTTGGAGAATGCAAGCATCGATCTCGCTACCTCTCACATGCAAAGCGAGCGCTCTACCATTTGAGCTAATTCCCCATGCCTTCTCACTGATAGAATTGAAATGATCTCTGTAGTACAATATCTCAACATATTTGATTGTTTCGATTTCTCTGTCATTTCTAATCTTTTTTCCCGGGTTTTGAAAGATTTTCTATAATATTGAAAAAATAAGCCTACTTATCAAGGGTAAATGTCTGTAATAATCATACATTCTCTTTCCATAACAAATGTTTCAATTTCTGGTGAAAAAATGAAGTTTGACAGTATAGCTGATTCTTCCAAATTTCTTTTCGAATGTATTTTTCCAGGTAGAACTTCAAATAAAGAGTGACATAATTGACTTATAAATGGGAAAAGTGTTGAATTGAAGGATGCAGTAAAACCACTATTATATCATACAAATCAAACCTCTGAAAAGTGTTCAATGTTAATCGAGATTTTCTCCCCTACTTTCAAAGTAAATAAATGATATGTTCAAAGCTATATCAAATCCTCAACCTAGGCTTGGTTATTTTTCTGCGGTGGTCATCTGCCTACCAGCTGAGATTTTAAAGGCCTTTGGTATAATCAATAAACCTGATTGTAAATGTCACCAGTCTTAATATCAAAGAAAAGTTCTTGAATGGAAAGACAAAAATGATTGGAGAATGCAAGCATCGATCTCACTACCTCTCACATGCTAAGCGAGCGCTCTACCATTTGAGCTAATTCCCCATGCCTTCTCACTGATAGAATTGCAATGATCTCTGGAGTACAATATCTCAACATATTTGATTGTTTCGATTTCTCTGTCATTTCTAATCTTTTTTCCCGGGTTTTTAAAGATTTTCTATAATATTGAAAAAATAAGCCTACTTATCAAGGGTAAATGTCTGTAATAATCATACATTCTCTTTCCATAACAAATGTTTAAATTTCTGGTGAAAAAATGAAGTTTGACAGTATAGCTGATTCTTCCAAATTTCTTTTCGAATGTATTTTTCCAGGTAGAACTTCAAATAAAGAGTGACATAATTGACTTATAAATGGGAAAAGTGTTGAATTGAAGGATGCAGTAAAACCACTATTATATCATACAAATCAAACCTCTGAAAAGTGTTCAATGTTAATCGAGATTTTCTCCCTTACTTTCAAAGTAAATAAATGATATGTTCAAAGCTATATCAAATCCTCAACCTAGGCTTGGTTATTTTGCTGCGGTGGTCATCTGCCTACCAGCTGAGATTTTAAAGACCTTTGGTATAATCAATAAACCTGATTGTAAATGTCACCAGTCTTAATATCAAAGAAAAGTTCTTGAATGGACAGACAAAAGATTGTTTGGAGAATGCAAGCATCGATCTCGCTACCTCTCACATGCAAAGCGAGCGCTCTACCATTTGAGCTAATTCCCCATGCCTTCTCACTGCTAGAATTGAAATGATCTCTGGAGTACAATATCTCAACATATTTGATTGTTTCGATTTCTCTGTCATTTCTAATCTTTTTTCCCGGGTTTTTAAAGATTTTCTATAATATTGAAAAAATAAGCCTACTTATCAAGGGTAAATGTCTGTAATAATCATACATTCTCTTTCCATAACAAATGTTTAAATTTCTGGTGAAAAAATGAAGTTTGACAGTATAGCTGATTCTTCCAAATTTCTTTTCGAATGTATTTTTCCAGGTAGAACTTCAAATAAAGAGTGACATAATTGACTTATAAATGGGAAAAGTGTTGAATTGAAGGATGCAGTAAAACCACTATTATATTATACAAATCAAACCTCTGAAAAGTGTTCAATGTTAATCGAGATTTTCTCCCTTACTTTCAAAGTAAATAAATGATATGTTCAAAGCTATATCAAATCCTCAACCTAGGCTTGGTTATTTTGCTGCGGTGGTCATCTGCCTACCAGCTGAGATTTTAAAGGCCTTTGGTATAATCAATAAACCTGATTGTAAATGTCACCAGTCTTAATATCAAAGAAAAGTTCTTGAATGGACAGACAAAAGATTGTTTGGAGAATGCAAGCATCGATCTTGCTACCTCTCACATGCAAAGCAAGCGCTCTACCATTTGAGCTAATTCCCCATGCCTTCTCACTGATAGAATTGAAATGATCTCTGGAGTACAATATCTCAACATATTTGATTGTTTCGATTTCTCTGTCATTTCTAATCTTTTTTCCCGGGTTTTTAAAGATTTTCTATAATATTGAAAAAATAAGCCTACTTATCAAGGGTAAATGTCTGTAATAATCATACATTCTCTTTCCATAACAAATGTTTAAATTTCTGGTGAAAAAATGAAGTTTGACAGTATAGCTGATTCTTCCAAATTTCTTTTCGAATGTATTTTTCCAGGTAGAACTTCAAATAAAGAGTGACATAATTGACTTATAAATGGGAAAAGTGTTGAATTGAAGGATGCAGTAAAACCACTATTATATCATACAAATCAAACCTCTGAAAAGTGTTCAATGTTAATCGAGATTTTCTCCCTTACTTTCAAAGTAAATAAATGATATGTTCAAAGCTATATCAAATCCTCAACCTAGGCTTGGTTATTTTGCTGCGGTGGTCATCTGCCTACCAGCTGAGATTTTAAAGGCCTTTGGTATAATCAATAAACCTGATTGTAAATGTCACCAGTCTTAATATCAAAGAAAAGTTCTTGAATGGACAGACAAAAGATTGTTTGGAGAATGCAAGCATCGATCTCGCTACCTCTCACATGCAAAGCGAGCGCTCTACCATTTGAGCTAATTCCCCATGCCTTCTCACTGATAGAATTGAAATGATCTCTGGAGTACAATATCTCAACATATTTGATTGTTTCGATTTCTCTGTCATTTCTAATCTTTTTTCCCGGGTTTTGAAAGATTTTCTATAATATTGAAAAAATAAGCCTACTTATCAAGGGTAAATGTCTGTAATAATCATACATTCTCTTTCCATAACAAATGTTTCAATTTCTGGTGAAAAAATGAAGTTTGACAGTATAGCTGATTCTTCCAAATTTCTTTTCGAATGTATTTTTCCAGGTAGAACTTCAAATAAAGAGTGACATAATTGACTTATAAATGGGAAAAGTGTTGAATTGAAGGATGCAGTAAAACCACTATTATATCATACAAATCAAACCTCTGAAAAGTGTTCAATGTTAATCGAGATTTTCTCCCTTACTTTCAAAGTAAATAAATGATATGTTCAAAGCTATATCAAATCCTCAACCTAGGCTTGGTTATTTTGCTGCGGTGGTCATCTGCCTACCAGCTGAGATTTTAAAGGCCTTTGGTATAATCAATAAACCTGATTGTAAATGTCACCAGTCTTAATATCAAAGAAAAGTTCTTGAATGGACAGACAAAAGATTGTTTGGAGAATGCAAGCATCGATCTCGCTACCTCTCACATGCAAAGCGAGCGCTCTACCATTTGAGCTAATTCCCCATGCCTTCTCACTGATAGAATTGAAATGATCTCTGGAGTACAATATCTCAACATATTTGATTGTTTCGATTTCTCTGTCATTTCTAATCTTTTTTCCCGGGTTTTTAAAGATTTTCTATAATATTGAAAAAATAAGCCTACTTATCAAGGGTAAATGTCTGTAATAATCATACATTCTCTTTCCATAACAAATGTTTAAATTTCTGGTGAAAAAATGAAGTTTGACAGTATAGCTGATTCTTCCAAATTTCTTTTCGAATGTATTTTTCCAGGTAGAACTTCAAATAAAGAGTGACATAATTGACTTATAAATGGGAAAAGTGTTGAATTGAAGGATGCAGTAAAACCACTATTATATCATACAAATCAAACCTCTGAAAACTGTTCAATGTTAATCGAGATTTTCTCCCTTACTTTCAAAGTAAATAAATGATATGTTCAAAGCTATATCAAATCCTCAACCTAGGCTTGGTTATTTTGCTGCGGTGGTCATCTGCCTACCAGCTGAGATTTTAAAGGCCTTTGGTATAATCAATAAACCTGATTGTAAATGTCACCAGTCTTAATATCAAAGAAAAGTTCTTGAATGGACAGACAAAAGATTGTTTGGAGAATGCAAGCATCGATCTCGCTACCTCTCACATGCAAAGCGAGCGCTCTACCATTTGAGCTAATTCCCCATGCCTTCTCACTGATAGAATTGAAATGATCTCTGGAGTACAATATCTCAACATATTTGATTGTTTCGATTTCTCTGTCATTTCTAATCTTTTTTCCCGGGTTTTTAAAGATTTTCTATAATATTGAAAAAATAAGCCTACTTATCAAGGGTAAATGTCTGTAATAATCATACATTCTCTTTCCATAACAAATGTTTAAATTTCTGGTGAAAAAATGAAGTTTGACAGTATAGCTGATTCTTCCAAATTTCTTTTCGAATGTATTTTTCCAGGTAGAACTTCAAATAAAGAGTGACATAATTGACTTATAAATGGGAAAAGTGTTGAATTGAAGGATGCAGTAAAACCACTATTATATCATACAAATCAAACCTCTGAAAAGTGTTCAATGTTAATCGAGATTTTCTCCCTTACTTTCAAAGTAAATAAATGATATGTTCAAAGCTATATCAAATCCTCAACCTAGGCTTGGTTATTTTGCTGCGGTGGTCATCTGCCTACCAGCTGAGATTTTAAAGGCCTTTGGTATAATCAATAAACCTGATTGTAAATGTCACCAGTCTTAATATCAAAGAAAAGTTCTTGAATGGACAGACAAAAGATTGTTTGGAGAATGCAAGCATCGATCTCGCTACCTCTCACATGCAAAGCGAGCGCTCTACCATTTGAGCTAATTCCCCATGCCTTCTCACTGATAGAATTGAAATGATCTCTGGAGTACAATATCTCAACATATTTGATTGTTTCGATTTCTCTGTCATTTCTAATCTTTTTTCTCGGGTTTTTAAAGATTTTCTATAATATTGAAAAAATAAGCCTACTTATCAAGGGTAAATGTCTGTAATAATCATACATTCTCTTTCCATAACAAATGTTTAAATTTCTGGTGAAAAAATGAAGTTTGACAGTATAGCTGATTCTTCCAAATTTCTATTCGAATGTATTTTTCCAGGTAGAACTTCAAATAAAGAGTGACATAATTGACTTATAAATGGGAAAAGTGTTGAATTGAAGGATGCAGTAAAACCACTATTATATCATACAAATCAAACCTCTGAAAAGTGTTCAATGTTAATCGAGATTTTCTCCCTTACTTTCAAAGTAAATAAATGATATGTTCAAAGCTATATCAAATCCTCAACCTAGGCTTGGTTATTTTGCTGCGGTGGTCATCTGCCTACCAGCTGAGATTTTAAAGGCCTTTGGTATAATCAATAAACCTGATTGTAAATGTCACCAGTCTTAATATCAAAGAAAAGTTCTTGAATGGACAGACAAAAGATTGTTTGGAGAAGGCAAGCATCGATTTCGCTACCTCTCACATGCAAAGCTAGCGCTCTACCATTTGAGCTAATTCCCCATGCCTTCTCACTGATAGAATTGAAATGATCTCTGGAGTACAATATCTCAACATATTTGATTGTTTCGATTTCTCTGTCATTTCTAATCTTTTTTCCCGGGTTTTTAAAGATTTTCTATAATATTGAAAAAATAAGCCTACTTATCAAGGGTAAATGTCTGTAATAATCATACATTCTCTTTCCATAACAAATGTTTAAATTTCTGGTGAAAAAATGAAGTTTGACAGTATAGCTGATTCTTCCAAATTTCTTTTCGAATGTATTTTTCCAGGTAGAACTTCAAATAAAGAGTGACATAATTGACTTATAAATGGGAAAAGTGTTGAATTGAAGGATGCAGTAAAACCACTATTATATCATACAAATCAAACCTCTGAAAAGTGTTCAATGTTAATCGAGATTTTCTCCCTTACTTTCAAAGTAAATAAATGATATGTTCAAAGCTATATCAAATCCTCAACCTAGGCTTGGTTATTTTGCTGCGGTGGTCATCTGCCTACCAGCTGAGATTTTAAAGGCCTTTGGTATAATCAATAAACCTGATTGTAAATGTCACCAGTCTTAATATCAAAGAAAAGTTCTTGAATGGACAGACAAAAGATTGTTTGGAGAATGCAAGCATCGATCTCGCTACCTCTCACATGCAAAGCGAGCGCTCTACCATTTGAGCTAATTCCCCATGCCTTCTCACTGATAGAATTGAAATGATCTCTGGAGTACAATATCTCAACATATTTGATTGTTTCGATTTCTCTGTCATTTCTAATCTTTTTTCCCGGGTTTTTAAAGATTTTCTATAATATTGAAAAAATAAGCCTACTTATCAAGGGTAAATGTCTGTAATAATCATACATTCTCTTTCCATAACAAATGTTTAAATTTCTGGTGAAAAAATGAAGTTTGACAGTATAGCTGATTCTTCCAAATTTCTTTTCGAATGTATTTTTCCAGGTAGAACTTCAAATAAAGAGTGACATAATTGACTTATAAATGGGAAAAGTGTTGAATTGAAGGATGCAGTAAAACCACTATTATATCATACAAATCAAACCTCTGAAAAGTGTTCAATGTTAATCGAGATTTTCTCCCTTACTTTCAAAGTAAATAAATGATATGTTCAAAGCTATATCAAATCCTCAACCTAGGCTTGGTTATTTTGCTGCGGTGGTCATCTGCCTACCAGCTGAGATTTTAAAGGCCTTTGGTATAATCAATAAACCTGATTGTAAATGTCACCAGTCTTAATATCAAAGAAAAGTTCTTGAATGGACAGACAAAAGATTGTTTGGAGAATGCAAGCATCGATCTCGCTACCTCTCACATGCAAAGCGAGCGCTCTACCATTTGAGCTAATTCCCCATGCCTTCTCACTGATAGAATTGAAATGATCTCTGGAGTACAATATCTCAACATATTTGATTGTTTCGATTTCTCTGTCATTTCTAATCTTTTTTCCCGGGTTTTTAAAGATTTTCTATAATATTGAAAAAATAAGCCTACTTATCAAGGGTAAATGTCTGTAATAATCATACATTCTCTTTCCATAACAAATGTTTAAATTTCTGGTGAAAAAATGAAGTTTGACAGTATAGCTGATTCTTCCAAATTTCTTTTCGAATGTATTTTTCCAGGTAGAACTTCAAATAAAGAGTGACATAATTGACTTATAAATGGGAAAAGTGTTGAATTGAAGGATGCAGTAAAACCACTATTATATCATACAAATCAAACCTCTGAAAAGTGTTCAATGTTAATCGAGATTTTCTCCCTTACTTTCAAAGTAAATAAATGATATGTTCAAAGCTATATCAAATCCTCAACCTAGGCTTGGTTATTTTGCTGCGGTGGTCATCTGCCTACCAGCTGAGATTTTAAAGGCCTTTGGTATAATCAATAAACCTGATTGTAAATGTCACCAGTCTTAATATCAAAGAAAAGTTCTTGAATGGACAGACAAAAGATTGTTTGGAGAATGCAAGCATCGATCTCGCTACCTCTCACATGCAAAGCGAGCGCTCTACCATTTGAGCTAATTCCCCATGCCTTCTCACTGATAGAATTGAAATGATCTCTGGAGTACAATATCTCAACATATTTGATTGTTTCGATTTCTCTGTCATTTCTAATCTTTTTTCCCGGGTTTTTAAAGATTTTCTATAATATTGAAAAAATAAGCCTACTTATCAAGGGTAAATGTCTGTAATAATCATACATTCTCTTTCCATAACAAATGTTTAAATTTCTGGTGAAAAAATGAAGTTTGACAGTATAGCTGATTCTTCCAAATTTCTTTTCGAATGTATTTTTCCAGGTAGAACTTCAAATAAAGAGTGACATAATTGACTTATAAATGGGAAAAGTGTTGAATTGAAGGATGCAGTAAAACCACTATTATATCATACAAATCAAACCTCTGAAAAGTGTTCAATGTTAATCGAGATTTTCTCCCTTACTTTCAAAGTAAATAAATGATATGTTCAAAGCTATATCAAATCCTCAACCTAGGCTTGGTTATTTTGCTGCGGTGGTCATCTGCCTACCAGCTGAGATTTTAAAGGCCTTTGGTATAATCAATAAACCTGATTGTAAATGTCACCAGTCTTAATATCAAAGAAAAGTTCTTGAATGGACAGACAAAAGATTGTTTGGAGAATGCAAGCATCGATCTCGCTACCTCTCACATGCAAAGCGAGCGCTCTACCATTTGAGCTAATTCCCCATGCCTTCTCACTGATAGAATTGAAATGATCTCTGGAGTACAATATCTCAACATATTTGATTGTTTCGATTTCTCTGTCATTTCTAATCTTTTTTCCCGGGTTTTTAAAGATTTTCTATAATATTGAAAAAATAAGCCTACTTATCAAGGGTAAATGTCTGTAATAATCATACATTCTCTTTCCATAACAAATGTTTAAATTTCTGGTGAAAAAATGAAGTTTGACAGTATAGCTGATTCTTCCAAATTTCTTTTCGAATGTATTTTTCCAGGTAGAACTTCAAATAAAGAGTGACATAATTGACTTATAAATGGGAAAAGTGTTGAATTGAAGGATGCAGTAAAACCACTATTATATCATACAAATCAAACCTCTGAAAAGTGTTCAATGTTAATCGAGATTTTCTCCCTTACTTTCAAAGTAAATAAATGATATGTTCAAAGCTATATCAAATCCTCAACCTAGGCTTGGTTATTTTGCTGCGGTGGTCATCTGCCTACCAGCTGAGATTTTAAAGGCCTTTGGTATAATCAATAAACCTGATTGTAAATGTCACCAGTCTTAATATCAAAGAAAAGTTCTTGAATGGACAGACAAAAGATTGTTTGGAGAATGCAAGCATCGATCTCGCTACCTCTCACATGCAAAGCGAGCGCTCTACCATTTGAGCTAATTCCCCATGCCTTCTCACTGATAGAATTGAAATGATCTCTGGAGTACAATATCTCAACATATTTGATTGTTTCGATTTCTCTGTCATTTCTAATCTTTTTTCCCGGGTTTTGAAAGATTTTCTATAATATTGAAAAAATAAGCCTACTTATCAAGGGTAAATGTCTGTAATAATCATACATTCTCTTTCCATAACAAATGTTTCAATTTCTGGTGAAAAAATGAAGTTTGACAGTATAGCTGATTCTTCCAAATTTCTTTTCGAATGTATTTTTCCAGGTAGAACTTCAAATAAAGAGTGACATAATTGACTTATAAATGGGAAAAGTGTTGAATTGAAGGATGCAGTAAAACCACTATTATATCATACAAATCAAACCTCTGAAAAGTGTTCAATGTTAATCGAGATTTTCTCCCCTACTTTCAAAGTAAATAAATGATATGTTCAAAGCTATATCAAATCCTCAACCTAGGCTTGGTTATTTTGCTGCGGTGGTCATCTGCCTACCAGCTGAGATTTTAAAGGCCTTTGGTATAATCAATAAACCTGATTGTAAATGTCACCAGTCTTAATATCAAAGAAAAGTTCTTGAATGGACAGACAAAAGATTGTTTGGAAAATGTGAGTATCGATCTCGCTACTTCTTACATGCAAAGCGAGCGCTCTACCATTTGAGCTAATTCCCCATGCCTTCTCACTAATAGAATTGAAATGATCTCTGGAGTACAATGTCTCAACATATTTGATTGTTTCGATTTCTCTGTCATTTCTAATCTTTTTTACCGGGTTTTTTAAAGATTTCCTATAATATTGAAAAAATAAGCCTACTTATCAAGGGTAAATGTCTGTAATAATCATACATTCTCTTTCCATAACAAATGTTTCAATTTCTGGTGTAAAAATGAAGTTTGACAGTATAGCTAATTCTTCCAAATTTCTTTTCGAATGTATTTTTCCAGGTAGAACTTCAAATAAAGAGTGACATAATTGACTTATAAATGGGAAAAGTGTTAAATTGAAGGATGCAGTAAAACCACTATTATATCATACAAATCAAACCTCTGAAAAGTGTTCAATGTTAATCGAGATTTTCTCCCTTACTTTCAAAGTAAATAAATGATATGTTCAAAGCTATATCAAATCCTCAACCTAGGCTTGGTTATTTTGCTGCGGTGGTCATCTGCCTACCAGCTGAGATTTTAAAGGCCTTTGGTATAATCAATAAACCTGATTGTAAATGTCACCAGTCTTAATATCAAAGAAAAGTTCTTGAATGGAAAGACAAAAATGATTGGAGAATGCAAGCATCGATCTCACTACCTCTCACATGCTAAGCGAGCGCTCTACCATTTGAGCTAATTCCCTACGCCTTCTCACTGATAGAATTGCAATGATCTCTGGAGTACAATATCTCAACATATTTGATTGTTTCGATTTCTCTGTCATTTCTAATCTTTTTTCCCGGGTTTTTAAAGATTTTCTATAATATTGAAAAAATAAGCCTACTTATCAAGGGTAAATGTCTGTAATAATCATACATTCTCTTTCCATAACAAATGTTTAAATTTCTGGTGAAAAAATGAAGTTTGACAGTATAGCTGATTCTTCCAAATTTCTTTTCGAATGTATTTTTCCAGGTAGAACTTCAAATAAAGAGTGACATAATTGACTTATAAATGGGAAAAGTGTTGAATTGAAGGATGCAGTAAAACCACTATTATATCATACAAATCAAACCTCTGAAAAGTGTTCAATGTTAATCGAGATTTTCTCCCTTACTTTCAAAGTAAATAAATGATATGTTCAAAGCTATATCAAATCCTCAACCTAGGCTTGGTTATTTTGCTGCGGTGGTCATCTGCCTACCAGCTGAGATTTTAAAGGCCTTTGGTATAATCAATAAACCTGATTGTAAATGTCACCAGTCTTAATATCAAAGAAAAGTTCTTGAATGGACAGACAAAAGATTGTTTGGAGAATGCAAGCATCGATCTCGCTACCTCTCACATGCAAAGCGAGCGCTCTACCATTTGAGCTAATTCCCCATGCCTTCTCACTGATAGAATTGAAATGATCTCTGGAGTACAATATCTCAACATATTTGATTGTTTCGATTTCTCTGTCATTTCTAATCTTTTTTCCCGGGTTTTTAAAGATTTTCTATAATATTGAAAAAATAAGCCTACTTATCAAGGGTAAATGTCTGTAATAATCATACATTCTCTTTCCATAACAAATGTTTAAATTTCTGGTGAAAAAATGAAGTTTGACAGTATAGCTGATTCTTCCAAATTTCTTTTCGAATGTATTTTTCCAGGTAGAACTTCAAATAAAGAGTGACATAATTGACTTATAAATGGGAAAAGTGTTGAATTGAAGGATGCAGTAAAACCACTATTATATCATACAAATCAAACCTCTGAAAAGTGTTCAATGTTAATCGAGATTTTCTCCCTTACTTTCAAAGTAAATAAATGATATGTTCAAAGCTATATCAAATCCTCAACCTAGGCTTGGTTATTTTGCTGCGGTGGTCATCTGCCTACCAGCTGAGATTTTAAAGGCCTTTGGTATAATCAATAAACCTGATTGTAAATGTCACCAGTCTTAATATCAAAGAAAAGTTCTTGAATGGACAGACAAAAGATTGTTTGGAGAATGCAAGCATCGATCTCGCTACCTCTCACATGCAAAGCGAGCGCTCTACCATTTCAGCTAATTCCCCATGCCTTCTCACTGATAGAATTGAAATGATCTCTGGAGTACAATATCTCAACATATTTGATTGTTTCGATTTCTCTGTCATTTCTAATCTTTTTTCCCGGGTTTTTAAAGATTTTCTATAATATTGAAAAAATAAGCCTACTTATCAAGGGTAAATGTCTGTAATAATCATACATTCTCTTTCCATAACAAATGTTTAAATTTCTGGTGAAAAAATGAAGTTTAACAGTATAGCTGATTCTTCCAAATTTCTTTTCGAATGTATTTTTCCAGGTAGAACTTCAAATAAAGAGTGACATAATTGACTTATAAATGGGAAAAGTGTTGAATTGAAGGATGCAGTAAAACCACTATTATATCATACAAATCAAACCTCTGAAAAGTGTTCAATGTTAATCGAGATTTTCTCCCTTACTTTCAAAGTAAATAAATGATATGTTCAAAGCTATATCAAATCCTCAACCTAGGCTTGGTTATTTTGCTGCGGTGGTCATCTGCCTACCAGCTGAGATTTTAAAGGCCTTTGGTATAATCAATAAACCTGATTGTAAATGTCACCAGTCTTAATATCAAAGAAAAGTTCTTGAATGGACAGACAAAAGATTGTTTGGAGAATGCAAGCATCGATCTCGCTACCTCTCACATGCAAAGCGAGCGCTCTACCATTTGAGCTAATTCCCCATGCCTTCTCACTGATAGAATTGAAATGATCTCTGGAGTACAATATCTCAACATATTTGATTGTTTCGATTTCTCTGTCATTTCTAATCTTTTTTCCCGGGTTTTGAAAGATTTTCTATAATATTGAAAAAATAAGCCTACTTATCAAGGGTAAATGTCTGTAATAATCATACATTCTCTTTCCATAACAAATGTTTCAATTTCTGGTGAAAAAATGAAGTTTGACAGTATAGCTGATTCTTCCAAATTTCTTTTCGAATGTATTTTTCCAGGTAGAACTTCAAATAAAGAGTGACATAATTGACTTATAAATGGGAAAAGTGTTGAATTGAAGGATGCAGTAAAACCACTATTATATCATACAAATCAAACCTCTGAAAAGTGTTCAATGTTAATCGAGATTTTCTCCCTTACTTTCAAAGTAAATAAATGATATGTTCAAAGCTATATCAAATCCTCAACCTAGGCTTGGTTATTTTGCTGCGGTGGTCATCTGCCTACCAGCTGAGATTTTAAAGGCCTTTGGTATAATCAATAAACCTGATTGTAAATGTCACCAGTCTTAATATCAAAGAAAAGTTCTTGAATGGACAGACAAAAGATTGTTTGGAGAATGCAAGCATCGATCTCGCTACCTCTCACATGCAAAGCGAGCGCTCTACCATTTGAGCTAATTCCCCATGCCTTCTCACTGATAGAATTGAAATGATCTCTGGAGTACAATATCTCAACATATTTGATTGTTTCGATTTCTCTGTCATTTCTAATCTTTTTTCCCGGGTTTTTAAAGATTTTCTATAATATTGAAAAAATAAGCCTACTTATCAAGGGTAAATGTCTGTAATAATCATACATTCTCTTTCCATAACAAATGTTTAAATTTCTGGTGAAAAAATGAAGTTTGACAGTATAGCTGATTCTTCCAAATTTCTTTTCGAATGTATTTTTCCAGGTAGAACTTCAAATAAAGAGTGACATAATTGACTTATAAATGGGAAAAGTGTTGAATTGAAGGATGCAGTAAAACCACTATTATATCATACAAATCAAACCTCTGAAAAGTGTTCAATGTTAATCGAGATTTTCTCCCTTACTTTCAAAGTAAATAAATGATATGTTCAAAGCTATATCAAATCCTCAACCTAGGCTTGGTTATTTTGCTGCGGTGGTCATCTGCCTACCAGCTGAGATTTTAAAGGCCTTTGGTATAATCAATAAACCTGATTGTAAATGTCACCAGTCTTAATATCAAAGAAAAGTTCTTGAATGGACAGACAAAAGATTGTTTGGAGAATGCAAGCATCGATCTCGCTACCTCTCACATGCAAAGCGAGCGCTCTACCATTTGAGCTAATTCCCCATGCCTTCTCACTGATAGAATTGAAATGATCTCTGGAGTACAATATCTCAACATATTTGATTGTTTCGATTTCTCTGTCATTTCTAATCTTTTTTCCCGGGTTTTTAAAGATTTTCTATAATATTGAAAAAATAAGCCTACTTATCAAGGGTAAATGTCTGTAATAATCATACATTCTCTTTCCATAACAAATGTTTAAATTTCTGGTGAAAAAATGAAGTTTGACAGTATAGCTGATTCTTCCAAATTTCTTTTCGAATGTATTTTTCCAGGTAGAACTTCAAATAAAGAGTGACATAATTGACTTATAAATGGGAAAAGTGTTGAATTGAAGGATGCAGTAAAACCACTATTATATCATACAAATCAAACCTCTGAAAAGTGTTCAATGTTAATCGAGATTTTCTCCCTTACTTTCAAAGTAAATAAATGATATGTTCAAAGCTATATCAAATCCTCAACCTAGGCTTGGTTATTTTGCTGCGGTGGTCATCTGCCTACCAGCTGAGATTTTAAAGGCCTTTGGTATAATCAATAAACCTGATTGTAAATGTCACCAGTCTTAATATCAAAGAAAAGTTCTTGAATGGACAGACAAAAGATTGTTTTGGAGAATGCAAGCATCGATCTCGCTACCTCTCACATGCAAAGCGAGCGCTCTACCATTTGAGCTAATTCCCCATGCCTTCTCACTGATAGAATTGAAATGATCTCTGGAGTACAATATCTCAACATATTTGATTGTTTCGATTTCTCTGTCATTTCTAATCTTTTTTCCCGGGTTTTTAAAGATTTTCTATAATATTGAAAAAATAAGCCTACTTATCAAGGGTAAATGTCTGTAATAATCATACATTCTCTTTCCATAACAAATGTTTAAATTTCTGGTGAAAAAATGAAGTTTGACAGTATAGCTGATTCTTCCAAATTTCTTTTCGAATGTATTTTTCCAGGTAGAACTTCAAATAAAGAGTGACATAATTGACTTATAAATGGGAAAAGTGTTGAATTGAAGGATGCAGTAAAACCACTATTATATCATACAAATCAAACCTCTGAAAAGTGTTCAATGTTAATCGAGATTTTCTCCCTTACTTTCAAAGTAAATAAATGATATGTTCAAAGCTATATCAAATCCTCAACCTAGGCTTGGTTATTTTGCTGCGGTGGTCATCTGCCTACCAGCTGAGATTTTAAAGGCCTTTGGTATAATCAATAAACCTGATTGTAAATGTCACCAGTCTTAATATCAAAGAAAAGTTCTTGAATGGACAGACAAAAGATTGTTTGGAAAATGTGAGTATCGATCTCGCTACTTCTTACATGCAAAGCGAGCGCTCTACCATTTGAGCTAATTCCCCATGCCTTCTCACTAATAGAATTGAAATGATCTCTGGAGTACAATGTCTCAACATATTTGAGTGTTTCGATTTCTCTGTCATTTCTTATCTTTTTTACCGGGTTTTTAAAGATTTCCTATAATATTGAAAAAATAAGCCTACTTATCAAGGGTAAATGTCTGTAATAATCATACATTCTCTTTCCATAACAAATGTTTAAATTTCTGGTGTAAAAATGAAGTTTGACAGTATAGCTAATTCTTCCAAATTTCTTTTCGAATGTATTTTTCCAGGTAGAACTTCAAATAAAGAGTGACATAATTGACTTATAAATGGGAAAAGTGTTAAATTGAAGGATGCAGTAAAACCACTATTATATCATACAAATCAAACCTCTGAAAAGTGTTCAATGTTAATCGAGATTTTCTCCCTTACTTTCAAAGTAAATAAATGATATGTTCAAAGCTATATCAAATCCTCAACCTAGGCTTGGTTATTTTGCTGCGGTGGTCATCTGCCTACCAGCTGAGATTTTAAAGGCCTTTGGTATAATCAATAAACCTGATTGTAAATGTCACCAGTCTTAATATCAAAGAAAAGTTCTTGAATGGAAAGACAAAAATGTTTGGAGAATGCGAGCATCGATCTCACTACCTCTCACATGCTAAGCGAGCGCTCTACCATTTGAGCTAATTCCCCATGCCTTCTCACTGATAGAATTGAAATGATCTCTGGAGTACAATATCTCAACATATTTGATTGTTTCGATTTCTCTGTCATTTCTAATCTTTTTTCCCGGGTTTTTAAAGATTTTCTATAATATTGAAAAAATAAGCCTACTTATCAAGGGTAAATGTCTGTAATAATCATACATTCTCTTTCCATAACAAATGTTTAAATTTCTGGTGAAAAAATGAAGTTTGACAGTATAGCTGATTCTTCCAAATTTCTTTTCGAATGTATTTTTCCAGGTAGAACTTCAAATAAAGAGTGACATAATTGACTTATAAATGGGAAAAGTGTTGAATTGAAGGATGCAGTAAAACCACTATTATATCATACAAATCAAACCTCTGAAAAGTGTTCAATGTTAATCGAGATTTTCTCCCTTACTTTCAAAGTAAATAAATGATATGTTCAAAGCTATATCAAATCCTCAACCTAGGCTTGGTTATTTTGCTGCGGTGGTCATCTGCCTACCAGCTGAGATTTTAAAGGCCTTTGGTATAATCAATAAACCTGATTGTAAATTTCACCAGTCTTAATATCAAAGAAAAGTTCTTGAATGGACAGACAAAAGATTGTTTGGAGAATGCAAGCATCGATCTCGCTACCTCTCACATGCAAAGCGAGCGCTCTACCATTTGAGCTAATTCCCCATGCCTTCTCACTGATAGAATTGAAATGATCTCTGGAGTACAATATCTCAACATATTTGATTGTTTCGATTTCTCTGTCATTTCTAATCTTTTTTCCCGGGTTTTTAAAGATTTTCTATAATATTGAAAAAATAAGCCTACTTATCAAGGGTAAATGTCTGTAATAATCATACATTCTCTTTCCATAACAAATGTTTAAATTTCTGGTGAAAAAATGAAGTTTGACAGTATAGCTGATTCTTCCAAATTTCTTTTCGAATGTATTTTTCCAGGTAGAACTTCAAATAAAGAGTGACATAATTGACTTATAAATGGGAAAAGTGTTGAATTGAAGGATGCAGTAAAACCACTATTATATCATACAAATCAAACCTCTGAAAAGTGTTCAATGTTAATCGAGATTTTCTCCCTTACTTTCAAAGTAAATAAATGATATGTTCAAAGCTATATCAAATCCTCAACCTAGGCTTGGTTATTTTGCTGCGGTGGTCATCTGCCTACCAGCTGAGATTTTAAAGGCCTTTGGTATAATCAATAAACCTGATTGTAAATGTCACCAGTCTTAATATCAAAGAAAAGTTCTTGAATGGACAGACAAAAGATTGTTTGGAGAATGCAAGCATCGATCTCGCTACCTCTCACATGCAAAGCGAGCGCTCTACCATTTGAGCTAATTCCCCATGCCTTCTCACTGATAGAATTGAAATGATCTCTGGAGTACAATATCTCAACATATTTGATTGTTTCGATTTCTCTGTCATTTCTAATCTTTTTTCCCGGGTTTTTAAAGATTTTCTATAATATTGAAAAAATAAGCCTACTTATCAAGGGTAAATGTCTGTAATAATCATACATTCTCTTTCCATAACAAATGTTTAAATTTCTGGTGAAAAAATGAAGTTTGACAGTATAGCTGATTCTTCCAAATTTCTTTTCGAATGTATTTTGCCAGGTAGAACTTCAAATAAAGAGTGACATAATTGACTTATAAATGGGAAAAGTGTTGAATTGAAGGATGCAGTAAAACCACTATTATATCATACAAATCAAACCTCTGAAAAGTGTTCAATGTTAATCGAGATTTTCTCCCTTACTTTCAAAGTAAATAAATGATATGTTCAAAGCTATATCAAATCCTCAACCTAGGCTTGGTTATTTTGCTGCGGTGGTCATCTGCCTACCAGCTGAGATTTTAAAGGCCTTTGGTATAATCAATAAACCTGATTGTAAATGTCACCAGTCTTAATATCAAAGAAAAGTTCTTGAATGGACAGACAAAAGATTGTTTGGAGAATGCAAGCATCGATCTCGCTACCTCTCACATGCAAAGCGAGCGCTCTACCATTTGAGCTAATTCCCCATGCCTTCTCACTGATAGAATTGAAATGATCTCTGGAGTACAATATCTCAACATATTTGATTGTTTCGATTTCTCTGTCATTTCTAATCTTTTTTCCCGGGTTTTTAAAGATTTTCTATAATATTGAAAAAATAAGCCTACTTATCAAGGGTAAATGTCTGTAATAATCATACATTCTCTTTCCATAACAAATGTTTAAATTTCTGGTGAAAAAATGAAGTTTGACAGTATAGCTGATTCTTCCAAATTTCTTTTCGAATGTATTTTTCCAGGTAGAACTTCAAATAAAGAGTGACATAATTGACTTATAAATGGGAAAAGTGTTGAATTGAAGGATGCAGTAAAACCACTATTATATCATACAAATCAAACCTCTGAAAAGTGTTCAATGTTAATCGAGATTTTCTCCCTTACTTTCAAAGTAAATAAATGATATGTTCAAAGCTATATCAAATCCTCAACCTAGGCTTGGTTATTTTGCTGCGGTGGTCATCTGCCTACCAGCTGAGATTTTAAAGGCCTTTGGTATAATCAATAAACCTGATTGTAAATGTCACCAGTCTTAATATCAAAGAAAAGTTCTTGAATGGACAGACAAAAGATTGTTTGGAGAATGCAAGCATCGATCTCGCTACCTCTCACATGCAAAGCGAGCGCTCTACCATTTGAGCTAATTCCCCATGCCTTCTCACTGATAGAATTGAAATGATCTCTGGAGTACAATATCTCAACATATTTGATTGTTTCGATTTCTCTGTCATTTCTAATCTTTTTTCCCGGGTTTTTAAAGATTTTCTATAATATTGAAAAAATAAGCCTACTTATCAAGGGTAAATGTCTGTAATAATCATACATTCTCTTTCCATAACAAATGTTTAAATTTCTGGTGAAAAAATGAAGTTTGACAGTATAGCTGATTCTTCCAAATTTCTTTTCGAATGTATTTTTCCAGGTAGAACTTCAAATAAAGAGTGACATAATTGACTTATAAATGGGAAAAGTGTTGAATTGAAGGATGCAGTAAAACCACTATTATATCATACAACTCAAACCTCTGAAAAGTGTTCAATGTTAATCGAGATTTTCTCCCTTACTTTCAAAGTAAATAAATGATATGTTCAAAGCTATATCAAATCCTCAACCTAGGCTTGGTTATTTTGCTGCGGTGGTCATCTGCCTACCAGCTGAGATTTTAAAGGCCTTTGGTATAATCAATAAACCTGATTGTAAATGTCACCAGTCTTAATATCAAAGAAAAGTTCTTGAATGGACAGACAAAAGATTGTTTGGAGAATGCAAGCATCGATCTCGCTACCTCTCACATGCAAAGCGAGCGCTCTACCATTTGAGCTAATTCCCCATGCCTTCTCACTGATAGAATTGAAATGATCTCTGGAGTACAATATCTCAACATATTTGATTGTTTCGATTTCTCTGTCATTTCTAATCTTTTTTCCCGGGTTTTTAAAGATTTTCTATAATATTGAAAAAATAAGCCTACTTATCAAGGGTAAATGTCTGTAATAATCATACATTCTCTTTCCATAACAAAAGTTTCAATTTCTGGTGAAAAAATGAAGTTTGACAGTATAGCTGATTCTTCCAAATTTCTTTTCGAATGTATTTTTCCAGGTAGAACTTCAAATAAAGAGTGACATAATTGACTTATAAATGGGAAAAGTGTTGAATTGAAGGATGCAGTAAAACCACTATTATATCATACAAATCAAACCTCTGAAAAGTGTTCAATGTTAATCGAGATTTTCTCCCTTACTTTCAAAGTAAATAAATGATATGTTCAAAGCTATATCAAATCCTCAACCTAGGCTTGGTTATTTTGCTGCGGTGGTCATCTGCCTACCAGCTGAGATTTTAAAGGCCTTTGGTATAATCAATAAACCTGATTGTAAATGTCACCAGTCTTAATATCAAAGAAAAGTTCTTGAATGGACAGACAAAAGATTGTTTGGAGAATGCAAGCATCGATCTCGCTACCTCTCACATGCAAAGCGAGCGCTCTACCATTTGAGCTAATTCCCCATGCCTTCTCACTGATAGAATTGAAATGATCTCTGGAGTACAATATCTCAACATATTTGATTGTTTCGATTTCTCTGTCATTTCTAATCTTTTTTCCCGGGTTTTTAAAGATTTTCTATAATATTGAAAAAATAAGCCTACTTATCAAGGGTAAATGTCTGTAATAATCATACATTCTCTTTCCATAACAAAAGTTTCAATTTCTGGTGAAAAAATGAAGTTTGACAGTATAGCTGATTCCTCCAAATTTCTTTTCGAATGTATTTTTCCAGGTAGAACTTCAAATAAAGAGTGACATAATTGACTTATAAATGGGAAAAGTGTTGAATTGAAGGATGCAGTAAAACCACTATTATATCATACAAATCAAACCTCTGAAAAGTGTTCAATGTTAATCGAGATTTTCTCCCTTACTTTCAAAGTAAATAAATGATATGTTCAAAGCTATATCAAATCCTCAACCTAGGCTTGGTTATTTTGCTGCGGTGGTCATCTGCCTACCAGCTGAGATTTTAAAGGCCTTTGGTATAATCAATAAACCTGATTGTAAATGTCACCAGTCTTAATATCAAAGAAAAGTTCTTGAATGGACAGACAAAAGATTGTTTGGAGAATGCAAGCATCGATCTCGCTACCTCTCACATGCAAAGCGAGCGCTCTACCATTTGAGCTAATTCCCCATGCCTTCTCACTGATAGAATTGAAATGATCTCTGGAGTAAAATATCTCAACATATTTGATTGTTTCGATTTCTCTGTCATTTCTAATCTTTTTTCCCGGGTTTTTAAAGATTTTCTATAATATTGAAAAAATAAGCCTACTTATCAAGGGTAAATGTCTGTAATAATCATACATTCTCTTTCCATAACAAATGTTTAAATTTCTGGTGAAAAAATGAAGTTTGACAGTATAGCTGATTCTTCCAAATTTCTTTTCGAATGTATTTTTCCAGGTAGAACTTCAAATAAAGAGTGACATAATTGACTTATAAATGGGAAAAGTGTTGAATTGAAGGATGCAGTAAAGCCACTATTATATCATACAAATCAAACCTCTGAAAAGTGTTCAATGTTAATCGAGATTTTCTCCCTTACTTTCAAAGTAAATAAATGATATGTTCAAAGCTATATCAAATCCTCAACCTAGGCTTGGTTATTTTGCTGCGGTGGTCATCTGCCTACCAGCTGAGATTTTAAAGGCCTTTGGTATAATCAATAAACCTGATTGTAAATGTCACCAGTCTTAATATCAAAGAAAAGTTCTTGAATGGACAGACAAAAGATTGTTTGGAGAATGCAAGCATCGATCTCGCTACCTCTCACATGCAAAGCGAGTGCTCTACCATTTGAGCTAATTCCCCATGCCTTCTCACTGATAGAATTGAAATGATCTCTGGAGTACAATATCTCAACATATTTGATTGTTTCGATTTCTCTGTCATTTCTAATCTTTTTTCCCGGGTTTTTAAAGATTTTCTATAATATTGAAAAAATAAGCCTACTTATCAAGGGTAAATGTCTGTAATAATCATACATTCTCTTTCCATAACAAATGTTTAAATTTCTGGTGAAAAAATGAAGTTTGACAGTATAGCTGATTCTTCCAAATTTCTTTTCGAATGTATTTTTCCAGGTAGAACTTCAAATAAAGAGTGACATAATTGACTTATAAATGGGAAAAGTGTTGAATTGAAGGATGCAGTAAAACCACTATTATATCATACAAATCAAACCTCTGAAAAGTGTTCAATGTTAATCGAGATTTTCTCCCTTACTTT
Organism: Mixophyes fleayi; assembly: GCF_038048845.1. NCBI lineage: Eukaryota > Metazoa > Chordata > Amphibia > Anura > Limnodynastidae > Mixophyes > Mixophyes fleayi. Next base: position 166,231 of record NW_027448311.1, read on the forward strand.
CAAAGTAAATAAATGATATGTTCAAAGCTATATCAAATCCTCAACCTAGGCTTGGTTATTTTGCTGCGGTGGTCATCTGCCTACCAGCTGAGATTTTAAAGGCCTTTGGTATAATCAATAAACCTGATTGTAAATGTCACCAGTCTTAATATCAAAGAAAAGTTCTTGAATGGACAGACAAAAGATTGTTTGGAGAATGCAAGCATCGATCTCGCTACCTCTCACATGCAAAGCGAGCGCTCTACCATTTGAGCTAATTCCCCATGCCTTCTCCCTGATAGAATTGAAATGATCTCTGGAGTACAATATCTCAACATATTTGATTGTTTCGATTTCTCTGTCATTTCTAATCTTTTTTCCCGGGTTTTTAAAGATTTTCTATAATATTGAAAAAATAAGCCTACTTATCAAGGGTAAATGTCTGTAATAATCATACATTCTCTTTCCATAACAAATGTTTAAATTTCTGGTGAAAAAATGAAGTTTGACAGTATAGCTGATTCTTCCAAATTTCTTTTCGAATGTATTTTTCCAGGTAGAACTTCAAATAAAGAGTGACATAATTGACTTATAAATGGGAAAAGTGTTGAATTGAAGGATGCAGTAAAACCACTATTATATCATACAAATCAAACCTCTGAAAAGTGTTCAATGTTAATCGAGATTTTCTCCCTTACTTTCAAAGTAAATAAATGATATGTTCAAAGCTATATCAAATCCTCAACCTAGGCTTGGTTATTTTGCTGCGGTGGTCATCTGCCTACCAGCTGAGATTTTAAAGGCCTTTGGTATAATCAATAAACCTGATTGTAAATGTCACCAGTCTTAATATCAAAGAAAAGTTCTTGAATGGACAGACAAAAGATTGTTTGGAGAATGCAAGCATCGATCTCGCTACCTCTCACATGCAAAGCGAGCGCTCTACCATTTGAGCTAATTCCCCATGCCTTCTCACTGATAGAATTGAAATGATCTCTGGAGTAAAATATCTCAACATATTTGATTGTTTCGATTTCTCTGTCATTTCTAATCTTTTTTCCCGGGTTTTTAAAGATTTTCTATAATATTGAAAAAATAAGCCTACTTATCAAGGGTAAATGTCTGTAATAATCATACATTCTCTTTCCATAACAAATGTTTAAATTTCTGGTGAAAAAATGAAGTTTGACAGTATAGCTGATTCTTCCAAATTTCTTTTCGAATGTATTTTTCCAGGTAGAACTTCAAATAAAGAGTGACATAATTGACTTATAAATGGGAAAAGTGTTGAATTGAAGGATGCAGTAAAACCACTATTATATCATACAAATCAAACCTCTGAAAAGTGTTCAATGTTAATCGAGATTTTCTCCCTTACTTTCAAAGTAAATAAATGATATGTTCAAAGCTATATCAAATCCTCAACCTAGGCTTGGTTATTTTGCTGCGGTGGTCATCTGCCTACCAGCTGAGATTTTAAAGGCCTTTGGTATAATCAATAAACCTGATTGTAAATGTCACCAGTCTTAATATCAAAGAAAAGTTCTTGAATGGACAGACAAAAGATTGTTTGGAGAATGCAAGCATCGATCTCGCTACCTCTCACATGCAAAGCGAGTGCTCTACCATTTGAGCTAATTCCCCATGCCTTCTCACTGATAGAATTGAAATGATCTCTGGAGTACAATATCTCAACATATTTGATTGTTTCGATTTCTCTGTCATTTCTAATCTTTTTTCCCGGGTTTTTAAAGATTTTCTATAATATTGAAAAAATAAGCCTACTTATCAAGGGTAAATGTCTGTAATAATCATACATTCTCTTTCCATAACAAATGTTTAAATTTCTGGTGAAAAAATGAAGTTTGACAGTATAGCTGATTCTTCCAAATTTCTTTTCGAATGTATTTTTCCAGGTAGAACTTCAAATAAAGAGTGACATAATTGACTTATAAATGGGAAAAGTGTTGAATTGAAGGATGCAGTAAAACCACTATTATATCATACAAATCAAACCTCTGAAAAGTGTTCAATGTTAATCGAGATTTTCTCCCTTACTTTCAAAGTAAATAAATGATATGTTCAAAGCTATATCAAATCCTCAACCTAGGCTTGGTTATTTTGCTGCGGTGGTCATCTGCCTACCAGCTGAGATTTTAAAGGCCTTTGGTATAATCAATAAACCTGATTGTAAATGTCACCAGTCTTAATATCAAAGAAAAGTTCTTGAATGGACAGACAAAAGATTGTTTGGAGAATGCAAGCATCGATCTCGCTACCTCTCACATGCAAAGCGAGCGCTCTACCATTTGAGCTAATTCCCCATGCCTTCTCACTGATAGAATTGAAATGATCTCTGGAGTACAATATCTCAACATATTTGATTGTTTCGATTTCTCTGTCATTTCTAATCTTTTTTCCCGGGTTTTTAAAGATTTTCTATAATATTGAAAAAATAAGCCTACTTATCAAGGGTAAATGTCTGTAATAATCATACATTCTCTTTCCATAACAAATGTTTAAATTTCTGGTGAAAAAATGAAGTTTGACAGTATAGCTGATTCTTCCAAATTTCTTTTCGAATGTATTTTTCCAGGTAGAACTTCAAATAAAGAGTGACATAATTGACTTATAAATGGGAAAAGTGTTGAATTGAAGGATGCAGTAAAACCACTATTATATCATACAAATCAAACCTCTGAAAAGTGTTCAATGTTAATCGAGATTTTCTCCCTTACTTTCAAAGTAAATAAATGATATGTTCAAAGCTATATCAAATCCTCAACCTAGGCTTGGTTATTTTGCTGCGGTGGTCATCTGCCTACCAGCTGAGATTTTAAAGGCCTTTGGTATAATCAATAAACCTGATTGTAAATGTCACCAGTCTTAATATCAAAGAAAAGTTCTTGAATGGACAGACAAAAGATTGTTTGGAGAATGCAAGCATCGATCTCGCTACCTCTCACATGCAAAGCGAGCGCTCTACCATTTGAGCTAATTCCCCATGCCTTCTCACTGATAGAATTGAAATGATCTCTGGAGTACAATATCTCAACATATTTGATTGTTTCGATTTCTCTGTCATTTCTAATCTTTTTTCCCGGGTTTTGAAAGATTTTCTATAATATTGAAAAAATAAGCCTACTTATCAAGGGTAAATGTCTGTAATAATCATACATTCTCTTTCCATAACAAAAGTTTCAATTTCTGGTGAAAAAATGAAGTTTGACAGTATAGCTGATTCTTCCAAATTTCTTTTCGAATGTATTTTTCCAGGTAGAACTTCAAATAAAGAGTGCCATAATTGACTTATAAATGGGAAAAGTGTTGAATTGAAGGATGCAGTAAAACCACTATTATATCATACAAATCAAACCTCTGAAAAGTGTTCAATGTTAATCGAGATTTTCTCCCTTACTTTCAAAGTAAATAAATGATATGTTCAAAGCTATATCAAATCCTCAACCTAGGCTTGGTTATTTTGCTGCGGTGGTCATCTGCCTACCAGCTGAGATTTTAAAGGCCTTTGGTATAATCAATAAACCTGATTGTAAATGTCACCAGTCTTAATATCAAAGAAAAGTTCTTGAATGGACAGACAAAAGATTGTTTGGAGAATGCAAGCATCGATCTCGCTACCTCTCACATGCAAAGCGAGCGCTCTACCATTTGAGCTAATTCCCCATGCCTTCTCACTGATAGAATTGAAATGATCTCTGGAGTACAATATCTCAACATATTTGATTGTTTCGATTTCTCTGTCATTTCTAATCTTTTTTACCGGGTTTTTAAAGATTTCCTATAATATTGAAAAAATAACCCTACTTATCAAGGGTAAATGTCTGTAATAATCATACATTCTCTTTCCATAACAAATGTTTCAATTTCTGGTGTAAAAATGAAGTTTGACAGTATAGCTAATTCTTCCAAATTTCTTTTCGAATGTATTTTTCCAGGTAGAACTTCAAATAAAGAGTGACATAATTGACTTATAAATGGGAAAAGTGTTGAATTGAAGGATGCAGTAAAACCACTATTATATCATACAAATCAAACCTCTGAAAAGTGTTCAATGTTAATCGAGATTTTCTCCCTTACTTTCAAAGTAAATAAATGATATGTTCAAAGCTATATCAAATCCTCAACCTAGGCTTGGTTATTTTGCTGCGGTGGTCATCTGCCTACCAGCTGAGATTTTAAAGGCCTTTGGTATAATCAATAAACCTGATTGTAAATGTCACCAGTCTTAATATCAAAGAAAAGTTCTTGAATGGACAGACAAAAGATTGTTTGGAGAATACAAGCATCGATCTCGCTACCTCTCACATGCAAAGCGAGCGCTCTACCATTTGAGCTAATTCCCCATGCCTTCTCACTGATAGAATTGAAATGATCTCTGGAGTACAATATCTCAACATATTTGATTGTTTCGATTTCTCTGTCATTTCTAATCTTTTTTCCCGGGTTTTTAAAGATTTTCTATAATATTGAAAAAATAAGCCTACTTATCAAGGGTAAATGTCTGTAATAATCATACATTCTCTTTCCATAACAAATGTTTAAATTTCTGGTGAAAAAATGAAGTTTGACAGTATAGCTGATTCTTCCAAATTTCTTTTCGAATGTATTTTTCCAGGTAGAACTTCAAATAAAGAGTGACATAATTGACTTATAAATGGGAAAAGTGTTGAATTGAAGGATGCAGTAAAACCACTATTATATCATACAAATCAAACCTCTGAAAAGTGTTCAATGTTAATCGAGATTTTCTCCCTTACTTTCAAAGTAAATAAATGATATGTTCAAAGCTATATCAAATCCTCAACCTAGGCTTGGTTATTTTGCTGCGGTGGTCATCTGCCTACCAGCTGAGATTTTAAAGGCCTTTGGTATAATCAATAAACCTGATTGTAAATGTCACCAGTCTTAATATCAAAGAAAAGTTCTTGAATGGACAGACAAAAGATTGTTTGGAGAATGCAAGCATCGATCTCGCTACCTCTCACATGCAAAGCGAGCGCTCTACCATTTGAGCTAATTCCCCATGCCATCTCACTGATAGAATTGAAATGATCTCTGGAGTACAATATCTCAACATATTTGATTGTTTCGATTTCTCTGTCATTTCTAATCTTTTTTCCCGGGTTTTTAAAGATTTTCTATAATATTGAAAAAATAAGCCTACTTATCAAGGGTAAATGTCTGTAATAATCATACATTCTCTTTCCATAACAAATGTTTAAATTTCTGGTGAAAAAATGAAGTTTGACAGTATAGCTGATTCTTCCAAATTTCTTTTCGAATGTATTTTTCCAGGTAGAACTTCAAATAAAGAGTGACATAATTGACTTATAAATGGGAAAAGTGTTGAATTGAAGGATGCAGTAAAACAACTATTATTTCATACAAATCAAACCTCTGAAAAGTGTTCAATGTTAATCGAGATTTTCTCCCTTACTTTCAAAGTAAATAAATGATATGTTCAAAGCTATATCAAATCCTCAACCTAGGCTTGGTTATTTTGCTGCGGTGGTCATCTGCCTACCAGCTGAGATTTTAAAGGCCTTTGGTATAATCAATAAACCTGATTGTAAATGTCACCAGTCTTAATATCAAAGAAAAGTTCTTGAATGGACAGACAAAAGATTGTTTGGAGAATGCAAGCATCGATCTCGCTACCTCTCACATGCAAAGCGAGCGCTCTACCATTTGAGCTAATTCCCCATGCCTTTTCACTGATAGAATTGAAATGATCTCTGGAGTACAATATCTCAACATATTTGATTGTTTCGATTTCTCTGTCATTTCTAATCTTTTTTCCCGGGTTTTTAAAGATTTTCTATAATATTGAAAAAATAAGCCTACTTATCAAGGGTAAATGTCTGTAATAATCATACATTCTCTTTCCATAACAAATGTTTAAATTTCTGGTGAAAAAATGAAGTTTGACAGTATAGCTGATTCTTCCAAATTTCTTTTCGAATGTATTTTTCCAGGTAGAACTTCAAATAAAGAGTGACATAATTGACTTATAAATGGGAAAAGTGTTGAATTGAAGGATGCAGTAAAACCACTATTATATCATACAAATCAAACCTCTGAAAAGTGTTCAATGTTAATCGAGATTTTCTCCCTTACTTTCAAAGTAAATAAATGATATGTTCAAAGCTATATCAAATCCTCAACCTAGGCTTGGTTATTTTGCTGCGGTGGTCATCTGCCTACCAGCTGAGATTTTAAAGGCCTTTGGTATAATCAATAAACCTGATTGTAAATGTCACCAGTCTTAATATCAAAGAAAAGTTCTTGAATGGACAGACAAAAGATTGTTTGGAGAATGCAAGCATCGATCTCGCTACCTCTCACATGCAAAGCGAGCGCTCTACCATTTGAGCTAATTCCCCATGCCTTCTCACTGATAGAATTGAAATGATCTCTGGAGTACAATATCTCAACATATTTGATTGTTTCGATTTCTCTGTCATTTCTAATCTTTTTTACCGGGTTTTTAAAGATTTCCTATAATATTGAAAAAATAAGCCTACTTATCAAGGGTAAATGTCTGTAATAATCATACATTCTCTTTCCATAACAAATGTTTCAATTTCTGGTGTAAAAATGAAGTTTGACAGTATAGCTAATTCTTCCAAATTTCTTTTCGAATGTATTTTTCCAGGTAGAACTTCAAATAAAGAGTGACATAATTGACTTATAAATGGGAAAAGTGTTGAATTGAAGGATGCAGTAAAACCACTATTATATCATACAAATCAAACCTCTGAAAAGTGTTCAATGTTAATCGAGATTTTCTCCCTTACTTTCAAAGTAAATAAATGGTATGTTCAAAGCTATATCAAATCCTCAACCTAGGCTTGGTTATTTTGCTGCGGTGGTCATCTGCCTACCAGCTGAGATTTTAAAGGCCTTTGGTATAATCAATAAACCTGATTGTAAATGTCACCAGTCTTAATATCAAAGAAAAGTTCTTGAATGGACAGACAAAAGATTGTTTGGAGAATACAAGCATCGATCTCGCTACCTCTCACATGCAAAGCGAGCGCTCTACCATTTGAGCTAATTCCCCATGCCTTCTCACTGATAGAATTGAAATGATCTCTGGAGTACAATATCTCAACATATTTGATTGTTTCGATTTCTCTGTCATTTCTAATCTTTTTTCCCGGGTTTTTAAAGATTTTCTATAATATTGAAAAAATAAGCCTACTTATCAAGGGTAAATGTCTGTAATAATCATACATTCTCTTTCCATAACAAATGTTTAAATTTCTGGTGAAAAAATGAAGTTTGACAGTATAGCTGATTCTTCCAAATTTCTTTTCGAATGTATTTTTCCAGGTAGAACTTCAAATAAAGAGTGACATAATTGACTTATAAATGGGAAAAGTGTTGAATTGAAGGATGCAGTAAAACCACTATTATATCATACAAATCAAACCTCTGAAAAGTGTTCAATGTTAATCGAGATTTTCTCCCTTACTTTCAAAGTAAATAAATGATATGTTCAAAGCTATATCAAATCCTCAACCTAGGCTTGGTTATTTTGCTGCGGTGGTCATCTGCCTACCAGCTGAGATTTTAAAGGCCTTTGGTATAATCAATAAACCTGATTGTAAATGTCACCAGTCTTAATATCAAAGAAAAGTTCTTGAATGGACAGACAAAAGATTGTTTGGAGAATGCAAGCATCGATCTCGCTACCTCTCACATGCAAAGCGAGCGCTCTACCATTTGAGCTAATTCCCCATGCCTTCTCACTGATAGAATTGAAATGATCTCTGGAGTACAATATCTCAACATATTTGATTGTTTCGATTTCTCTGTCATTTCTAATCTTTTTTCCCGGGTTTTTAAAGATTTTCTATAATATTGAAAAAATAAGCCTACTTATCAAGGGTAAATGTCTGTAATAATCATACATTCTCTTTCCATAACAAATGTTTAAATTTCTGGTGAAAAAATGAAGTTTGACAGTATAGCTGATTCTTCCAAATTTCTTTTCGAATGTATTTTTCCAGGTAGAACTTCAAATAAAGAGTGACATAATTGACTTATAAATGGGAAAAGTGTTGAATTGAAGGATGCAGTAAAACCACTATTATTTCATACAAATCAAACCTCTGAAAAGTGTTCAATGTTAATCGAGATTTTCTCCCTTACTTTCAAAGTAAATAAATGATATGTTCAAAGCTATATCAAATCCTCAACCTAGGCTTGGTTATTTTGCTGCATTGGTCATCTGCCTACCAGCTGAGATTTTAAAGGCCTTTGGTATAATCAATAAACCTGATTGTAAATGTCACCAGTCTTAATATCAAAGAAAAGTTCTTGAATGGACAGACAAAAGATTGTTTGGAGAATGCAAGCATCGATCTCGCTACCTCTCACATGCAAAGCGAGCGCTCTACCATTTGAGCTAATTCCCCATGCCTTCTCACTGATAGAATTGAAATGATCTCTGGAGTACAATATCTCAACATATTTGATTGTTTCGATTTCTCTGTCATTTCTAATCTTTTTTCCCGGGTTTTTAAAGATTTTCTATAATATTGAAAAAATAAGCCTACTTATCAAGGGTAAATGTCTGTAATAATCATACATTCTCTTTCCATAACAAATGTTTAAATTTCTGGTGAAAAAATGAAGTTTGACAGTATAGCTGATTCTTCCAAATTTCTTTTCGAATGTATTTTTCCAGGTAGAACTTCAAATAAAGAGTGACATAATTGACTTATAAATGGGAAAAGTGTTGAATTGAAGGATGCAGTAAAACCACTATTATATCATACAAATCAAACCTCTGAAAAGTGTTCAATGTTAATCGAGATTTTCTCCCCTACTTTCAAAGTAAATAAATGATATGTTCAAAGCTATATCAAATCCTCAACCTAGGCTTGGTTATTTTGCTGCGGTGGTCATCTGCCTACCAGCTGAGATTTTAAAGGCCTTTGGTATAATCAATAAACCTGATTGTAAATGTCACCAGTCTTAATATCAAAGAAAAGTTCTTGAATGGACAGACAAAAGATTGTTTGGAAAATGTGAGTATCGATCTCGCTACTTCTTACATGCAAAGCGAGCGCTCTACCATTTGAGCTAATTCCCCATGCCTTCTCACTAATAGAATTGAAATGATCTCTGGAGTACAATGTCTCAACATATTTGATTGTTTCGATTTCTCTGTCATTTCTAATCTTTTTTACCGGGTTTTTAAAGATTTCCTATAATATTGAAAAAATAAGCCTACTTATCAAGGGTAAATGTCTGTAATAATCATACATTCTCTTTCCATAACAAATGTTTCAATTTCTGGTGTAAAAATGAAGTTTGACAGTATAGCTAATTCTTCCAAATTTCTTTTCGAATGTATTTTTCCAGGTAGAACTTCAAATAAAGAGTGACATAATTGACTTATAAATGGGAAAAGTGTTGAATTGAAGGATGCAGTAAAACCACTATTATATCATACAAATCAAACCTCTGAAAAGTGTTCAATGTTAATCGAGATTTTCTCCCTTACTTTCAAAGTAAATAAATGATATGTTCAAAGCTATATCAAATCCTCAACCTAGGCTTGGTTATTTTGCTGCGGTGGTCATCTGCCTACCAGCTGAGATTTTAAAGGCCTTTGGTATAATCAATAAACCTGATTGTAAATGTCACCAGTCTTAATATCAAAGAAAAGTTCTTGAATGGACAGACAAAAGATTGTTTGGAGAATGCAAGCATCGATCTCGCTACCTCTCACATGCAAAGCGAGCGCTCTACCATTTGAGCTAATTCCCCATGCCTTCTCACTGATAGAATTGAAATGATCTCTGGAGTACAATATCTCAACATATTTGATTGTTTCGATTTCTCTGTCATTTCTAATCTTTTTTACCGGGTTTTTAAAGATTTCCTATAATATTGAAAAAATAAGCCTACTTATCAAGGGTAAATGTCTGTAATAATCATACATTCTCTTTCCATAACAAATGTTTCAATTTCTGGTGTAAAAATGAAGTTTGACAGTATAGCTAATTCTTCCAAATTTCTTTTCGAATGTATTTTTCCAGGTAGAACTTCAAATAAAGAGTGACATAATTGACTTATAAATGGGAAAAGTGTTGAATTGAAGGATGCAGTAAAACCACTATTATATCATACAAATCAAACCTCTGAAAAGTGTTCAATGTTAATCGAGATTTTCTCCCTTACTTTCAAAGTAAATAAATGATATGTTCAAAGCTATATCAAATCCTCAACCTAGGCTTGGTTATTTTGCTGCGGTGGTCATCTGCCTACCAGCTGAGATTTTAAAGGCCTTTGGTATAATCAATAAACCTGATTGTAAATGTCACCAGTCTTAATATCAAAGAAAAGTTCTTGAATGGACAGACAAAAGATTGTTTGGAGAATGCAAGCATCGATCTCGCTACCTCTCACATGCAAAGCGAGCGCTCTACCATTTGAGCTAATTCCCCATGCCTTCTCACTGATAGAATTGAAATGATCTCTGGAGTACAATATCTCAACATATTTGATTATTTCGATTTCTCTGTCATTTCTAATCTTTTTTCCCGGGTTTTTAAAGATTTTCTATAATATTGAAAAAATAAGCCTACTTATCAAGGGTAAATGTCTGTAATAATCATACATTCTCTTTCCATAACAAATGTTTAAATTTCTGGTGAAAAAATGAAGTTTGACAGTATAGCTGATTCTTCCAAATTTCTTTTCGAATGTATTTTTCCAGGTAGAACTTCAAATAAAGAGTGACATAATTGACTTATAAATGGGAAAAGTGTTGAATTGAAGGATGCAGTAAAACCACTATTATATCATACAAATCAAACCTCTGAAAAGTGTTCAATGTTAATCGAGATTTTCTCCCCTACTTTCAAAGTAAATAAATGATATGTTCAAAGCTATATCAAATCCTCAACCTAGGCTTGGTTATTTTGCTGCGGTGGTCATCTGCCTACCAGCTGAGATTTTAAAGGCCTTTGGTATAATCAATAAACCTGATTGTAAATGTCACCAGTCTTAATATCAAAGAAAAGTTCTTGAATGGACAGACAAAAGATTGTTTGGAAAATGTGAGTATCGATCTCGCTACTTCTTACATGCAAAGCGAGCGCTCTACCATTTGAGCTAATTCCCCATGCCTTCTCACTAATAGAATTGAAATGATCTCTGGAGTACAATGTCTCAACATATTTGATTGTTTCGATTTCTCTGTCATTTCTAATCTTTTTTACCGGGTTTTTAAAGATTTCCTATAATATTGAAAAAATAAGCCTACTTATCAAGGGTAAATGTCTGTAATAATCATACATTCTCTTTCCATAACAAATGTTTCAATTTCTGGTGTAAAAATGAAGTTTGACAGTATAGCTAATTCTTCCAAATTTCTTTTCGAATGTATTTTTCCAGGTAGAACTTCAAATAAAGAGTGACATAATTGACTTATAAATGGGAAAAGTGTTGAATTGAAGGATGCAGTAAAACCACTATTATATCATACAAATCAAACCTCTGAAAAGTGTTCAATGTTAATCGAGATTTTCTCCCTTACTTTCAAAGTAAATAAATGATATGTTCAAAGCTATATCAAATCCTCAACCTAGGCTTGGTTATTTTGCTGCGGTGGTCATCTGCCTACCAGCTGAGATTTTAAAGGCCTTTGGTATAATCAATAAACCTGATTGTAAATGTCACCAGTCTTAATATCAAAGAAAAGTTCTTGAATGGACAGACAAAAGATTGTTTGGAGAATGCAAGCATCGATCTCGCTACCTCTCACATGCAAAGCGAGCGCTCTACCATTTGAGCTAATTCCCCATGCCTTCTCACTGATAGAATTGAAATGATCTCTGGAGTACAATATCTCAACATATTTGATTGTTTCGATTTCTCTGTCATTTCTAATCTTTTTTACCGGGTTTTTAAAGATTTCCTATAATATTGAAAAAATAAGCCTACTTATCAAGGGTAAATGTCTGTAATAATCATACATTCTCTTTCCATAACAAATGTTTCAATTTCTGGTGTAAAAATGAAGTTTGACAGTATAGCTAATTCTTCCAAATTTCTTTTCGAATGTATTTTTCCAGGTAGAACTTCAAATAAAGAGTGACATAATTGACTTATAAATGGGAAAAGTGTTGAATTGAAGGATGCAGTAAAACCACTATTATATCATACAAATCAAACCTCTGAAAAGTGTTCAATGTTAATCGAGATTTTCTCCCTTACTTTCAAAGTAAATAAATGATATGTTCAAAGCTATATCAAATCCTCAACCTAGGCTTGGTTATTTTGCTGCGGTGGTCATCTGCCTACCAGCTGAGATTTTAAAGGCCTTTGGTATAATCAATAAACCTGATTGTAAATGTCACCAGTCTTAATATCAAAGAAAAGTTCTTGAATGGAAAGACAAAAATGATTGGAGAATGCGAGCATCGATCTCACTACCTCTCACATGCTAAGTGAGCGCTCTACCATTTGAGCTAATTCCCCATGCCTTCTCACTGATAGAATTGAAATGATCTCTGGAGTACAATATCTCAACATATTTGATTGTTTCGATTTCTCTGTCATTTCTAATCTTTTTTCCCGGGTTTTTAAAGATTTTCTATAATATTGAAAAAATAAGCCTACTTATCAAGGGTAAATGTCTGTAATAATCATACATTCTCTTTCCATAACAAATGTTTAAATTTCTGGTGAAAAAATGAAGTTTGACAGTATAGCTGATTCTTCCAAATTTCTTTTCGAATGTATTTTTCCAGGTAGAACTTCAAATAAAGAGTGACATAATTGACTTATAAATGGGAAAAGTGTTGAATTGAAGGATGCAGTAAAACCACTATTATATCATACAAATCAAACCTCTGAAAAGTGTTCAATGTTAATCGAGATTTTCTCCCTTACTTTCAAAGTAAATAAATGATATGTTCAAAGCTATATCAAATCCTCAACCTAGGCTTGGTTATTTTGCTGCGGTGGTCATCTGCCTACCAGCTGAGATTTTAAAGGCCTTTGGTATAATCAATAAACCTGATTGTAAATGTCACCAGTCTTAATATCAAAGAAAAGTTCTTGAATGGACAGACAAAAGATTGTTTGGAGAATGCAAGCATCGATCTCGCTACCTCTCACATGCAAAGCGAGCGCTCTACCATTTGAGCTAATTCCCCATGCCTTCTCACTGATAGAATTGAAATGATCTCTGGAGTACAATATCTCAACATATTTGATTGTTTCGATTTCTCTGTCATTTCTAATCTTTTTTCCCGGGTTTTTAAAGATTTTCTATAATATTGAAAAAATAAGCCTACTTATCAAGGGTAAATGTCTGTAATAATCATACATTCTCTTTCCATAACAAATGTTTAAATTTCTGGTGAAAAAATGAAGTTTGACAGTATAGCTGATTCTTCCAAATTTCTTTTCGAATGTATTTTTCCAGGTAGAACTTCAAATAAAGAGTGACATAATTGACTTATAAATGGGAAAAGTGTTGAATTGAAGGATGCAGTAAAACCACTATTATATCATACAAATCAAACCTCTGAAAAGTGTTCAATGTTAATCGAGATTTTCTCCCTTACTTTCAAAGTAAATAAATGATATGTTCAAAGCTATATCAAATCCTCAACCTAGGCTTGGTTATTTTGCTGCGGTGGTCATCTGCCTACCAGCTGAGATTTTAAAGGCCTTTGGTATAATCAATAAACCTGATTGTAAATGTCACCAGTCTTAATATCAAAGAAAAGTTCTTGAATGGACAGACAAAAGATTGTTTGGAGAATGCAAGCATCGATCTCGCTACCTCTCACATGCAAAGCGAGCGCTCTACCATTTGAGCTAATTCCCCATGCCTTCTCACTGATAGAATTGAAATGATCTCTGGAGTACAATATCTCAACATATTTGATTGTTTCGATTTCTCTGTCATTTCTAATCTTTTTTCCCGGGTTTTTAAAGATTTTCTATAATATTGAAAAAATAAGCCTACTTATCAAGGGTAAATGTCTGTAATAATCATACATTCTCTTTCCATAACAAATGTTTAAATTTCTGGTGAAAAAATGAAGTTTGACAGTATAGCTGATTCTTCCAAATTTCTTTTCGAATGTATTTTTCCAGGTAGAACTTCAAATAAAGAGTGACATAATTGACTTATAAATGGGAAAAGTGTTGAATTGAAGGATGCAGTAAAACCACTATTATATCATACAAATCAAACCTCTGAAAAGTGTTCAATGTTAATCGAGATTTTCTCCCTTACTTTCAAAGTAAATAAATGATATGTTCAAAGCTATATCAAATCCTCAACCTAGGCTTGGTTATTTTGCTGCGGTGGTCATCTGCCTACCAGCTGAGATTTTAAAGGCCTTTGGTATAATCAATAAACCTGATTGTAAATGTCACCAGTCTTAATATCAAAGAAAAGTTCTTGAATGGACAGACAAAAGATTGTTTGGAGAATGCAAGCATCGATCTCGCTACCTCTCACATGCAAAGCAAGCGCTCTACCATTTGAGCTAATTCCCCATGCCTTCTCACTGATAGAATTGAAATGATCTCTGGAGTACAATATCTCAACATATTTGATTGTTTCGATTTCTCTGTCATTTCTAATCTTTTTTCCCGGGTTTTTAAAGATTTTCTATAATATTGAAAAAATAAGCCTACTTATCAAGGGTAAATGTCTGTAATAATCATACATTCTCTTTCCATAACAAATGTTTAAATTTCTGGTGAAAAAATGAAGTTTGACAGTATAGCTGATTCTTCCAAATTTCTTTTCGAATGTATTTTTCCAGGTAGAACTTCAAATAAAGAGTGACATAATTGACTTATAAATGGGAAAAGTGTTGAATTGAAGGATGCAGTAAAACCACTATTATATCATACAAATCAAACCTCTGAAAAGTGTTCAATGTTAATCGAGATTTTCTCCCTTACTTTCAAAGTAAATAAATGATATGTTCAAAGCTATATCAAATCCTCAACCTAGGCTTGGTTATTTTGCTGCGGTGGTCATCTGCCTACCAGCTGAGATTTTAAAGGCCTTTGGTATAATCAATAAACCTGATTGTAAATGTCACCAGTCTTAATATCAAAGAAAAGTTCTTGAATGGACAGACAAAAGATTGTTTGGAGAATGCAAGCATCGATCTCGCTACCTCTCACATGCAAAGCGAGCGCTCTACCATTTGAGCTAATTCCCCATGCCTTCTCACTGATAGAATTGAAATGATCTCTGGAGTACAATATCTCAACATATTTGATTGTTTCGATTTCTCTGTCATTTCTAATCTTTTTTCCCGGGTTTTTAAAGATTTTCTATAATATTGAAAAAATAAGCCTACTTATCAAGGGTAAATGTCTGTAATAATCATACATTCTCTTTCCATAACAAATGTTTAAATTTCTGGTGAAAAAATGAAGTTTGACAGTATAGCTGATTCTTCCAAATTTCTTTTCGAATGTATTTTTCCAGGTAGAACTTCAAATAAAGAGTGACATAATTGACTTATAAATGGGAAAAGTGTTGAATTGAAGGATGCAGTAAAACCACTATTATATCATACAAATCAAACCTCTGAAAAGTGTTCAATGTTAATCGAGATTTTCTCCCTTACTTTCAAAGTAAATAAATGATATGTTCAAAGCTATATCAAATCCTCAACCTAGGCTTGGTTATTTTGCTGCGGTGGTCATCTGCCTACCAGCTGAGATTTTAAAGGCCTTTGGTATAATCAATAAACCTGATTGTAAATGTCACCAGTCTTAATATCAAAGAAAAGTTCTTGAATGGACAGACAAAAGATTGTTTGGAGAATGCAAGCATCGATCTCGCTACCTCTCACATGCAAAGCGAGCGCTCTACCATTTGAGCTAATTCCCCATGCCTTCTCACTGATAGAATTGAAATGATCTCTGGAGTACAATATCTCAACATATTTGATTGTTTCGATTTCTCTGTCATTTCTAATCTTTTTTCCCGGGTTTTTAAAGATTTTCTATAATATTGAAAAAATAAGCCTACTTATCAAGGGTAAATGTCTGTAATAATCATACATTCTCTTTCCATAACAAATGTTTAAATTTCTGGTGAAAAAATGAAGTTTGACAGTATAGCTGATTCTTCCAAATTTCTTTTCGAATGTATTTTTCCAGGTAGAACTTCAAATAAAGAGTGACATAATTGACTTATAAATGGGAAAAGTGTTGAATTGAAGGATGCAGTAAAACCACTATTATATCATACAAATCAAACCTCTGAAAAGTGTTCAATGTTAATCGAGATTTTCTCCCTTACTTTCAAAGTAAATAAATGATATGTTCAAAGCTATATCAAATCCTCAACCTAGGCTTGGTTATTTTGCTGCGGTGGTCATCTGCCTACCAGCTGAGATTTTAAAGGCCTTTGGTATAATCAATAAACCTGATTGTAAATGTCACCAGTCTTAATATCAAAGAAAAGTTCTTGAATGGACAGACAAAAGATTGTTTGGAGAATGCAAGCATCGATCTCGCTACCTCTCACATGCAAAGCGAGCGCTCTACCATTTGAGCTAATTCCCCATGCCTTCTCACTGATAGAATTGAAATGATCTCTGGAGTACAATATCTCAACATATTTGATTGTTTCGATTTCTCTGTCATTTCTAATCTTTTTTCCCGGGTTTTTAAAGATTTTCTATAATATTGAAAAAATAAGCCTACTTATCAAGGGTAAATGTCTGTAATAATCATACATTCTCTTTCCATAACAAATGTTTAAATTTCTGGTGAAAAAATGAAGTTTGACAGTATAGCTGATTCTTCCAAATTTCTTTTCGAATGTATTTTTCCAGGTAGAACTTCAAATAAAGAGTGACATAATTGACTTATAAATGGGAAAAGTGTTGAATTGAAGGATGCAGTAAAACCACTATTATATCATACAAATCAAACCTCTGAAAAGTGTTCAATGTTAATCGAGATTTTCTCCCTTACTTTCAAAGTAAATAAATGATATGTTCAAAGCTATATCAAATCCTCAACCTAGGCTTGGTTATTTTGCTGCGGTGGTCATCTGCCTACCAGCTGAGATTTTAAAGGCCTTTGGTATAATCAATAAACCTGATTGTAAATGTCACCAGTCTTAATATCAAAGAAAAGTTCTTGAATGGACAGACAAAAGATTGTTTGGAGAATGCAAGCATCGATCTCGCTACCTCTCACATGCAAAGCGAGCGCTCTACCATTTGAGCTAATTCCCCATGCCTTCTCACTGATAGAATTGAAATGATCTCTGGAGTACAATATCTCAACATATTTGATTGTTTCGATTTCTCTGTCATTTCTAATCTTTTTTCCCGGGTTTTTAAAGATTTTCTATAATATTGAAAAAATAAGCCTACTTATCAAGGGTAAATGTCTGTAATAATCATACATTCTCTTTCCATAACAAATGTTTAAATTTCTGGTGAAAAAATGAAGTTTGACAGTATAGCTGATTCTTCCAAATTTCTTTTCGAATGTATTTTTCCAGGTAGAACTTCAAATAAAGAGTGACATAATTGACTTATAAATGGGAAAAGTGTTGAATTGAAGGATGCAGTAAAACCACTATTATATCATACAAATCAAACCTCTGAAAAGTGTTCAATGTTAATCGAGATTTTCTCCCTTACTTTCAAAGTAAATAAATGATATGTTCAAAGCTATATCAAATCCTCAACCTAGGCTTGGTTATTTTGCTGCGGTGGTCATCTGCCTACCAGCTGAGATTTTAAAGGCCTTTGGTATAATCAATAAACCTGATTGTAAATGTCACCAGTCTTAATATCAAAGAAAAGTTCTTGAATGGACAGACAAAAGATTGTTTGGAGAATGCAAGCATCGATCTCGCTACCTCTCACATGCAAAGCGAGTGCTCTACCATTTGAGCTAATTCCCCATGCCTTCTCACTGATAGAATTGAAATGATCTCTGGAGTACAATATCTCAACATATTTGATTGTTTCGATTTCTCTGTCATTTCTAATCTTTTTTCCCGGGTTTTTAAAGATTTTCTATAATATTGAAAAAATAAGCCTACTTATCAAGGGTAAATGTCTGTAATAATCATACATTCTCTTTCCATAACAAATGTTTAAATTTCTGGTGAAAAAATGAAGTTTGACAGTATAGCTGATTCTTCCAAATTTCTTTTCGAATGTATTTTTCCAGGTAGAACTTCAAATAAAGAGTGACATAATTGACTTATAAATGGGAAAAGTGTTGAATTGAAGGATGCAGTAAAACCACTATTATATCATACAAATCAAACCTCTGAAAAGTGTTCAATGTTAATCGAGATTTTCTCCCTTACTTTCAAAGTAAATAAATGATATGTTCAAAGCTATATCAAATCCTCAACCTAGGCTTGGTTATTTTGCTGCGGTGGTCATCTGCCTACCAGCTGAGATTTTAAAGGCCTTTGGTATAATCAATAAACCTGATTGTAAATGTCACCAGTCTTAATATCAAAGAAAAGTTCTTGAATGGACAGACAAAAGATTGTTTGGAGAATGCAAGCATCGATCTCGCTACCTCTCACATGCAAAGCGAGCGCTCTACCATTTGAGCTAATTCCCCATGCCTTCTCACTGATAGAATTGAAATGATCTCTGGAGTACAATATCTCAACATATTTGATTGTTTCGATTTCTCTGTCATTTCTAATCTTTTTTCCCGGGTTTTTAAAGATTTTCTATAATATTGAAAAAATAAGCCTACTTATCAAGGGTAAATGTCTGTAATAATCATACATTCTCTTTCCATAACAAATGTTTAAATTTCTGGTGAAAAAATGAAGTTTGACAGTATAGCTGATTCTTCCAAATTTCTTTTCAAATGTATTTTTCCAGGTAGAACTTCAAATAAAGAGTGACATAATTGACTTATAAATGGGAAAAGTGTTGAATTGAAGGATGCAGTAAAACCACTATTATATCATACAAATCAAACCTCTGAAAAGTGTTCAATGTTAATCGAGATTTTCTCCCTTACTTTCAAAGTAAATAAATGATATGTTCAAAGCTATATCAAATCCTCAACCTAGGCTTGGTTATTTTGCTGCGGTGGTCATCTGCCTACCAGCTGAGATTTTAAAGGCCTTTGGTATAATCAATAAACCTGATTGTAAATGTCACCAGTCTTAATATCAAAGAAAAGTTCTTGAATGGACAGACAAAAGATTGTTTGGAGAATGCAAGCATCGATCTCGCTACCTCTCACATGCAAAGCGAGCGCTCTACCATTTGAGCTAATTCCCCATGCCTTCTCACTAATAGAATTGAAATGATCTCTGGAGTACAATATCTCAACATATTTGATTGTTTCGATTTCTCTGTCATTTCTAATCTTTTTTCCCGGGTTTTTAAAGATTTTCTATAATATTGAAAAAATAAGCCTACTTATCAAGGGTAAATGTCTGTAATAATCATACATTCTCTTTCCATAACAAATGTTTAAATTTCTGGTGAAAAAATGAAGTTTGACAGTATAGCTGATTCTTCCAAATTTCTTTTCGAATGTATTTTTCCAGGTAGAACTTCAAATAAAGAGTGACATAATTGACTTATAAATGGGAAAAGTGTTGAATTGAAGGATGCAGTAAAACCACTATTATATCATACAAATCAAACCTCTGAAAAGTGTTCAATGTTAATCGAGATTTTCTCCCCTACTTTCAAAGTAAATAAATGATATGTTCAAAGCTATATCAAATCCTCAACCTAGGCTTGGTTATTTTGCTGCGGTGGTCATCTGCCTACCAGCTGAGATTTTAAAGGCCTTTGGTATAATCAATAAACCTGATTGTAAATGTCACCAGTCTTAATATCAAAGAAAAGTTCTTGAATGGACAGACAAAAGATTGTTTGGAAAATGTGAGTATCGATCTCGCTACTTCTTACATGCAAAGCGAGCACTCTACCATTTGAGCTAATTCCCCATGCCTTCTCACTGATAGAATTGAAATGATCTCTGGAGTACAATATCTCAACATATTTGATTGTTTCGATTTCTCTGTCATTTCTAATCTTTTTTCCCGGGTTTTTAAAGATTTTCTATAATATTGAAAAAATAAGCCTACTTATCAAGGGTAAATGTCTGTAATAATCATACATTCTCTTTCCATAACAAATGTTTAAATTTCTGGTGAAAAAATGAAGTTTGACAGTATAGCTGATTCTTCCAAATTTCTTTTCGAATGTATTTTTCCAGGTAGAACTTCAAATAAAGAGTGACATAATTGACTTATAAATGGGAAAAGTGTTGAATTGAAGGATGCAGTAAAACCACTATTATATCATACAAATCAAACCTCTGAAAAGTGTTCAATGTTAATCGAGATTTTCTCCCTTACTTTCAAAGTAAATAAATGATATGTTCAAAGCTATATCAAATCCTCAACCTAGGCTTGGTTATTTTGCTGCGGTGGTCATCTGCCTACCAGCTGAGATTTTAAAGGCCTTTGGTATAATCAATAAACCTGATTGTAAATGTCACCAGTCTTAATATCAAAGAAAAGTTCTTGAATGGACAGACAAAAGATTGTTTGGAGAATGCAAGCATCGATCTCGCTACCTCTCACATGCAAAGCGAGCGCTCTACCATTTGAGCTAATTCCCCATGCCTTCTCACTGATAGAATTGAAATGATCTCTGGAGTACAATATCTCAACATATTTGATTGTTTCGATTTCTCTGTCATTTCTAATATTTTTTCCCGGGTTTTTAAAGATTTTCTATAATATTGAAAAAATAAGCCTACTTATCAAGGGTAAATGTCTGTAATAATCATACATTCTCTTTCCATAACAAATGTTTAAATTTCTGGTGAAAAAATGAAGTTTGACAGTATAGCTGATTCTTCCAAATTTCTTTTCGAATGTATTTTTCCAGGTAGAACTTCAAATAAAGAGTGACATAATTGACTTATAAATGGGAAAAGTGTTGAATTGAAGGATGCAGTAAAACCACTATTATATCATACAAATCAAACCTCTGAAAAGTGTTCAATGTTAATCGAGATTTTCTCCCTTACTTTCAAAGTAAATAAATGATATGTTCAAAGCTATATCAAATCCTCAACCTAGGCTTGGTTATTTTGCTGCGGTGGTCATCTGCCTACCAGCTGAGATTTTAAAGGCCTTTGGTATAATCAATAAACCTGATTGTAAATGTCACCAGTCTTAATATCAAAGAAAAGTTCTTGAATGGACAGACAAAAGATTGTTTGGAGAATGCAAGCATCGATCTCGCTACCTCTCACATGCAAAGCGAGCGCTCTACCATTTGAGCTAATTCCCCATGCCTTCTCACTGATAGAATTGAAATGATCTCTGGAGTACAATATCTCAACATATTTGATTGTTTCGATTTCTCTGTCATTTCTAATCTTTTTTCCCGGGTTTTTAAAGATTTTCTATAATATTGAAAAAATAAGCCTACTTATCAAGGGTAAATGTCTGTAATAATCATACATTCTCTTTCCATAACAAATGTTTAAATTTCTGGTGAAAAAATGAAGTTTGACAGTATAGCTGATTCTTCCAAATTTCTTTTCGAATGTATTTTTCCAGGTAGAACTTCAAATAAAGAGTGACATAATTGACTTATAAATGGGAAAAGTGTTGAATTGAAGGATGCAGTAAAACCACTATTATATCATACAAATCAAACCTCTGAAAAGTGTTCAATGTTAATCGAGATTTTCTCCCTTACTTTCAAAGTAAATAAATGATATGTTCAAAGCTATATCAAATCCTCAACCTAGGCTTGGTTATTTTGCTGCGGTGGTCATCTGCCTACCAGCTGAGATTTTAAAGGCCTTTGGTATAATCAATAAACCTGATTGTAAATGTCACCAGTCTTAATATCAAAGAAAAGTTCTTGAATGGACAGACAAAAGATTGTTTGGAGAATGCAAGCATCGATCTCGCTACCTCTCACATGCAAAGCGAGCGCTCTACCATTTGAGCTAATTCCCCATGCCTTCTCACTGATAGAATTGAAATGATCTCTGGAGTACAATATCTCAACATATTTGATTGTTTCGATTTCTCTGTCATTTCTAATTTTTTTTTCCAGGGTTTTTAAAGATTTTCTATAATATTGAAAAAATAAGCCTACTTATCAAGGGTAAATGTCTGTAATAATCATACATTCTCTTTCCATAACAAATGTTTAAATTTCTGGTGAAAAAATGAAGTTTGACAGTATAGCTGATTCTTCCAAATTTCTTTTCGAATGTATTTTTCCAGGTAGAACTTCAAATAAAGAGTGACATAATTGACTTATAAATGGGAAAAGTGTTGAATTGAAGGATGCAGTAAAACCACTATTATATCATACAAATCAAACCTCTGAAAAGTGTTCAATGTTAATCGAGATTTTCTCCCTTACTTTCAAAGTAAATAAATGATATGTTCAAAGCTATATCAAATCCTCAACCTAGGCTTGGTTATTTTGCTGCGGTGGTCATCTGCCTACCAGCTGAGATTTTAAAGGCCTTTGGTATAATCAATAAACCTGATTGTAAATGTCACCAGTCTTAATATCAAAGAAAAGTTCTTGAATGGACAGACAAAAGATTGTTTGGAGAATGCAAGCATCAATCTCGCTACCTCTCACATGCAAAGCGAGCGCTCTACCATTTGAGCTAATTCCCCATGCCTTCTCACTGATAGAATTGAAATGATCTCTGGAGTACAATATCTCAACATATTTGATTGTTTCGATTTCTCTGTCATTTCTAATCTTTTTTCCCGGGTTTTTAAAGATTTTCTATAATATTGAAAAAATAAGCCTACTTATCAAGGGTAAATGTCTGTAATAATCATACATTCTCTTTCCATAACAAATGTTTAAATTTCTGGTGAAAAAATGAAGTTTGACAGTATAGCTGATTCTTCCAAATTTCTTTTCGAATGTATTTTTCCAGGTAGAACTTCAAATAAAGAGTGACATAATTGACTTATAAATGGGAAAAGTGTTGAATTGAAGGATGCAGTAAAACCACTATTATATCATACAAATCAAACCTCTGAAAAGTGTTCAATGTTAATCGAGATTTTCTCCCTTACTTTCAAAGTAAATAAATGATATGTTCAAAGCTATATCAAATCCTCAACCTAGGCTTGGTTATTTTGCTGCGGTGGTCATCTGCCTACCAGCTGAGATTTTAAAGGCCTTTGGTATAATCAATAAACCTGATTGTAAATGTCACCAGTCTTAATATCAAAGAAAAGTTCTTGAATGGACAGACAAAAGATTGTTTGGAGAATGCAAGCATCGATCTCGCTACCTCTCACATGCAAAGCGAGCGCTCTACCATTTGAGCTAATTCCCCATGCCTTCTCACTGATAGAATTGAAATGATCTCTGGAGTACAATATCTCAACATATTTGATTGTTTCGATTTCTCTGTCATTTCTAATCTTTTTTCCCGGGTTTTTAAAGATTTTCTATAATATTGAAAAAATAAGCCTACTTATCAAGGGTAAATGTCTGTAATAATCATACATTCTCTTTCCATAACAAATGTTTAAATTTCTGGTGAAAAAATGAAGTTTGACAGTATAGCTGATTCTTCCAAATTTCTTTTCGAATGTATTTTTCCAGGTAGAACTTCAAATAAAGAGTGACATAATTGACTTATAAATGGGAAAAGTGTTGAATTGAAGGATGCAGTAAAACCACTATTATATCATACAAATCAAACCTCTGAAAAGTGTTCAATGTTAATCGAGATTTTCTCCCTTACTTTCAAAGTAAATAAATGATATGTTCAAAGCTATATCAAATCCTCAACCTAGGCTTGGTTATTTTGCTGCGGTGGTCATCTGCCTACCAGCTGAGATTTTAAAGGCCTTTGGTATAATCAATAAACCTGATTGTAAATGTCACCAGTCTTAATATCAAAGAAAAGTTCTTGAATGGACAGACAAAAGATTGTTTGGAGAATGCAAGCATCGATCTCGCTACCTCTCACATGCAAAGCGAGCGCTCTACCATTTGAGCTAATTCCCCATGCCTTCTCACTGATAGAATTGAAATGATCTCTGGAGTACAATATCTCAACATATTTGATTGTTTCGATTTCTCTGTCATTTCTAATCTTTTTTCCCGGGTTTTTAAAGATTTTCTATAATATTGAAAAAATAAGCCTACTTATCAAGGGTAAATGTCTGTAATAATCATACATTCTCTTTCCATAACAAATGTTTAAATTTCTGGTGAAAAAATGAAGTTTGACAGTATAGCTGATTCTTCCAAATTTCTTTTCGAATGTATTTTTCCAGGTAGAACTTCAAATAAAGAGTGACATAATTGACTTATAAATGGGAAAAGTGTTGAATTGAAGGATGCAGTAAAACCACTATTATATCATACAAATCAAACCTCTGAAAAGTGTTCAATGTTAATCGAGATTTTCTCCCTTACTTTCAAAGTAAATAAATGATATGTTCAAAGCTATATCAAATCCTCAACCTAGGCTTGGTTATTTTGCTGCGGTGGTCATCTGCCTACCAGCTGAGATTTTAAAGGCCTTTGGTATAATCAATAAACCTGATTGTAAATGTCACCAGTCTTAATATCAAAGAAAAGTTCTTGAATGGACAGACAAAAGATTGTTTGGAGAATGCAAGCATCGATCTCGCTACCTCTCACATGCAAAGCGAGCGCTCTACCATTTGAGCTAATTCCCCATGCCTTCTCACTGATAGAATTGAAATTATCTCTGGAGTACAATATCTCAACATATTTGATTGTTTCGATTTCTCTGTCATTTCTAATCTTTTTTCCAGGGTTTTTAAAGATTTTCTATAATATTGAAAAAATAAGCCTACTTATCAAGGGTAAATGTCTGTAATAATCATACATTCTCTTTCCATAACAAATGTTTAAATTTCTGGTGAAAAAATGAAGTTTGACAGTATAGCTGATTCTTCCAAATTTCTTTTCGAATGTATTTTTCCAGGTAGAACTTCAAATAAAGAGTGACATAATTGACTTATAAATGGGAAAAGTGTTGAATTGAAGGATGCAGTAAAACCACTATTATATCATACAAATCAAACCTCTGAAAAGTGTTCAATGTTAATCGAGATTTTCTCCCTTACTTTCAAAGTAAATAAATGATATGTTCAAAGCTATATCAAATCCTCAACCTAGGCTTGGTTATTTTGCTGCGGTGGTCATCTGCCTACCAGCTGAGATTTTAAAGGCCTTTGGTATAATCAATAAACCTGATTGTAAATGTCACCAGTCTTAATATCAAAGAAAAGTTCTTGAATGGACAGACAAAAGATTGTTTGGAGAATGCAAGCATCGATCTCGCTACCTCACACATGCAAAGCGAGCGCTCTACCATTTGAGCTAATTCCCCATGCCTTCTCACTGATAGAATTGAAATGATCTCTGGAGTACAATATCTCAACATATTTGATTGTTTCGATTTCTCTGTCATTTCTAATCTTTTTTCCCGGGTTTTTAAAGATTTTCTATAATATTGAAAAAATAAGCCTACTTATCAAGGGTAAATGTCTGTAATAATCATACATTCTCTTTCCATAACAAATGTTTAAATTTCTGGTGAAAAAATGAAGTTTGACAGTATAGCTGATTCTTCCAAATTTCTTTTCGAATGTATTTTTCCAGGTAGAACTTCAAATAAAGAGTGACATAATTGACTTATAAATGGGAAAAGTGTTGAATTGAAGGATGCAGTAAAACCACTATTATATCATACAAATCAAACCTCTGAAAAGTGTTCAATGTTAATCGAGATTTTCTCCCTTACTCTCAAAGTAAATAATTGATATGTTCAAAGCTATATCAAATCCTCAACCTAGGCTTGGTTATTTTGCTGCGGTGGTCATCTGCCTACCAGCTGAGATTTTAAAGGCCTTTGGTATAATCAATAAACCTGATTGTAAATGTCACCAGTCTTAATATCAAAGAAAAGTTCTTGAATGGACAGACAAAAGATTGTTTGGAGAATGCAAGCATCGATCTCGCTACCTCACACATGCAAAGCGAGCGCTCTACCATTTGAGCTAATTCCCCATGCCTTCTCACTGATAGAATTGAAATGATCTCTGGAGTACAATATCTCAACATATTTGATTGTTTCGATTTCTCTGTCATTTCTAATCTTTTTTCCCGGGTTTTTAAAGATTTTCTATAATATTGAAAAAATAAGCCTACTTATCAAGGGTAAATGTCTGTAATAATCATACATTCTCTTTCCATAACAAATGTTTAAATTTCTGGTGAAAAAATGAAGTTTGACAGTATAGCTGATTCTTCCAAATTTCTTTTCGAATGTATTTTTCCAGGTAGAACTTCAAATAAAGAGTGACATAATTGACTTATAAATGGGAAAAGTGTTGAATTGAAGGATGCAGTAAAACCACTATTATATCATACAAATCAAACCTCTGAAAAGTGTTCAATGTTAATCGAGATTTTCTCCCTTACTCTCAAAGTAAATAATTGATATGTTCAAAGCTATATCAAATCCTCAACCTAGGCTTGGTTATTTTGCTGCGGTGGTCATCTGCCTACCAGCTGAGATTTTAAAGGCCTTTGGTATAATCAATAAACCTGATTGTAAATGTCACCAGTCTTAATATCAAAGAAAAGTTCTTGAATGGACAGACAAAAGATTGTTTGGAGAATGCAAGCATCGATCTCGCTACCTCTCACATGCAAAGCGAGCGCTCTACCATTTGAGCTAATTCCCCATGCCTTCTCACTGATAGAATTGAAATGATCTCTGGAGTACAATATCTCAACATATTTGATTGTTTCGATTTCTCTGTCATTTCTAATCTTTTTTCCCGGGTTTTTAAAGATTTTCTATAATATTGAAAAAATAAGCCTACTTATCAAGGGTAAATGTCTGTAATAATCATACATTCTCTTTCCATAACAAATGTTTAAATTTCTGGTGAAAAAATGAAGTTTGACAGTATAGCTGATTCTTCCAAATTTCTTTTCGAATGTATTTTTCCAGGTAGAACTTCAAATAAAGAGTGACATAATTGACTTATAAATGGGAAAAGTGTTGAATTGAAGGATGCAGTAAAACCACTATTATATCATACAAATCAAACCTCTGAAAAGTGTTCAATGTTAATCGAGATTTTCTCCCTTACTTTCAAAGTAAATAAATGATATGTTCAAAGCTATATCAAATCCTCAACCTAGGCTTGGTTATTTTGCTGCGGTGGTCATCTGCCTACCAGCTGAGATTTTAAAGGCCTTTGGTATAATCAATAAACCTGATTGTAAATGTCACCAGTCTTAATATCAAAGAAAAGTTCTTGAATGGACAGACAAAAGATTGTTTGGAGAATGCAAGCATCGATCTCGCTACCTCTCACATGCAAAGCGAGCGCTCTACCATTTGAGCTAATTCCCCATGCCTTCTCACTGATAGAATTGAAATGATCTCTGGAGTACAATATCTCAACATATTTGATTGTTTCGATTTCTCTGTCATTTCTAATCTTTTTTCCCGGGTTTTTAAAGATTTTCTATAATATTGAAAAAATAAGCCTACTTATCAAGGGTAAATGTCTGTAATAATCATACATTCTCTTTCCATAACAAATGTTTAAATTTCTGGTGAAAAAATGAAGTTTGACAGTATAGCTGATTCTTCCAAATTTCTTTTCGAATGTATTTTTCCAGGTAGAACTTCAAATAAAGAGTGACATAATTGACTTATAAATGGGAAAAGTGTTGAATTGAAGGATGCAGTAAAACCACTATTATATCATACAAATCAAACCTCTGAAAAGTGTTCAATGTTAATCGAGATTTTCTCCCTTACTTTCAAAGTAAATAAATGATATGTTCAAAGCTATATCAAATCCTCAACCTAGGCTTGGTTATTTTGCTGCGGTGGTCATCTGCCTACCAGCTGAGATTTTAAAGGCCTTTGGTATAATCAATAAACCTGATTGTAAATGTCACCAGTCTTAATATCAAAGAAAAGTTCTTGAATGGACAGACAAAAGATTGTTTGGAGAATGCAAGCATCGATCTCGCTACCTCTCACATGCAAAGCGAGCGCTCTACCATTTGAGCTAATTCCCCATGCCTTCTCACTGATAGAATTGAAATGATCTCTGGAGTACAATATCTCAACATATTTGATTGTTTCGATTTCTCTGTCATTTCTAATCTTTTTTCCCGGGTTTTTAAAGATTTTCTATAATATTGAAAAAATAAGCCTACTTATCAAGGGTAAATGTCTGTAATAATCATACATTCTCTTTCCATAACAAATGTTTCAATTTCTGGTGAAAAAATGAAGTTTGACAGTATAGCTGATTCTTCCAAATTTCTTTTCGAATGTATATTTCCAGGTAGAACTTCAAATAAAGAGTGACATAATTGACTTATAAATGGGAAAAGTGTTGAATTGAAGGATGCAGTAAAACCACTATTATATCATACAAATCAAACCTCTGAAAAGTGTTCAATGTTAATCGAGATTTTCTCCCCTACTTTCAAAGTAAATAAATGATATGTTCAAAGCTATATCAAATCCTCAACCTAGGCTTGGTTATTTTGCTGCGGTGGTCATCTGCCTACCAGCTGAGATTTTAAAGGCCTTTGGTATAATCAATAAACCTGATTGTAAATGTCACCAGTCTTAATATCAAAGAAAAGTTCTTGAATGGACAGACAAAAGATTGTTTGGAGAATGCAAGCATTGATCTCGCTACCTCTCACATGCAAAGCGAGCGCTCTCCCATTTGAGCTAATTCCCCATGCCTTCTCACTGATAGAATTGAAATGATCTCTGGAGTACAATATCTCAACATATTTGATTGTTTCGATTTCTCTGTCATTTCTAATCTTTTTTCCCGGGTTTTTAAAGATTTTCTATAATATTGAAAAAATAAGCCTACTTATCAAGGGTAAATGTCTGTAATAATCATACATTCTCTTTCCATAACAAATGTTTAAATTTCTGGTGAAAAAATGAAGTTTGACAGTATAGCTGATTCTTCCAAATTTCTTTTCGAATGTATTTTTCCAGGTAGAACTTCAAATAAAGAGTGACATAATTGACTTATAAATGGGAAAAGTGTTGAATTGAAGGATGCAGTAAAACCACTATTATATCATACAAATTAAACCTCTGAAAAGTGTTCAATGTTAATCGAGATTTTCTCCCCTACTTTCAAAGTAAATAAATGATATGTTCAAAGCTATATCAAATCCTCAACCTAGGCTTGGTTATTTTGCTGCGGTGGTCATCTGCCTACCAGCTGAGATTTTAAAGGCCTTTGGTATAATCAATAAACCTGATTGTAAATGTCACCAGTCTTAATATCAAAGAAAAGTTCTTGAATGGACAGACAAAAGATTGTTTGGAAAATGTGAGTATCGATCTCGCTACTTCTTACATGCAAAGCAAGCGCTCTACCATTTGAGCTAATTCCCCATGCCTTCTCACTAATAGAATTGAAATGATCTCTGGAGTACAATGTCTCAACATATTTGATTGTTTCGATTTCTCTGTCATTTCTAATCTTTTTTACCGGGTTTTTAAAGATTTCCTATAATATTGAAAAAATAAGCCTACTTATCAAGGGTAAATGTCTGTAATAATCATACATTCTCTTTCCATAACAAATTTTTAAATTTCTGGTGAAAAAATGAAGTTTGACAGTATAGCTGATTCTTCCAAATTTCTTTTCGAATGTATTTTTCCAGGTAGAACTTCAAATAAAGAGTGACATAATTGACTTATAAATGGGAAAAGTGTTGAATTGAAGGATGCAGTAAAACCACTATTATATCATACAAATCAAACCTCTGAAAAGTGTTCAATGTTAATCGAGATTTTCTCCCTTACTTTCAAAGTAAATAAATGATATGTTCAAAGCTATATCAAATCCTCAACCTAGGCTTGGTTATTTTGCTGCGGTGGTCATCTGCCTACCAGCTGAGATTTTAAAGGCCTTTGGTATAATCAATAAACCTGATTGTAAATGTCACCAGTCTTAATATCAAAGAAAAGTTCTTGAATGGAAAGACAAAAATGATTGGAGAATGCGAGCATCGATCTCACTACCTCTCACATGCTAAGCGAGCGCTCTACCATTTGAGCTAATTCCCCATGCCTTCTCACTGATAGAATTGAAATGATCTCTGGAGTACAATATCTCAACATATTTGATTGTTTCGATTTCTCTGTCATTTCTAATCTTTTTTCCCGGGTTTTTAAAGATTTTCTATAATATTGAAAAAATAAGCCTACTTATCAAGGGTAAATGTCTGTAATAATCATACATTCTCTTTCCATAACAAATGTTTAAATTTCTGGTGAAAAAATGAAGTTTGACAGTATAGCTGATTCTTCCAAATTTCTTTTCGAATGTATTTTTCCAGGTAGAACTTCAAATAAAGAGTGACATAATTGACTTATAAATGGGAAAAGTGTTGAATTGAAGGATGCAGTAAAACCACTATTATATCATACAAATCAAACCTCTGAAAAGTGTTCAATGTTAATCGAGATTTTCTCCCTTACTTTCAAAGTAAATAAATGATATGTTCAAAGCTATATCAAATCCTCAACCTAGGCTTGGTTATTTTGCTGCGGTGGTCATCTGCCTACCAGCTGAGATTTTAAAGGCCTTTGGTATAATCAATAAACCTGATTGTAAATGTCACCAGTCTTAATATCAAAGAAAAGTTCTTGAATGGACAGACAAAAGATTGTTTGGAGAATGCAAGCATCGATCTCGCTACCTCTCACATGCAAAGCGAGCACTCTACCATTTGAGCTAATTCCCCATGCCTTCTCACTGATAGAATTGAAATGATCTCTGGAGTACAATATCTCAACATATTTGATTGTTTCGATTTCTCTGTCATTTCTAATCTTTTTTCCCGGGTTTTTAAAGATTTTCTATAATATTGAAAAAATAAGCCTACTTATCAAGGGTAAATGTCTGTAATAATCATACATTCTCTTTCCATAACAAATGTTTAAATTTCTGGTGAAAAAATGAAGTTTGACAGTATAGCTGATTCTTCCAAATTTCTTTTCGAATGTATTTTTCCAGGTAGAACTTCAAATAAAGAGTGACATAATTGACTTATAAATGGGAAAAGTGTTGAATTGAAGGATGCAGTAAAACCACTATTATATCATACAAATCAAACCTCTGAAAAGTGTTCAATGTTAATCGAGATTTTCTCCCTTACTTTCAAAGTAAATAAATGATATGTTCAAAGCTATATCAAATCCTCAACCTAGGCTTGGTTATTTTGCTGCGGTGGTCATCTGCCTACCAGCTGAGATTTTAAAGGCCTTTGGTATAATCAATAAACCTGATTGTAAATGTCACCAGTCTTAATATCAAAGAAAAGTTCTTGAATGGACAGACAAAAGATTGTTTGGAGAATGCAAGCATCGATCTCGCTACCTCTCACATGCAAAGCGAGCGCTCTCCCATTTGAGCTAATTCCCCATGCCTTCTCACTGATAGAATTGAAATGATCTCTGGAGTACAATATCTCAACATATTTGATTGTTTTGATTTCTCTGTCATTTCTAATCTTTTTTCCCGGGTTTTTAAAGATTTTCTATAATATTGAAAAAATAAGCCTACTTATCAAGGGTAAATGTCTGTAATAATCATACATTCTCTTTCCATAACAAATGTTTAAATTTCTGGTGAAAAAATGAAGTTTGACAGTATAGCTGATTCTTCCAAATTTCTTTTCGAATGTATTTTTCCAGGTAGAACTTCAAATAAAGAGTGACATAATTGACTTATAAATGGGAAAAGTGTTGAATTGAAGGATGCAGTAAAACCACTATTATATCATACAAATCAAACCTCTGAAAAGTGTTCAATGTTAATCGAGATTTTCTCCCCTACTTTCAAAGTAAATAAATTATATGTTCAAAGCTATATCAAATCCTCAACCTAGGCTTGGTTATTTTGCTGCGGTGGTCATCTGCCTACCAGCTGAGATTTTAAAGGCCTTTGGTATAATCAAT
This sequence comes from Mixophyes fleayi, assembly GCF_038048845.1. Classification (NCBI taxonomy): domain Eukaryota; kingdom Metazoa; phylum Chordata; class Amphibia; order Anura; family Limnodynastidae; genus Mixophyes; species Mixophyes fleayi. Next base: position 198,307 of record NW_027448311.1, read on the forward strand.
AAACCTGATTGTAAATGTCACCAGTCTTAATATCAAAGAAAAGTTCTTGAATGGACAGACAAAAGATTGTTTGGAGAATGCAAGCATCGATCTCGCTACCTCTCACATGCAAAGCGAGCGCTCTACCATTTGAGCTAATTCCCCATGCCTTCTCACTGATAGAATTGAAATGATCTCTGGAGTACAATATCTCAACATATTTGATTGTTTCGATTTCTCTGTCATTTCTAATCTTTTTTCCCGGGTTTTTAAAGATTTTCTATAATATTGAAAAAATAAGCCTACTTATCAAGGGTAAATGTCTGTAATAATCATACATTCTCTTTCCATAACAAATGTTTAAATTTCTGGTGAAAAAATGAAGTTTGACAGTATAGCTGATTCTTCCAAATTTCTTTTCGAATGTATTTTTCCAGGTAGAACTTCAAATAAAGAGTGACATAATTGACTTATAAATGGGAAAAGTGTTGAATTGAAGGATGCAGTAAAACCACTATTATATCATACAAATCAAACCTCTGAAAAGTGTTCAATGTTAATCGAGATTTTCTCCCTTACTTTCAAAGTAAATAAATGATATGTTCAAAGCTATATCAAATCCTCAACCTAGGCTTGGTTATTTTGCTGCGGTGGTCATCTGCCTACCAGCTGAGATTTTAAAGGCCTTTGGTATAATCAATAAACCTGATTGTAAATGTCACCAGTCTTAATATCAAAGAAAAGTTCTTGAATGGACAGACAAAAGATTGTTTGGAGAATGCAAGCATCGATCTCGCTACCTCTCACATGCAAAGCGAGTGCTCTACCATTTGAGCTAATTCCCCATGCCTTCTCACTGATAGAATTGAAATGATCTCTGGAGTACAATATCTCAACATATTTGATTGTTTCGATTTCTCTGTCATTTCTAATCTTTTTTCCCGGGTTTTTAAAGATTTTCTATAATATTGAAAAAATAAGCCTACTTATCAAGGGTAAATGTCTGTAATAATCATACATTCTCTTTCCATAACAAATGTTTAAATTTCTGGTGAAAAAATGAAGTTTGACAGTATAGCTGATTCTTCCAAATTTCTTTTCGAATGTATTTTTCCAGGTAGAACTTCAAATAAAGAGTGACATAATTGACTTATAAATGGGAAAAGTGTTGAATTGAAGGATGCAGTAAAACCACTATTATATCATACAAATCAAACCTCTGAAAAGTGTTCAATGTTAATCGAGATTTTCTCCCTTACTTTCAAAGTAAATAAATGATATGTTCAAAGCTATATCAAATCCTCAACCTAGGCTTGGTTATTTTGCTGCGGTGGTCATCTGCCTACCAGCTGAGATTTTAAAGGCCTTTGGTATAATCAATAAACCTGATTGTAAATGTCACCAGTCTTAATATCAAAGAAAAGTTCTTGAATGGACAGACAAAAGATTGTTTGGAGAATGCAAGCATCGATCTCGCTACCTCTCACATGCAAAGCGAGCGCTCTACCATTTGAGCTAATTCCCCATGCCTTCTCACTGATAGAATTGAAATGATCTCTGGAGTACAATATCTCAACATATTTGATTGTTTCGATTTCTCTGTCATTTCTAATCTTTTTTCCCGGGTTTTTAAAGATTTTCTATAATATTGAAAAAATAAGCCTACTTATCAAGGGTAAATGTCTGTAATAATCATACATTCTCTTTCCATAACAAATGTTTCAATTTCTGGTGAAAAAATGAAGTTTGACAGTATAGCTGATTCTTCCAAATTTCTTTTCGAATGTATTTTTCCAGGTAGAACTTCAAATAAAGAGTGACATAATTGACTTATAAATGGGAAAAGTGTTGAATTGAAGGATGCAGTAAAACCACTATTATATCATACAAATCAAACCTCTGAAAAGTGTTCAATGTTAATCGAGATTTTCTCCCTTACTTTCAAAGTAAATAAATGATATGTTCAAAGCTATATCAAATCCTCAACCTAGGCTTGGTTATTTTGCTGCGGTGGTCATCTGCCTACCAGCTGAGATTTTAAAGGCCTTTGGTATAATCAATAAACCTGATTGTAAATGTCACCAGTCTTAATATCAAAGAAAAGTTCTTGAATGGAAAGACAAAAATGATTGGAGAATGCGAGCATCGATCTCACTACCTCTCACATGCTAAGCGAGCGCTCTACCATTTGAGCTAATTCCCCATGCCTTCTCACTGATAGAATTGAAATGATCTCTGGAGTACAATATCTCAACATATTTGATTGTTTCGATTTCTCTGTCATTTCTAATCTTTTTTCCCGGGTTTTTAAAGATTTTCTATAATATTGAAAAAATAAGCCTACTTATCAAGGGTAAATGTCTGTAATAATCATACATTCTCTTTCCATAACAAATGTTTAAATTTCTGGTGAAAAAATGAAGTTTGACAGTATAGCTGATTCTTCCAAATTTCTTTTCGAATGTATTTTTCCAGGTAGAACTTCAAATAAAGAGTGACATAATTGACTTATAAATGGGAAAAGTGTTGAATTGAAGGATGCAGTAAAACCACTATTATATCATACAAATCAAACCTCTGAAAAGTGTTCAATGTTAATCGAGATTTTCTCCCTTACTTTCAAAGTAAATAAATGATATGTTCAAAGCTATATCAAATCCTCAACCTAGGCTTGGTTATTTTGCTGCGGTGGTCATCTGCCTACCAGCTGAGATTTTAAAGGCCTTTGGTATAATCAATAAACCTGATTGTAAATGTCACCAGTCTTAATATCAAAGAAAAGTTCTTGAATGGACAGACAAAAGATTGTTTGGAGAATGCAAGCATCGATCTCGCTACCTCTCACATGCAAAGCGAGCGCTCTACCATTTGAGCTAATTCCCCATGCCTTCTCACTGATAGAATTGAAATGATCTCTGGAGTACAATATCTCAACATATTTGATTGTTTCGATTTCTCTGTCATTTCTAATCTTTTTTCCCGGGTTTTTAAAGATTTTCTATAATATTGAAAAAATAAGCCTACTTATCAAGGGTAAATGTCTGTAATAATCATACATTCTCTTTCCATAACAAATGTTTCAATTTCTGGTGAAAAAATGAAGTTTGACAGTATAGCTGATTCTTCCAAATTTCTTTTCGAATGTATTTTTCCAGGTAGAACTTCAAATAAAGAGTGACATAATTGACTTATAAATGGGAAAAGTGTTGAATTGAAGGATGCAGTAAAACCACTATTATATCATACAAATCAAACCTCTGAAAAGTGTTCAATGTTAATCGAGATTTTCTCCCTTACTTTCAAAGTAAATAAATGATATGTTCAAAGCTATATCAAATCCTCAACCTAGGCTTGGTTATTTTGCTGCGGTGGTCATCTGCCTACCAGCTGAGATTTTAAAGGCCTTTGGTATAATCAATAAACCTGATTGTAAATGTCACCAGTCTTAATATCAAAGAAAAGTTCTTGAATGGACAGACAAAAGATTGTTTGGAGAATGCAAGCATCGATCTCGCTACCTCTCACATGCAAAGCGAGCGCTCTACCATTTGAGCTAATTCCCCATGCCTTCTCACTGATAGAATTGAAATGATCTCTGGAGTACAATATCTCAACATATTTGATTGTTTCGATTTCTCTGTCATTTCTAATCTTTTTTCCCGGGTTTTTAAAGATTTTCTATAATATTGAAAAAATAAGCCTACTTATCAAGGGTAAATGTCTGTAATAATCATACATTCTCTTTCCATAACAAATGTTTAAATTTCTGGTGAAAAAATGAAGTTTGACAGTATAGCTGATTCTTCCAAATTTCTTTTCGAATGTATTTTTCCAGGTACAACTTCAAATAAAGAGTGACATAATTGACTTATAAATGGGAAAAGTGTTGAATTGAAGGATGCAGTAAAACCACTATTATATCATACAAATCAAACCTCTGAAAAGTGTTCAATGTTAATCGAGATTTTCTCCCTTACTTTCAAAGTAAATAAATGATATGTTCAAAGCTATATCAAATCCTCAACCTAGGCTTGGTTATTTTGCTGCGGTGGTCATCTGCCTACCAGCTGAGATTTTAAAGGCCTTTGGTATAATCAATAAACCTGATTGTAAATGTCACCAGTCTTAATATCAAAGAAAAGTTCTTGAATGGACAGACAAAAGATTGTTTGGAGAATGCAAGCATCGATCTCGCTACCTCTCACATGCAAAGCGAGCGCTCTACCATTTGAGCTAATTCCCCATGCCTTCTCACTGATAGAATTGAAATGATCTCTGGAGTACAATATCTCAACATATTTGATTGTTTCGATTTCTCTGTCATTTCTAATCTTTTTTCCCGGGTTTTTAAAGATTTTCTATAATATTGAAAAAATAAGCCTACTTATCAAGGGTAAATGTCTGTAATAATCATACATTCTCTTTCCATAACAAATGTTTAAATTTCTGGTGAAAAAATGAAGTTTGACAGTATAGCTGATTCTTCCAAATTTCTTTTCGAATGTATTTTTCCAGGTAGAACTTCAAATAAAGAGTGACATAATTGACTTATAAATGGGAAAAGTGTTGAATTGAAGGATGCAGTAAAACCACTATTATATCATACAAATCAAACCTCTGAAAAGTGTTCAATGTTAATCGAGATTTTCTCCCTTACTTTCAAAGTAAATAAATGATATGTTCAAAGCTATATCAAATCCTCAACCTAGGCTTGGTTATTTTGCTGCGGTGGTCATCTGCCTACCAGCTGAGATTTTAAAGGCCTTTGGTATAATCAATAAACCTGATTGTAAATGTCACCAGTCTTAATATCAAAGAAAAGTTCTTGAATGGACAGACAAAAGATTGTTTGGAGAATGCAAGCATCGATCTCGCTACCTCTCACATGCAAAGCGAGCGCTCTACCATTTGAGCTAATTCCCCATGCCTTCTCACTGATAGAATTGAAATGATCTCTGGAGTACAATATCTCAACATATTTGATTGTTTCGATTTCTCTGTCATTTCTAATCTTTTTTCCCGGGTTTTTAAAGATTTTCTATAATATTGAAAAAATAAGCCTACTTATCAAGGGTAAATGTCTGTAATAATCATACATTCTCTTTCCATATCAAATGTTTAAATTTCTGGTGAAAAAATGAAGTTTGACAGTATAGCTGATTCTTCCAAATTTCTTTTCGAATGTATTTTTCCAGGTAGAACTTCAAATAAAGAGTGACATAATTGACTTATAAATGGGAAAAGTGTTGAATTGAAGGATGCAGTAAAACCACTATTATATCATACAAATCAAACCTCTGAAAAGTGTTCAATGTTAATCGAGATTTTCTCCCCTACTTTCAAAGTAAATAAATGATATGTTCAAAGCTATATCAAATCCTCAACCTAGGCTTGGTTATTTTGCTGCGGTGGTCATCTGCCTACCAGCTGAGATTTTAAAGGCCTTTGGTATAATCAATAAACCTGATTGTAAATGTCACCAGTCTTAATATCAAAGAAAAGTTCTTGAATGGACAGACAAAAGATTGTTTGGAAAATGTGAGTATCGATCTCGCTACTTCTTACATGCAAAGTGAGCGCTCTACCATTTGAGCTAATTCCCCATGCCTTCTCACTAATAGAATTGAAATGATCTCTGGAGTACAATGTCTCAACATATTTGATTGTTTCGATTTCTCTGTCATTTCAAATCTTTTTTACCGGGTTTTTAAAGATTTTCTATAATATTGAAAAAATAAGCCTACTTATCAAGGGTAAATGTCTGTAATAATCATACATTCTCTTTCCATAACAAATGTTTCAATTTCTGGTGTAAAAATGAAGTTTGACAGTATAGCTAATTCTTCCAAATTTCTTTTCGAATGTATTTTTCCAGGTAGAACTTCAAATAAAGAGTGACATAATTGACTTATAAATGGGAAAAGTGTTGAATTGAAGGATGCAGTAAAACCACTATTATATCATACAAATCAAACCTCTGAAAAGTGTTCAATGTTAATCGAGATTTTCTCCCTTACTTTCAAAGTAAATAAATGATATGTTCAAAGCTATATCAAATCCTCAACCTAGGCTTGGTTATTTTGCTGCGGTGGTCATCTGCCTACCAGCTGAGATTTTAAAGGCCTTTGGTATAATCAATAAACCTGATTGTAAATGTCACCAGTCTTAATATCAAAGAAAAGTTCTTGAATGGACAGACAAAAGATTGTTTGGAGAATGCAAGCATCGATCTCGCTATCTCTCACATGCAAAGCAAGCGCTCTACCATTTGCGCTAATTCCCCATGCCTTCTCACTGATAGAATTGAAATGATCTCTGGAGTACAATATCTCAACATATTTGATTGTTTCGATTTCTCTGTCATTTCTAATCTTTTTTCCCGGGTTTTTAAAGATTTTCTATAATATTGAAAAAATAAGCCTACTTATCAAGGGTAAATGTCTGTAATAATCATACATTCTCTTTCCATAACAAATGTTTAAATTTCTGGTGAAAAAATGAAGTTTGACAGTATAGCTGATTCTTCCAAATTTCTTTTCGAATGTATTTTTCCAGGTAGAACTTCAAATAAAGAGTGACATAATTGACTTATAAATGGGAAAAGTGTTGAATTGAAGGATGCAGTAAAACCACTATTATATCATACAAATCAAACCTCTGAAAAGTGTTCAATGTTAATCGAGATTTTCTCCCTTACTTTCAAAGTAAATAAATGATATGTTCAAAGCTATATCAAATCCTCAACCTAGGCTTGGTTATTTTGCTGCGGTGGTCATCTGCCTACCAGCTGAGATTTTAAAGGCCTTTGGTATAATCAATAAACCTGATTGTAAATGTCACCAGTCTTAATATCAAAGAAAAGTTCTTGAATGGACAGACAAAAGATTGTTTGGAGAATGCAAGCATCGATCTCGCTACCTCTCACATGCAAAGCGAGCGCTCTACCATTTGAGCTAATTCCCCATGCCTTCTCACTGATAGAATTGAAATGATCTCTGGAGTACAATATCTCAACATATTTGATTGTTTCGATTTCTCTGTCATTTCTAATCTTTTTTCCCGGGTTTTTAAAGATTTTCTATAATATTGAAAAAATAAGCCTACTTATCAAGGGTAAATGTCTGTAATAATCATACATTCTCTTTCCATAACAAATGTTTAAATTTCTGGTGAAAAAATGAAGTTTGACAGTATAGCTGATTCTTCCAAATTTCTTTTCGAATGTATTTTTCCAGGTAGAACTTCAAATAAAGAGTGACATAATTGACTTATAAATGGGAAAAGTGTTGAATTGAAGGATGCAGTAAAACCACTATTATATCATACAAATCAAACCTCTGAAAAGTGTTCAATGTTAATCGAGATTTTCTCCCCTACTTTCAAAGTAAATAAATGATATGTTCAAAGCTATATCAAATCCTCAACCTAGGCTTGGTTATTTTGCTGCGGTGGTCATCTGCCTACCAGCTGAGATTTTAAAGGCCTTTGGTATAATCAATAAACCTGATTGTAAATGTCACCAGTCTTAATATCAAAGAAAAGTTCTTGAATGGACAGACAAAAGATTGTTTGGAAAATGTGAGTATCGATCTCGCTACTTCTTACATGCAAAGTGAGCGCTCTACCATTTGAGCTAATTCCCCATGCCTTCTCACTAATAGAATTGAAATGATCTCTGGAGTACAATGTCTCAACATATTTGATTGTTTCGATTTCTCTGTCATTTCAAATCTTTTTTACCGGGTTTTTAAAGATTTCCTATAATATTGAAAAAATAAGCCTACTTATCAAGGGTAAATGTCTGTAATAATCATACATTCTCTTTCCATAACAAATGTTTCAATTTCTGGTGTAAAAATGAAGTTTGACAGTATAGCTAATTCTTCCAAATTTCTTTTCGAATGTATTTTTCCAGGTAGAACTTCAAATAAAGAGTGACATAATTGACTTATAAATGGGAAAAGTGTTGAATTGAAGGATGCAGTAAAACCACTATTATATCATACAAATCAAACCTCTGAAAAGTGTTCAATGTTAATCGAGATTTTCTCCCTTACTTTCAAAGTAAATAAATGATATGTTCAAAGCTATATCAAATCCTCAACCTAGGCTTGGTTATTTTGCTGCGGTGGTCATCTGCCTACCAGCTGAGATTTTAAAGGCCTTTGGTATAATCAATAAACCTGATTGTAAATGTCACCAGTCTTAATATCAAAGAAAAGTTCTTGAATGGACAGACAAAAGATTGTTTGGAGAATACAAGCATCGATCTCGCTATCTCTCACATGCAAAGCGAGCGCTCTACCATTTGCGCTAATTCCCCATGCCTTCTCACTGATAGAATTGAAATGATCTCTGGAGTACAATATCTCAACATATTTGATTGTTTCGATTTCTCTGTCATTTCTAATCTTTTTTCCCGGGTTTTTAAAGATTTTCTATAATATTGAAAAAATAAGCCTACTTATCAAGGGTAAATGTCTGTAATAATCATACATTCTCTTTCCATAACAAATGTTTAAATTTCTGGTGAAAAAATGAAGTTTGACAGTATAGCTGATTCTTCCAAATTTCTTTTCGAATGTATTTTTCCAGGTAGAACTTCAAATAAAGAGTGACATAATTGACTTATAAATGGGAAAAGTGTTGAATTGAAGGATGCAGTAAAACCACTATTATATCATACAAATCAAACCTCTGAAAAGTGTTCAATGTTAATCGAGATTTTCTCCCTTACTTTCAAAGTAAATAAATGATATGTTCAAAGCTATATCAAATCCTCAACCTAGGCTTGGTTATTTTGCTGCGGTGGTCATCTGCCTACCAGCTGAGATTTTAAAGGCCTTTGGTATAATCAATAAACCTGATTGTAAATGTCACCAGTCTTAATATCAAAGAAAAGTTCTTGAATGGACAGACAAAAGATTGTTTGGAGAATGCAAGCATCGATCTCGCTACCTCTCACATGCAAAGTGAGCGCTCTACCATTTGAGCTAATTCCCCATGCCTTCTCACTGATAGAATTGAAATGATCTCTGGAGTACAATATCTCAACATATTTGATTGTTTCGATTTCTCTGTCATTTCTAATCTTTTTTCCCGGGTTTTTAAAGATTTTCTATAATATTGAAAAAATAAGCCTACTTATCAAGGGTAAATGTCTGTAATAATCATACATTCTCTTTCCATAACAAATGTTTAAATTTCTGGTGAAAAAATGAAGTTTGACAGTATAGCTGATTCTTCCAAATTTCTTTTCGAATGTATTTTTCCAGGTAGAACTTCAAATAAAGAGTGACATAATTGACTTATAAATGGGAAAAGTGTTGAATTGAAGGATGCAGTAAAACCACTATTATATCATACAAATCAAACCTCTGAAAAGTGTTCAATGTTAATCGAGATTTTCTCCCTTACTTTCAAAGTAAATAAATGATATGTTCAAAGCTATATCAAATCCTCAACCTAGGCTTGGTTATTTTGCTGCGGTGGTCATCTGCCTACCAGCTGAGATTTTAAAGGCCTTTGGTATAATCAATAAACCTGATTGTAAATGTCACCAGTCTTAATATCAAAGAAAACTTCTTGAATGGACAGACAAAAGATTGTTTGGAGAATGCAAGCATCGATCTCGCTACCTCTCACATGCAAAGCGAGCGCTCTACCATTTGAGCTAATTCCCCATGCCTTCTCACTGATAGAATTGAAATGATCTCTGGAGTACAATATCTCAACATATTTGATTGTTTCGATTTCTCTGTCATTTCTAATCTTTTTTCCCGGGTTTTTAAAGATTTTCTATAATATTGAAAAAATAAGCCTACTTATCAAGGGTAAATGTCTGTAATAATCATACATTCTCTTTCCATAACAAATGTTTAAATTTCTGGTGAAAAAATGAAGTTTGACAGTATAGCTGATTCTTCCAAATTTCTTTTCGAATGTATTTTTCCAGGTAGAACTTCAAATAAAGAGTGACATAATTGACTTATAAATGGGAAAAGTGTTGAATTGAAGGATGCAGTAAAACCACTATTATATCATACAAATCAAACCTCTGAAAAGTGTTCAATGTTAATCGAGATTTTCTCCCTTACTTTCAAAGTAAATAAATGATATGTTCAAAGCTATATCAAATCCTCAACCTAGGCTTGGTTATTTTGCTGCGGTGGTCATCTGCCTACCAGCTGAGATTTTAAAGGCCTTTGGTATAATCAATAAACCTGATTGTAAATGTCACCAGTCTTAATATCAAAGAAAAGTTCTTGAATGGACAGACAAAAGATTGTTTGGAGAATGCAAGCATCGATCTCGCTACCTCTCACATGCAAAGTGAGCGCTCTACCATTTGAGCTAATTCCCCATGCCTTCTCACTGATAGAATTGAAATGATCTCTGGAGTACAATATCTCAACATATTTGATTGTTTCGATTTCTCTGTCATTTCTAATCTTTTTTCCCGGGTTTTTAAAGATTTTCTATAATATTGAAAAAATAAGCCTACTTATCAAGGGTAAATGTCTGTAATAATCATACATTCTCTTTCCATAACAAATGTTTAAATTTCTGGTGAAAAAATGAAGTTTGACAGTATAGCTGATTCTTCCAAATTTCTTTTCGAATGTATTTTTCCAGGTAGAACTTCAAATAAAGAGTGACATAATTGACTTATAAATGGGAAAAGTGTTGAATTGAAGGATGCAGTAAAACCACTATTATATCATACAAATCAAACCTCTGAAAAGTGTTCAATGTTAATCGAGATTTTCTCCCTTACTTTCAAAGTAAATAAATGATATGTTCAAAGCTATATCAAATCCTCAACCTAGGCTTGGTTATTTTGCTGCGGTGGTCATCTGCCTACCAGCTGAGATTTTAAAGGCCTTTGGTATAATCAATAAACCTGATTGTAAATGTCACCAGTCTTAATATCAAAGAAAAGTTCTTGAATGGACAGACAAAAGATTGTTTGGAGAATGCAAGCATCGATCTCGCTACCTCTCACATGCAAAGCGAGCGCTCTACCATTTGAGCTAATTCCCCATGCCTTCTCACTGATAGAATTGAAATGATCTCTGGAGTACAATATCTCAACATATTTGATTGTTTCGATTTCTCTGTCATTTCTAATCTTTTTTCCCGGGTTTTTAAAGATTTTCTATAATATTGAAAAAATAAGCCTACTTATCAAGGGTAAATGTCTGTAATAATCATACATTCTCTTTCCATAACAAATGTTTAAATTTCTGGTGAAAAAATGAAGTTTGACAGTATAGCTGATTCTTCCAAATTTCTTTTCGAATGTATTTTTCCAGGTAGAACTTCAAATAAAGAGTGACATAATTGACTTATAAATGGGAAAAGTGTTGAATTGAAGGATGCAGTAAAACCACTATTATATCATACAAATCAAACCTCTGAAAAGTGTTCAATGTTAATCGAGATTTTCTCCCTTACTTTCAAAGTAAATAAATGATATGTTCAAAGCTATATCAAATCCTCAACCTAGGCTTGGTTATTTTGCTGCGGTGGTCATCTGCCTACCAGCTGAGATTTTAAAGGCCTTTGGTATAATCAATAAACCTGATTGTAAATGTCACCAGTCTTAATATCAAAGAAAAGTTCTTGAATGGACAGACAAAAGATTGTTTGGAGAATGCAAGCATCGATCTCGCTACCTCTCACATGCAAAGTGAGCGCTCTACCATTTGAGCTAATTCCCCATGCCTTCTCACTGATAGAATTGAAATGATCTCTGGAGTACAATATCTCAACATATTTGATTGTTTCGATTTCTCTGTCATTTCTAATCTTTTTTCCCGGGTTTTTAAAGATTTTCTATAATATTGAAAAAATAAGCCTACTTATCAAGGGTAAATGTCTGTAATAATCATACATTCTCTTTCCATAACAAATGTTTAAATTTCTGGTGAAAAAATGAAGTTTGACAGTATAGCTGATTCTTCCAAATTTCTTTTCGAATGTATTTTTCCAGGTAGAACTTCAAATAAAGAGTGACATAATTGACTTATAAATGGGAAAAGTGTTGAATTGAAGGATGCAGTAAAACCACTATTATATCATACAAATCAAACCTCTGAAAAGTGTTCAATGTTAATCGAGATTTTCTCCCTTACTTTCAAAGTAAATAAATGATATGTTCAAAGCTATATCAAATCCTCAACCTAGGCTTGGTTATTTTGCTGCGGTGGTCATCTGCCTACCAGCTGAGATTTTAAAGGCCTTTGGTATAATCAATAAACCTGATTGTAAATGTCACCAGTCTTAATATCAAAGAAAAGTTCTTGAATGGACAGACAAAAGATTGTTTGGAGAATGCAAGCATCGATCTCGCTACCTCTCACATGCAAAGCGAGCGCTCTACCATTTGAGCTAATTCCCCATGCCTTCTCACTGATAGAATTGAAATGATCTCTGGAGTACAATATCTCAACATATTTGATTGTTTCGATTTCTCTGTCATTTCTAATCTTTTTTCCCGGGTTTTGAAAGATTTTCTATAATATTGAAAAAATAAGCCTACTTATCAAGGGTAAATGTCTGTAATAATCATACATTCTCTTTCCATAACAAATGTTTAAATTTCTGGTGAAAAAATGAAGTTTGACAGTATAGCTGATTCTTCCAAATTTCTTTTCGAATGTATTTTTCCAGGTAGAACTTCAAATAAAGAGTGACATAATTGACTTATAAATGGGAAAAGTGTTGAATTGAAGGATGCAGTAAAACCACTATTATATCATACAAATCAAACCTCTGAAAAGTGTTCAATGTTAATCGAGATTTTCTCCCTTACTTTCAAAGTAAATAAATGATATGTTCAAAGCTATATCAAATCCTCAACCTAGGCTTGGTTATTTTGCTGCGGTGGTCATCTGCCTACCAGCTGAGATTTTAAAGGCCTTTGGTATAATCAATAAACCTGATTGTAAATGTCACCAGTCTTAATATCAAAGAAAAGTTCTTGAATGGACAGACAAAAGATTGTTTGGAGAATGCAAGCATCGATCTCGCTACCTCTCACATGCAAAGTGAGCGCTCTACCATTTGAGCTAATTCCCCATGCCTTCTCACTGATAGAATTGAAATGATCTCTGGAGTACAATATCTCAACATATTTGATTGTTTCGATTTCTCTGTCATTTCTAATCTTTTTTCCCGGGTTTTTAAAGATTTTCTATAATATTGAAAAAATAAGCCTACTTATCAAGGGTAAATGTCTGTAATAATCATACATTCTCTTTCCATAACAAATGTTTAAATTTCTGGTGAAAAAATGAAGTTTGACAGTATAGCTGATTCTTCCAAATTTCTTTTCGAATGTATTTTTCCAGGTAGAACTTCAAATAAAGAGTGACATAATTGACTTATAAATGGGAAAAGTGTTGAATTGAAGGATGCAGTAAAACCACTATTATATCATACAAATCAAACCTCTGAAAAGTGTTCAATGTTAATCGAGATTTTCTCCCTTACTTTCAAAGTAAATAAATGATATGTTCAAAGCTATATCAAATCCTCAACCTAGGCTTGGTTATTTTGCTGCGGTGGTCATCTGCCTACCAGCTGAGATTTTAAAGGCCTTTGGTATAATCAATAAACCTGATTGTAAATGTCACCAGTCTTAATATCAAAGAAAAGTTCTTGAATGGACAGACAAAAGATTGTTTGGAGAATGCAAGCATCGATCTCGCTACCTCTCACATGCAAAGCGAGCGCTCTACCATTTGAGCTAATTCCCCATGCCTTCTCACTGATAGAATTGAAATGATCTCTGGAGTACAATATCTCAACATATTTGATTGTTTCGATTTCTCTGTCATTTCTAATCTTTTTTCCCGGGTTTTTAAAGATTTTCTATAATATTGAAAAAATAAGCCTACTTATCAAGGGTAAATGTCTGTAATAATCATACATTCTCTTTCCATAACAAATGTTTCAATTTCTGGTGAAAAAATGAAGTTTGACAGTATAGCTGATTCTTCCAAATTTCTTTTCGAATGTATTTTTCCAGGTAGAACTTCAAATAAAGAGTGACATAATTGACTTATAAATGGGAAAAGTGTTGAATTGAAGGATGCAGTAAAACCACTATTATATCATACAAATCAAACCTCTGAAAAGTGTTCAATGTTAATCGAGATTTTCTCCCTTACTTTCAAAGTAAATAAATGATATGTTCAAAGCTATATCAAATCCTCAACCTAGGCTTGGTTATTTTGCTGCGGTGGTCATCTGCCTACCAGCTGAGATTTTAAAGGCCTTTGGTATAATCAATAAACCTGATTGTAAATGTCACCAGTCTTAATATCAAAGAAAAGTTCTTGAATGGACAGACAAAAGATTGTTTGGAGAATGCAAGCATCGATCTCGCTACCTCTCACATGCAAAGCGAGCGCTCTACCATTTGAGCTAATTCCCCATGCCTTCTCACTGATAGAATTGAAATGATCTCTGGAGTACAATATCTCAACATATTTGATTGTTTCGATTTCTCTGTCATTTCTAATCTTTTTTCCCGGGTTTTTAAAGATTTTCTATAATATTGAAAAAATAAGCCTACTTATCAAGGGTAAATGTCTGTAATAATCATACATTCTCTTTCCATAACAAATGTTTAAATTTCTGGTGAAAAAATGAAGTTTGACAGTATAGCTGATTCTTCCAAATTTCTTTTCAAATGTATTTTTCCAGGTAGAACTTCAAATAAAGAGTGACATAATTGACTTATAAATGGGAAAAGTGTTGAATTGAAGGATGCAGTAAAACCACTATTATATCATACAAATCAAACCTCTGAAAAGTGTTCAATGTTAATCGAGATTTTCTCCCTTACTTTCAAAGTAAATAAATGATATGTTCAAAGCTATATCAAATCCTCAACCTAGGCTTGGTTATTTTGCTGCGGTGGTCATCTGCCTACCAGCTGAGATTTTAAAGGCCTTTGGTATAATCAATAAACCTGATTGTAAATGTCACCAGTCTTAATATCAAAGAAAAGTTCTTGAATGGACAGACAAAAGATTGTTTGGAGAATGCAAGCATCGATCTCGCTACCTCTCACATGCAAAGCGAGCGCTCTACCATTTGAGCTAATTCCCCATGCCTTCTCACTGATAGAATTGAAATGATCTCTGGAGTACAATATCTCAACATATTTGATTGTTTCGATTTCTCTGTCATTTCTAATCTTTTTTCCCGGGTTTTTAAAGATTTTCTATAATATTGAAAAAATAAGCCTACTTATCAAGGGTAAATGTCTGTAATAATCATACATTCTCTTTCCATAACAAATGTTTCAATTTCTGGTGAAAAAATGAAGTTTGACAGTATAGCTGATTCTTCCAAATTTCTTTTCGAATGTATTTTTCCAGGTAGAACTTCAAATAAAGAGTGACATAATTGACTTATAAATGGGAAAAGTGTTGAATTGAAGGATGCAGTAAAACCACTATTATATCATACAAATCAAACCTCTGAAAAGTGTTCAATGTTAATCGAGATTTTCTCCCTTACTTTCAAAGTAAATAAATGATATGTTCAAAGCTATATCAAATCCTCAACCTAGGCTTGGTTATTTTGCTGCGGTGGTCATCTGCCTACCAGCTGAGATTTTAAAGGCCTTTGGTATAATCAATAAACCTGATTGTAAATGTCACCAGTCTTAATATCAAAGAAAAGTTCTTGAATGGACAGACAAAAGATTGTTTGGAGAATGCAAGCATCGATCTCGCTACCTCTCACATGCAAAGCGAGCGCTCTACCATTTGAGCTAATTCCCCATGCCTTCTCACTGATAGAATTGAAATGATCTCTGGAGTACAATATCTCAACATATTTGATTGTTTCGATTTCTCTGTCATTTCTAATCTTTTTTCCCGGGTTTTTAAAGATTTTCTATAATATTGAAAAAATAAGCCTACTTATCAAGGGTAAATGTCTGTAATAATCATACATTCTCTTTCCATAACAAATGTTTAAATTTCTGGTGAAAAAATGAAGTTTGACAGTATAGCTGATTCTTCCAAATTTCTTTTCGAATGTATTTTTCCAGGTAGAACTTCAAATAAAGAGTGACATAATTGACTTATAAATGGGAAAAGTGTTGAATTGAAGGATGCAGTAAAACCACTATTATATCATACAAATCAAACCTCTGAAAAGTGTTCAATGTTAATCGAGATTTTCTCCCCTACTTTCAAAGTAAATAAATGATATGTTCAAAGCTATATCAAATCCTCAACCTAGGCTTGGTTATTTTGCTGCGGTGGTCATCTGCCTACCAGCTGAGATTTTAAAGGCCTTTGGTATAATCAATAAACCTGATTGTAAATGTCACCAGTCTTAATATCAAAGAAAAGTTCTTGAATGGACAGACAAAAGATTGTTTGGAAAATGTGAGTATCGATCTCGCTACTTCTTACATGCAAAGCGAGCGCTCTACCATTTGAGCTAATTCCCCATGCCTTCTCACTAATAGAATTGAAATGATCTCTGGAGTACAATGTCTCAACATATTTGATTGTTTCGATTTCTCTGTCATTTCTAATCTTTTTTACCGGGTTTTTAAAGATTTCCTATAATATTGAAAAAATAAGCCTACTTATCAAGGGTAAATGTCTGTAATAATCATACATTCTCTTTCCATAACAAATGTTTCAATTTCTGGTGTAAAAATGAAGTTTGACAGTATAGCTAATTCTTCCAAATTTCTTTTCGAATGTATTTTTCCAGGTAGAACTTCAAATAAAGAGTGACATAATTGACTTATAAATGGGAAAAGTGTTGAATTGAAGGATGCAGTAAAACCACTATTATATCATACAAATCAAACCTCTGAAAAGTGTTCAATGTTAATCGAGATTTTCTCCCTTACTTTCAAAGTAAATAAATGATATGTTCAAAGCTATATCAAATCCTCAACCTAGGCTTGGTTATTTTGCTGCGGTGGTCATCTGCCTACCAGCTGAGATTTTAAAGGCCTTTGGTATAATCAATAAACCTGATTGTAAATGTCACCAGTCTTAATATCAAAGAAAAGTTCTTGAATGGACAGACAAAAGATTGTTTGGAGAATGCAAGCATCGATCTCGCTACCTCTCACATGCAAAGTGAGCGCTCTACCATTTGAGCTAATTCCCCATGCCTTCTCACTGATAGAATTGAAATGATCTCTGGAGTACAATATCTCAACATATTTGATTGTTTCGATTTCTCTGTCATTTCTAATCTTTTTTCCCGGGTTTTTAAAGATTTTCTATAATATTGAAAAAATAAGCCTACTTATCAAGGGTAAATGTCTGTAATAATCATACATTCTCTTTCCATAACAAATGTTTAAATTTCTGGTGAAAAAATGAAGTTTGACAGTATAGCTGATTCTTCCAAATTTCTTTTCGAATGTATTTTTCCAGGTAGAACTTCAAATAAAGAGTGACATAATTGACTTATAAATGGGAAAAGTGTTGAATTGAAGGATGCAGTAAAACCACTATTATATCATACAAATCAAACCTCTGAAAAGTGTTCAATGTTAATCGAGATTTTCTCCCTTACTTTCAAAGTAAATAAATGATATGTTCAAAGCTATATCAAATCCTCAACCTAGGCTTGGTTATTTTGCTGCGGTGGTCATCTGCCTACCAGCTGAGATTTTAAAGGCCTTTGGTATAATCAATAAACCTGATTGTAAATGTCACCAGTCTTAATATCAAAGAAAAGTTCTTGAATGGACAGACAAAAGATTGTTTGGAGAATGCAAGCATCGATCTCGCTACCTCTCACATGCAAAGCGAGCGCTCTACCATTTGAGCTAATTCCCCATGCCTTCTCACTGATAGAATTGAAATGATCTCTGGAGTACAATATCTCAACATATTTGATTGTTTCGATTTCTCTGTCATTTCTAATCTTTTTTCCCGGGTTTTTAAAGATTTTCTATAATATTGAAAAAATAAGCCTACTTATCAAGGGTAAATGTCTGTAATAATCATACATTCTCTTTCCATAACAAATGTTTAAATTTCTGGTGAAAAAATGAAGTTTGACAGTATAGCTGATTCTTCCAAATTTCTTTTCGAATGTATTTTTCCAGGTAGAACTTCAAATAAAGAGTGACATAATTGACTTATAAATGGGAAAAGTGTTGAATTGAAGGATGCAGTAAAACCACTATTATATCATACAAATCAAACCTCTGAAAAGTGTTCAATGTTAATCGAGATTTTCTCCCTTACTTTCAAAGTAAATAAATGATATGTTCAAAGCTATATCAAATCCTCAACCTAGGCTTGGTTATTTTGCTGCGGTGGTCATCTGCCTACCAGCTGAGATTTTAAAGGCCTTTGGTATAATCAATAAACCTGATTGTAAATGTCACCAGTCTTAATATCAAAGAAAAGTTCTTGAATGGAAAGACAAAAATGATTGGAGAATGCGAGCATCGCTCTCACTACCTCTCACATGCTAAGCGAGCGCTCTACCATTTGAGCTAATTCCCCATGCCTTCTCACTGATAGAATTGAAATGATCTCTGGAGTACAATATCTCAACATATTTGATTGTTTCGATTTCTCTGTCATTTCTAATCTTTTTTCCCGGGTTTTTAAAGATTTTCTATAATATTGAAAAAATAAGCCTACTTATCAAGGGTAAATGTCTGTAATAATCATACATTCTCTTTCCATAACAAATGTTTAAATTTCTGGTGAAAAAATGAAGTTTGACAGTATAGCTGATTCTTCCAAATTTCTTTTCGAATGTATTTTTCCAGGTAGAACTTCAAATAAAGAGTGACATAATTGACTTATAAATGGGAAAAGTGTTGAATTGAAGGATGCAGTAAAACCACTATTATATCATACAAATCAAACCTCTGAAAAGTGTTCAATGTTAATCGAGATTTTCTCCCCTACTTTCAAAGTAAATAAATGATATGTTCAAAGCTATATCAAATCCTCAACCTAGGCTTGGTTATTTTGCTGCGGTGGTCATCTGCCTACCAGCTGAGATTTTAAAGGCCTTTGGTATAATCAATAAACCTGATTGTAAATGTCACCAGTCTTAATATCAAAGAAAAGTTCTTGAATGGACAGACAAAAGATTGTTTGGAGAATGCAAGCATCGATCTCGCTACCTCTCACATGCAAAGCGAGCGCTCTACCATTTGAGCTAATTCCCCATGCCTTCTCACTGATAGAATTGAAATGATCTCTGGAGTACAATATCTCAACATATTTGATTGTTTCGATTTCTCTGTCATTTCTAATCTTTTTTCCCGGGTTTTTAAAGATTTTCTATAATATTGAAAAAATAAGCCTACTTATCAAGGGTAAATGTCTGTAATAATCATACATTCTCTTTCCATAACAAATGTTTAAATTTCTGGTGAAAAAATGAAGTTTGACAGTATAGCTGATTCTTCCAAATTTCTTTTCGAATGTATTTTTCCAGGTAGAACTTCAAATAAAGAGTGACATAATTGACTTATAAATGGGAAAAGTGTTGAATTGAAGGATGCAGTAAAACCACTATTATATCATACAAATCAAACCTCTGAAAAGTGTTCAATGTTAATCGAGATTTTCTCCCTTACTTTCAAAGTAAATAAATGATATGTTCAAAGCTATATCAAATCCTCAACCTAGGCTTGGTTATTTTGCTGCGGTGGTCATCTGCCTACCAGCTGAGATTTTAAAGGCCTTTGGTATAATCAATAAACCTGATTGTAAATGTCACCAGTCTTAATATCAAAGAAAAGTTCTTGAATGGACAGACAAAAGATTGTTTGGAGAATGCAAGCATCGATCTCGCTACCTCTCACATGCAAAGCGAGCGCTCTACCATTTGAGCTAATTCCCCATGCCTTCTCACTGATAGAATTGAAATGATCTCTGGAGTACAATATCTCAACATATTTGATTGTTTCGATTTCTCTGTCATTTCTAATCTTTTTTCCCGGGTTTTTAAAGATTTTCTATAATATTGAAAAAATAAGCCTACTTATCAAGGGTAAATGTCTGTAATAATCATACATTCTCTTTCCATAACAAATGTTTAAATTTCTGGTGAAAAAATGAAGTTTGACAGTATAGCTGATTCTTCCAAATTTCTTTTCGAATGTATTTTTCCAGGTAGAACTTCAAATAAAGAGTGACATAATTGACTTATAAATGGGAAAAGTGTTGAATTGAAGGATGCAGTAAAACCACTATTATATCATACAAATCAAACCTCTGAAAAGTGTTCAATGTTAATCGAGATTTTCTCCCTTACTTTCAAAGTAAATAAATGATATGTTCAAAGCTATATCAAATCCTCAACCTAGGCTTGGTTATTTTGCTGCGGTGGTCATCTGCCTACCAGCTGAGATTTTAAAGGCCTTTGGTATAATCAATAAACCTGATTGTAAATGTCACCAGTCTTAATATCAAAGAAAAGTTCTTGAATGGACAGACAAAAGATTGTTTGGAGAATGCAAGCATCGATCTCGCTACCTCTCACATGCAAAGCGAGCGCTCTACCATTTGAGCTAATTCCCCATGCCTTCTCACTGATAGAATTGAAATGATCTCTGGAGTACAATATCTCAACATATTTGATTGTTTCGATTTCTCTGTCATTTCTAATCTTTTTTCCCGGGTTTTTAAAGATTTTCTATAATATTGAAAAAATAAGCCTACTTATCAAGGGTAAATGTCTGTAATAATCATACATTCTCTTTCCATAACAAATGTTTAAATTTCTGGTGAAAAAATGAAGTTTGACAGTATAGCTGATTCTTCCAAATTTCTTTTCGAATGTATTTTTCCAGGTAGAACTTCAAATAAAGAGTGACATAATTGACTTATAAATGGGAAAAGTGTTGAATTGAAGGATGCAGTAAAACCACTATTATATCATACAAATCAAACCTCTGAAAAGTGTTCAATGTTAATCGAGATTTTCTCCCTTACTTTCAAAGTAAATAAATGATATGTTCAAAGCTATATCAAATCCTCAACCTAGGCTTGGTTATTTTGCTGCGGTGGTCATCTGCCTACCAGCTGAGATTTTAAAGGCCTTTGGTATAATCAATAAACCTGATTGTAAATGTCACCAGTCTTAATATCAAAGAAAAGTTCTTGAATGGACAGACAAAAGATTGTTTGGAGAATGCAAGCATCGATCTCGCTACCTCTCACATGCAAAGCGAGCGCTCTACCATTTGAGCTAATTCCCCATGCCTTCTCACTGATAGAATTGAAATGATCTCTGGAGTACAATATCTCAACATATTTGATTGTTTCGATTTCTCTGTCATTTCTAATCTTTTTTCCCGGGTTTTTAAAGATTTTCTATAATATTGAAAAAATAAGCCTACTTATCAAGGGTAAATGTCTGTAATAATCATACATTCTCTTTCCATAACAAATGTTTAAATTTCTGGTGAAAAAATGAAGTTTGACAGTATAGCTGATTCTTCCAAATTTCTTTTCGAATGTATTTTTCCAGGTAGAACTTCAAATAAAGAGTGACATAATTGACTTATAAATGGGAAAAGTGTTGAATTGAAGGATGCAGTAAAACCACTATTATATCATACAAATCAAACCTCTGAAAAGTGTTCAATGTTAATCGAGATTTTCTCCCTTACTTTCAAAGTAAATAAATGATATGTTCAAAGCTATATCAAATCCTCAACCTAGGCTTGGTTATTTTGCTGCGGTGGTCATCTGCCTACCAGCTGAGATTTTAAAGGCCTTTGGTATAATCAATAAACCTGATTGTAAATGTCACCAGTCTTAATATCAAAGAAAAGTTCTTGAATGGACAGACAAAAGATTGTTTGGAGAATGCAAGCATCGATCTCGCTACCTCTCACATGCAAAGCGAGCGCTCTACCATTTGAGCTAATTCCCCATGCCTTCTCACTGATAGAATTGAAATGATCTCTGGAGTACAATATCTCAACATATTTGATTGTTTCGATTTCTCTGTCATTTCTAATCTTTTTTCCCGGGTTTTTAAAGATTTTCTATAATATTGAAAAAATAAGCCTACTTATCAAGGGTAAATATCTGTAATAATCATACATTCTCTTTCCATAACAAATGTTTAAATTTCTGGTGAAAAAATGAAGTTTGACAGTATAGCTGATTCTTCCAAATTTCTTTTCGAATGTATTTTTCCAGGTAGAACTTCAAATAAAGAGTGACATAATTGACTTATAAATGGGAAAAGTGTTGAATTGAAGGATGCAGTAAAACCACTATTATATCATACAAATCAAACCTCTGAAAAGTGTTCAATGTTAATCGAGATTTTCTCCCTTACTTTCAAAGTAAATAAATGATATGTTCAAAGCTATATCAAATCCTCAACCTAGGCTTGGTTATTTTGCTGCGGTGGTCATCTGCCTACCAGCTGAGATTTTAAAGGCCTTTGGTATAATCAATAAACCTGATTGTAAATGTCACCAGTCTTAATATCAAAGAAAAGTTCTTGAATGGACAGACAAAAGATTGTTTGGAGAATGCAAGCATCGATCTCGCTACCTCTCACATGCAAAGCGAGCGCTCTACCATTTGAGCTAATTCCCCATGCCTTCTCACTGATAGAATTGAAATGATCTCTGGAGTACAATATCTCAACATATTTGATTGTTTCGATTTCTCTGTCATTTCTAATCTTTTTTCCCGGGTTTTTAAAGATTTTCTATAATATTGAAAAAATAAGCCTACTTATCAAGGGTAAATGTCTGTAATAATCATACATTCTCTTTCCATAACAAATGTTTAAATTTCTGGTGAAAAAATGAAGTTTGACAGTATAGCTGATTCTTCCAAATTTCTTTTCGAATGTATTTTTCCAGGTAGAACTTCAAATAAAGAGTGACATAATTGACTTATAAATGGGAAAAGTGTTGAATTGAAGGATGCAGTAAAACCACTATTATATCATACAAATCAAACCTCTGAAAAGTGTTCAATGTTAATCGAGATTTTCTCCCTTACTTTCAAAGTAAATAAATGATATGTTCAAAGCTATATCAAATCCTCAACCTAGGCTTGGTTATTTTGCTGCGGTGGTCATCTGCCTACCAGCTGAGATTTTAAAGGCCTTTGGTATAATCAATAAACCTGATTGTAAATGTCACCAGTCTTAATATCAAAGAAAAGTTCTTGAATGGACAGACAAAAGATTGTTTGGAGAATGCAAGCATCGATCTCGCTACCTCTCACATGCAAAGCGAGCGCTCTACCATTTGAGCTAATTCCCCATGCCTTCTCACTGATAGAATTGAAATGATCTCTGGAGTACAATATCTCAACATATTTGATTGTTTCGATTTCTCTGTCATTTCTAATCTTTTTTCCCGGGTTTTTAAAGATTTTCTATAATATTGAAAAAATAAGCCTACTTATCAAGGGTAAATGTCTGTAATAATCATACATTCTCTTTCCATAACAAATGTTTAAATTTCTGGTGAAAAAATGAAGTTTGACAGTATAGCTGATTCTTCCAAATTTCTTTTCGAATGTATTTTTCCAGGTAGAACTTCAAATAAAGAGTGACATAATTGACTTATAAATGGGAAAAGTGTTGAATTGAAGGATGCAGTAAAACCACTATTATATCATACAAATCAAACCTCTGAAAAGTGTTCAATGTTAATCGAGATTTTCTCCCCTACTTTCAAAGTAAATAAATGATATGTTCAAAGCTATATCAAATCCTCAACCTAGGCTTGGTTATTTTGCTGCGGTGGTCATCTGCCTACCAGCTGAGATTTTAAAGGCCTTTGGTATAATCAATAAACCTGATTGTAAATGTCACCAGTCTTAATATCAAAGAAAAGTTCTTGAATGGACAGACAAAAGATTGTTTGGAAAATGTGAGTATCGATCTCGCTACTTCTTACATGCAAAGCGAGCGCTCTACCATTTGAGCTAATTCCCCATGCCTTCTCACTAATAGAATTGAAATGATCTCTGGAGTACAATGTCTCAACATATTTGATTGTTTCGATTTCTCTGTCATTTCTAATCTTTTTTACCGGGTTTTTAAAGATTTCCTATAATATTGAAAAAATAAGCCTACTTATCAAGGGTAAATGTCTGTAATAATCATACATTCTCTTTCCATAACAAATGTTTCAATTTCTGGTGTAAAAATGAAGTTTGACAGTATAGCTAATTCTTCCAAATTTCTTTTCGAATGTATTTTTCCAGGTAGAACTTCAAATAAAGAGTGACATAATTGACTTATAAATGGGAAAAGTGTTGAATTGAAGGATGCAGTAAAACCACTATTATATCATACAAATCAAACCTCTGAAAAGTGTTCAATGTTAATCGAGATTTTCTCCCTTACTTTCAAAGTAAATAAATGATATGTTCAAAGCTATATCAAATCCTCAACCTAGGCTTGGTTATTTTGCTGCGGTGGTCATCTGCCTACCAGCTGAGATTTTAAAGGCCTTTGGTATAATCAATAAACCTGATTGTAAATGTCACCAGTCTTAATATCAAAGAAAAGTTCTTGAATGGAAAGACAAAAATGATTGGAGAATGCGAGCATCGATCTCACTACCTCTCACATGCTAAGCGAGCGCTCTACCATTTGAGCTAATTCCCCATGCCTTCTCACTGATAGAATTGAAATGATCTCTGGAGTACAATATCTCAACATATTTGATTGTTTCGATTTCTCTGTCATTTCTAATCTTTTTTCCCGGGTTTTTAAAGATTTTCTATAATATTGAAAAAATAAGCCTACTTATCAAGGGTAAATGTCTGTAATAATCATACATTCTCTTTCCATAACAAATGTTTCAATTTCTGGTGTAAAAATGAAGTTTGACAATATCATCATCATCATCATCATTTATTTATATAGCGCCAACATATTCCGTAGCGCTTTACAATTGGGGACAAACATAATAAACTAATAAACAAACTGGGTAAAACAGACAAAGAGATGAGAAGGCCCTGCTCGCAAGCTTACAATCTATGGGACAATGGGAGATTGACACATGAGGTTAAGTATACATTTTGCATCTTGGCCCAGCCAGACTGCAAAGGTAGGGTGACTCATAAGCTAAATGATCCTGTCACACAACAATGTTGGACCGGGGGTAGTTGTCTTGTGTGAAATTTTGTAACAGGCTAAAGGTAGTGAGGTTAAGATGGTGGTTGAGGAATATTATAAGCTTGTCTGAATAGGTAGGTTTTCAGAGAATGCTTGAAAGTTTGTAGAACAGAGGAGAGTCTTATTGTGCGAGGGAGAGAGTTCCATAGAGTGGGTGCAGCCCGAAAAAAGTCCTGTAACCGGGAATGGGAGGATGTAATGAGGGTGGATAGAGACGCAGATCTTTTGCAGAACGGAGTTGCCGAGTTGGGAGATATTTTGAGACAAGAGAGGAGATGTATGTTGGTGCAGCTTTGTTGATGGCCTTGTAGGTTAGTAAAAGTATTTTATATTGGATTCGGTAGAAGACAGGCAGCCAGTGTAGAGACATACAGAGTGATTCAACAGAGGAATAGCTATTTGCAAGGAAAATCAGTCTTGCCGAAGCATGCAAAATAGATTTTAGGGGTTTGAGTCTGTTTTTGGGAAGACCAGTAAGGAGGGAATTGCAATAGTCAATGCGGGAGATGATTAGTGCATGAATTAAGGTTTTAGCAGTGTCTTGTGTGAGATATGTGCGGATTCTGGAAATGTTCTTTAGATGTATGTAACATGATTTAGATATAGAGTCAATGTGGGGAACAAAGGATAGGCGTGAATCAAGGATTACACCTAGGCAGCGAGCTTGTGGGGTGGGATTTATGGTCATGTTATCAACAGAGATAGAAATGTCAGGTATGCTCTTGTTGGCGGGTGGGAATATTATTAACTCTGTTTTAGAAAGATTAAGTTTGAGTTGACGAGAGGACATCCAAGATGAAATGGCAGAAAGACAGTCAGTTACACGGGACAACACAGATGTCGAGATGTCAGGAGAGGATAGATAGATTTGGGTATCATCCGCATAGAGATGATACTGAAAGCCAAAGGAACTTATTAGATTTCCAAGAGAAGCGGTATAGATAGAGAACAGCAGAGGACCTAGCACCGAGCCTTGTGGTACTCCAACTGATAGGGGAAGCGGAGCAGAGGTGCCTCCAGAGAAATTAACAGTGAAAGAGCGATTAGAGAGGTAAGATGAGAACCAGGATAGAACTGTGTCTTGAAGACTTAGGGATTGCAGCGTTTGTATGAGAAGAGAGTGGTCAACGGTGTCAAATGCAGCCGAGAGATCAAGGAGAATTAGGAGAGAGTAATGGCGTTCAGTCTTAGCAGTGATCAGATCATTAACAACCTTGGTCAGCGCAGTCTCTGTGGAGTGTTGAGAACGAAAGCCAGACTGAAGAGGATCCAACAGGTTGTTTGCGGAAAGAAAGCGTGTGAGGCGAGTGTAGGCAAGTCTCTCTAGAAGCTTGGAGGGGCAAGGGAGCTGAGAGATGGGACGGTAATTTGAGAGAGAGTTTGGGTCGGAGTTTTGTTTTTTTAGAATAGGAGTAATCACTGCATGCTTGTATAGTGATGGAAAGATGCCAGTAGAGAGTGAGAGATTACAGATTTGAGGTAGAGGTGAAATGAGCACAGAAGACAGGGATCTACCAATTTGCGAGGGAATAGGATCAAGAGGACAGGAGGTAGAGTAGGAAGATAAGAAGAGCGTAGAAATTTCCTCTTCATTTGTGGGGTCAAATGAAGAAAGGGTGTCAGAGGGTAGAGGGAAGGAAATGAGCTGATGGCTTGTTGAGGAAGAGGATATCATTTCTAGTCTGATCTTGTCAATCTTGTCCTTGAAGTAGGAAGCAAGATCCTGAGCACTGATAGTAGATGGAGGGTTCGGGGTGGGAGGATTGAGAAGATGATTAAATGTATTGAAAAGGCGTTTGGGGTTAGAAGCCTGAGCATAGATAAGAGATTGAAAGTATGTTTGTTTTGCAATGTCCAGAGCATTTCGATAGGAGTGGTAGACAGAAGTATATGTGAAGAAGTCATTAGAGCTTCGAGATTTACGCCAGTGACGTTCTGCTTTACGGGACAGTTTTTGAAGATTTCGTGTTGCTTTGGTGTGCCACGGTTGACATCGAAGTCGACGTGTAGTATGAAGTGTCGCTGGAGCCACTTGATCAAGGGCCGTTGCTAAGGTTAGGTGAAAATGAGGTACTGCCATCTCAGGGGATGAGAATGTAGAGATAGGGGAGAGAAGGTGTTGGAGAGAGGTGGAAAATTGTTGAAGATTAATAGAATTAAGATTTCTACGAGTATGAGGAGGCTTGGTTGAGTTAGACAGTAGAGAGGTTAGAGCAGTGGGGGTGAGAGTGTAGCTGATAAGGTGATGATCCGAGAGGGGGAAGGGTGTATTAATAAAATTAGAAACTGAGCATAGTCTAGAGAAAACAAGATCAAGGCAGTGGCCATCCTTATGAGTAGATGATTCAATCCACTGGGAGAGGTCAAGTGAGGATGTTAGAGAGAGTAGTTTGGAAGCAGCTTTGGAAGGTGGGTTATCAATGGGGATGTTGAAGTCACCCATGATGATGGTGGGGATGTCTGAAGATAAGAAGTGAGGGAGCCATGCAGAGAAATCCTGAATAAATTGTTGGTGTGCTCCAGGGGGACGATAGATCACCGCAACACGTAGGGAGAATGGATTAAAAATGCGAATAGCATGTACTTCAAAAGATGTGAACGTGAGTGATGGGACATTTGATAGAACTGTATATGTGCACTGTGGGGAGAGAAGTAGTCCAACCCCACCTCCTTGTCTGCCTTCAGGTCTGGAGGTGTGGGTGAGATGGAGGCCACCATGTGAAAGTGCTGCAGGTGAGGCAGTGTCTGATTGCATGAGCCATGTTTCTGTTATTGCCAGAAGGTTGAGGTTTTTTGAGAGGAAGAGATCATGAACGGAGGTAAGTTTGTTACAAACAGAGCGTGCATTCCAAAGGGCACATTTAAAGGACTTGGGAAGAGAGGGGAGACAGGTGATGTGTTTGAGGTTTGCTATAGAACGGTAGTGTTCTGATGTATGTGTGTGTGAGGAGTGTGGGGGACCTGGATTAGGTGATATATCACCAGCTAATAGAAGCAGAGTGAGCGAAAGATAGGCAAGGGGATTGTAAGATGTGTGGCCTTTTATTTTCTGGCGACAGGTGGAGGCTGTACTTGTTAGAGATAATAAATAGGACAACAGTTCATGGGTGTTAAATAGAGGTGAGTGGAGTAATGCAGGTGCAATATGAACAAATTTGTGTGTTGGTGGAGGGGTGAAAGATGACACAGTCCTAAAGATCATGCCATGAAATGAGACTAAGAAAAGCAATTTGTGAAACATTGTGATAAAAGGGGTAGAAGCAAAAAGTGACAGTATAGCTAATTCTTCCAAATTTCTTTTCGAATGTATTTTTCCAGGTAGAACTTCAAATAAAGAGTGACATAATTGACTTATAAATGGGAAAAGTGTTGAATTGAAGGATGCAGTAAAACCACTATTATATCATACAAATCAAACCTCTGAAAAGTGTTCAATGTTAATCGAGATTTTCTCCCTTACTTTCAAAGTAAATAAATGATATGTTCAAAGCTATATCAAATCCTCAACCTAGGCTTGGTTATTTTGCTGCGGTGGTCATCTGCCTACCAGCTGAGATTTTAAAGGCCTTTGGTATAATCAATAAACCTGATTGTAAATGTCACCAGTCTTAATATCAAAGAAAAGTTCTTGAATGGACAGACAAAAGATTGTTTGGAGAATGCAAGCATCGATCTCGCTACCTCTCACATGCAAAGCGAGCGCTCTACCATTTGAGCTAATTCCCCATGCCTTCTCACTGATAGAATTGAAATGATCTCTGGAGTACAATATCTCAACATATTTGATTGTTTCGATTTCTCTGTCATTTCTAATCTTTTTTCCCGGGTTTTTAAAGATTTTCTATAATATTGAAAAAATAAGCCTACTTATCAAGGGTAAATGTCTGTAATAATCATACATTCTCTTTCCATAACAAATGTTTAAATTTCTGGTGAAAAAATGAAGTTTGACAGTATAGCTGATTCTTCCAAATTTCTTTTCGAATGTATTTTTCCAGGTAGAACTTCAAATAAAGAGTGACATAATTGACTTATAAATGGGAAAAGTGTTGAATTGAAGGATGCAGTAAAACCACTATTATATCATACAAATCAAACCTCTGAAAAGTGTTCAATGTTAATCGAGATTTTCTCCCTTACTTTCAAAGTAAATAAATGATATGTTCAAAGCTATATCAAATCCTCAACCTAGGCTTGGTTATTTTGCTGCGGTGGTCATCTGCCTACCAGCTGAGATTTTAAAGGCCTTTGGTATAATCAATAAACCTGATTGTAAATGTCACCAGTCTTAATATCAAAGAAAAGTTCTTGAATGGACAGACAAAAGATTGTTTGGAGAATGCAAGCATCGATCTCGCTACCTCTCACATGCAAAGCGAGCGCTCTACCATTTGAGCTAATTCCCCATGCCTTCTCACTGATAGAATTGAAATGATCTCTGGAGTACAATATCTCAACATATTTGATTGTTTCGATTTCTCTGTCATTTCTAATCTTTTTTCCCGGGTTTTTAAAGATTTTCTATAATATTGAAAAAATAAGCCTACTTATCAAGGGTAAATGTCTGTAATAATCATACATTCTCTTTCCATAACAAATGTTTAAATTTCTGGTGAAAAAATGAAGTTTGACAGTATAGCTGATTCTTCCAAATTTCTTTTCGAATGTATTTTTCCAGGTAGAACTTCAAATAAAGAGTGACATAATTGACTTATAAATGGGAAAAGTGTTGAATTGAAGGATGCAGTAAAACCACTATTATATCATACAAATCAAACCTCTGAAAAGTGTTCAATGTTAATCGAGATTTTCTCCCTTACTTTCAAAGTAAATAAATGATATGTTCAAAGCTATATCAAATCCTCAACCTAGGCTTGGTTATTTTGCTGCGGTGGTCATCTGCCTACCAGCTGAGATTTTAAAGGCCTTTGGTATAATCAATAAACCTGATTGTAAATGTCACCAGTCTTAATATCAAAGAAAAGTTCTTGAATGGACAGACAAAAGATTGTTTGGAGAATGCAAGCATCGATCTCGCTACCTCTCACATGCAAAGCGAGCGCTCTACCATTTGAGCTAATTCCCCATGCCTTCTCACTGATAGAATTGAAATGATCTCTGGAGTACAATATCTCAACATATTTGATTGTTTCGATTTCTCTGTCATTTCTAATCTTTTTTCCCGGGTTTTTAAAGATTTTCTATAATATTGAAAAAATAAGCCTACTTATCAAGGGTAAATATCTGTAATAATCATACATTCTCTTTCCATAACAAATGTTTAAATTTCTGGTGAAAAAATGAAGTTTGACAGTATAGCTGATTCTTCCAAATTTCTTTTCGAATGTATTTTTCCAGGTAGAACTTCAAATAAAGAGTGACATAATTGACTTATAAATGGGAAAAGTGTTGAATTGAAGGATGCAGTAAAACCACTATTATATCATACAAATCAAACCTCTGAAAAGTGTTCAATGTTAATCGAGATTTTCTCCCTTACTTTCAAAGTAAATAAATGATATGTTCAAAGCTATATCAAATCCTCAACCTAGGCTTGGTTATTTTGCTGCGGTGGTCATCTGCCTACCAGCTGAGATTTTAAAGGCCTTTGGTATAATCAATAAACCTGATTGTAAATGTCACCAGTCTTAATATCAAAGAAAAGTTCTTGAATGGACAGACAAAAGATTGTTTGGAGAATGCAAGCATCGATCTCGCTACCTCTCACATGCAAAGCGAGCGCTCTACCATTTGAGCTAATTCCCCATGCCTTCTCACTGATAGAATTGAAATGATCTCTGGAGTACAATATCTCAACATATTTGATTGTTTCGATTTCTCTGTCATTTCTAATCTTTTTTCCCGGGTTTTTAAAGATTTTCTATAATATTGAAAAAATAAGCCTACTTATCAAGGGTAAATGTCTGTAATAATCATACATTCTCTTTCCATAACAAATGTTTAAATTTCTGGTGAAAAAATGAAGTTTGACAGTATAGCTGATTCTTCCAAATTTCTTTTCGAATGTATTTTTCCAGGTAGAACTTCAAATAAAGAGTGACATAATTGACTTATAAATGGGAAAAGTGTTGAATTGAAGGATGCAGTAAAACCACTATTATATCATACAAATCAAACCTCTGAAAAGTGTTCAATGTTAATCGAGATTTTCTCCCTTACTTTCAAAGTAAATAAATGATATGTTCAAAGCTATATCAAATCCTCAACCTAGGCTTGGTTATTTTGCTGCGGTGGTCATCTGCCTACCAGCTGAGATTTTAAAGGCCTTTGGTATAATCAATAAACCTGATTGTAAATGTCACCAGTCTTAATATCAAAGAAAAGTTCTTGAATGGACAGACAAAAGATTGTTTGGAGAATGCAAGCATCGATCTCACTACCTCTCACATGCAAAGCGAGCGCTCTACCATTTGAGCTAATTCCCCATGCCTTCTCACTGATAGAATTGAAATGATCTCTGGAGTACAATATCTCAACATATTTGATTGTTTCGATTTCTCTGTCATTTCTAATCTTTTTTCCCGGGTTTTTAAAGATTTTCTATAATATTGAAAAAATAAGCCTACTTATCAAGGGTAAATGTCTGTAATAATCATACATTCTCTTTCCATAACAAATGTTTAAATTTCTGGTGAAAAAATGAAGTTTGACAGTATAGCTGATTCTTCCAAATTTCTTTTCGAATGTATTTTTCCAGGTAGAACTTCAAATAAAGAGTGACATAATTGACTTATAAATGGGAAAAGTGTTGAATTGAAGGATGCAGTAAAACCACTATTATATCATACAAATCAAACCTCTGAAAAGTGTTCAATGTTAATCGAGATTTTCTCCCCTACTTTCAAAGTAAATAAATGATATGTTCAAAGCTATATCAAATCCTCAACCTAGGCTTGGTTATTTTGCTGCGGTGGTCATCTGCCTACCAGCTGAGATTTTAAAGGCCTTTGGTATAATCAATAAACCTGATTGTAAATGTCACCAGTCTTAATATCAAAGAAAAGTTCTTGAATGGACAGACAAAAGATTGTTTGGAAAATGTGAGTATCGATCTCGCTACTTCTTACATGCAAAG
Source organism: Mixophyes fleayi (assembly GCF_038048845.1). NCBI lineage: Eukaryota > Metazoa > Chordata > Amphibia > Anura > Limnodynastidae > Mixophyes > Mixophyes fleayi. The sequence goes on from NW_027448311.1 coordinate 230,534, forward strand.
CGAGCGCTCTACCATTTGAGCTAATTCCCCATGCCTTCTCACTAATAGAATTGAAATGATCTCTGGAGTACAATGTCTCAACATATTTGATTGTTTCGATTTCTCTGTCATTTCTAATCTTTTTTACCGGGTTTTTAAAGATTTCCTATAATATTGAAAAAATAAGCCTACTTATCAAGGGTAAATGTCTGTAATAATCATACATTCTCTTTCCATAACAAATGTTTCAATTTCTGGTGTAAAAATGAAGTTTGACAGTATAGCTAATTCTTCCAAATTTCTTTTCGAATGTATTTTTCCAGGTAGAACTTCAAATAAAGAGTGACATAATTGACTTATAAATGGGAAAAGTGTTGAATTGAAGGATGCAGTAAAACCACTATTATATCATACAAATCAAACCTCTGAAAAGTGTTCAATGTTAATCGAGATTTTCTCCCTTACTTTCAAAGTAAATAAATGATATGTTCAAAGCTATATCAAATCCTCAACCTAGGCTTGGTTATTTTGCTGCGGTGGTCATCTGCCTACCAGCTGAGATTTTAAAGGCCTTTGGTATAATCAATAAACCTGATTGTAAATGTCACCAGTCTTAATATCAAAGAAAAGTTCTTGAATGGACAGACAAAAGATTGTTTGGAGAATGCAAGCATCGATCTCGCTACCTCTCACATGCAAAGCGAGCGCTCTACCATTTGAGCTAATTCCCCATGCCTTCTCACTGATAGAATTGAAATGATCTCTGGAGTACAATATCTCAACATATTTGATTGTTTCGATTTCTCTGTCATTTCTAATCTTTTTTCCCGGGTTTTTAAAGATTTTCTATAATATTGAAAAAATAAGCCTACTTATCAAGGGTAAATGTCTGTAATAATCATACATTCTCTTTCCATAACAAATGTTTCAATTTCTGGTGTAAAAATGAAGTTTGACAATATCATCATCATCATCATCATTTATTTATATAGCGCCAACATATTCCGTAGCGCTTTACAATTGGGGACAAACATAATAAACTAATAAACAAACTGGGTAAAACAGACAAAGAGGTGAGAAGGCCCTGCTCGCAAGCTTACAATCTATGGGACAATGGGAGATTGACACATGAGGTTAAGTATACATTTTGCATCTTGGCCCAGCCAGACTGCAAAGGTAGGGTGACTCATAAGCTAAATGATCCTGTCACACAACAATGTTGGACCGGGGGTAGTTGTCTTGTGTGAAATTTTGTAACAGGCTAAAGGTAGTGAGGTTAAGATGGTGGTTGAGGAATATTATAAGCTTGTCTGAATAGGTAGGTTTTCAGAGAATGCTTGAAAGTTTGTAGAACAGAGGAGAGTCTTATTGTGCGAGGGAGAGAGTTCCATAGAGTGGGTGCAGCCCGAAAAAAGTCCTGTAACCGGGAATGGGAGGATGTAATGAGGGTGGATAGAGACGCAGATCTTTTGCAGAACGGAGTTGCCGAGTTGGGAGATATTTTGAGACAAGAGAGGAGATGTATGTTGGTGCAGCTTTGTTGATGGCCTTGTAGGTTAGTAAAAGTATTTTATATTGGATTCGGTAGAAGACAGGCAGCCAGTGTAGAGACATACAGAGTGATTCAACAGAGGAATAGCTATTTGCAAGGAAAATCAGTCTTGCCGAAGCATGCAAAATAGATTTTAGGGGTTTGAGTCTGTTTTTGGGAAGACCAGTAAGGAGGGAATTGCAATAGTCAATGCGGGAGATGATTAGTGCATGAATTAAGGTTTTAGCAGTGTCTTGTGTGAGATATGTGCGGATTCTGGAAATGTTCTTTAGATGTATGTAACATGATTTAGATATAGAGTCAATGTGGGGAACAAAGGATAGGCGTGAATCAAGGATTACACCTAGGCAGCGAGCTTGTGGGGTGGGATTTATGGTCATGTTATCAACAGAGATAGAAATGTCAGGTATGCTCTTGTTGGCGGGTGGGAATATTATTAACTCTGTTTTAGAAAGATTAAGTTTGAGTTGACGAGAGGACATCCAAGATGAAATGGCAGAAAGACAGTCAGTTACACGGGACAACACAGATGTCGAGATGTCAGGAGAGGATAGATAGATTTGGGTATCATCCGCATAGAGATGATACTGAAAGCCAAAGGAACTTATTAGATTTCCAAGAGAAGCGGTATAGATAGAGAACAGCAGAGGACCTAGCACCGAGCCTTGTGGTACTCCAACTGATAGGGGAAGCGGAGCAGAGGTGCCTCCAGAGAAATTAACAGTGAAAGAGCGATTAGAGAGGTAAGATGAGAACCAGGATAGAACTGTGTCTTGAAGACTTAGGGATTGCAGCGTTTGTATGAGAAGAGAGTGGTCAACGGTGTCAAATGCAGCCGAGAGATCAAGGAGAATTAGGAGAGAGTAATGGCGTTCAGTCTTAGCAGTGATCAGATCATTAACAACCTTGGTCAGCGCAGTCTCTGTGGAGTGTTGAGAACGAAAGCCAGACTGAAGAGGATCCAACAGGTTGTTTGCGGAAAGAAAGCGTGTGAGGCGAGTGTAGGCAAGTCTCTCTAGAAGCTTGGAGGGGCAAGGGAGCTGAGAGATGGGACGGTAATTTGAGAGAGAGTTTGGGTCGGAGTTTTGTTTTTTTAGAATAGGAGTAATCACTGCATGCTTGTATAGTGATGGAAAGATGCCAGTAGAGAGTGAGAGATTACAGATTTGAGTTAGAGGTGAAATGAGCACAGAAGACAGGGATCTACCAATTTGCGAGGGAATAGGATCAAGAGGACAGGAGGTAGAGTAGGAAGATAAGAAGAGCGTAGAAATTTCCTCTTCATTTGTGGGGTCAAATGAAGAAAGGGTGTCAGAGGGTAGAGGGAAGGAAATGAGCTGATGGCTTGTTGAGGAAGAGGATATCATTTCTAGTCTGATCTTGTCAATCTTGTCCTTGAAGTAGGAAGCAAGATCCTGAGCACTGATAGTAGATGGAGGGTTCGGGGTGGGAGGATTGAGAAGATGATTAAATGTATTGAAAAGGCGTTTGGGGTTAGAAGCCTGAGCATAGATAAGAGATTGAAAGTATGTTTGTTTTGCAATGTCCAGAGCATTTCGATAGGAGTGGTAGACAGAAGTATATGTGAAGAAGTCATTAGAGCTTCGAGATTTACGCCAGTGACGTTCTGCTTTACGGGACAGTTTTTGAAGATTTCGTGTTGCTTTGGTGTGCCACGGTTGACATCGAAGTCGACGTGTAGTATGAAGTGTCGCTGGAGCCACTTGATCAAGGGCCGTTGCTAAGGTTAGGTGAAAATGAGGTACTGCCATCTCAGGGGATGAGAATGTAGAGATAGGGGAGAGAAGGTGTTGGAGAGAGGTGGAAAATTGTTGAAGATTAATAGAATTAAGATTTCTACGAGTATGAGGAGGCTTGGTTGAGTTAGACAGTAGAGAGGTTAGAGCAGTGGGGGTGAGAGTGTAGCTGATAAGGTGATGATCCGAGAGGGGGAAGGGTGTATTAATAAAATTAGAAACTGAGCATAGTCTAGAGAAAACAAGATCAAGGCAGTGGCCATCCTTATGAGTAGATGATTCAATCCACTGGGAGAGGTCAAGTGAGGATGTTAGAGAGAGTAGTTTGGAAGCAGCTTTGGAAGGTGGGTTATCAATGGGGATGTTGAAGTCACCCATGATGATGGTGGGGATGTCTGAAGATAAGAAGTGAGGGAGCCATGCAGAGAAATCCTGAATAAATTGTTGGTGTGCTCCAGGGGGACGATAGATCACCGCAACACGTAGGGAGAATGGATTAAAAATGCGAATAGCATGTACTTCAAAAGATGTGAACGTGAGTGATGGGACATTTGATAGAACTGTATATGTGCACTGTGGGGAGAGAAGTAGTCCAACCCCACCTCCTTGTCTGCCTTCAGGTCTGGAGGTGTGGGTGAGATGGAGGCCACCATGTGAAAGTGCTGCAGGTGAGGCAGTGTCTGATTGCATGAGCCATGTTTCTGTTATTGCCAGAAGGTTGAGGTTTTTTGAGAGGAAGAGATCATGAACGGAGGTAAGTTTGTTACAAACAGAGCGTGCATTCCAAAGGGCACATTTAAAGGACTTGGGAAGAGAGGGGAGACAGGTGATGTGTTTGAGGTTTGCTATAGAACGGTAGTGTTCTGATGTATGTGTGTGTGAGGAGTGTGGGGGACCTGGATTAGGTGATATATCACCAGCTAATAGAAGCAGAGTGAGCGAAAGATAGGCAAGGGGATTGTAAGATGTGTGGCCTTTTATTTTCTGGCGACAGGTGGAGGCTGTACTTGTTAGAGATAATAAATAGGACAACAGTTCATGGGTGTTAAATAGAGGTGAGTGGAGTAATGCAGGTGCAATATGAACAAATTTGTGTGTTGGTGGAGGGGTGAAAGATGACACAGTCCTAAAGATCATGCCATGAAATGAGACTAAGAAAAGCAATTTGTGAAACATTGTGATAAAAGGGGTAGAAGCAAAAAGTGACAGTATAGCTAATTCTTCCAAATTTCTTTTCGAATGTATTTTTCCAGGTAGAACTTCAAATAAAGAGTGACATAATTGACTTATAAATGGGAAAAGTGTTGAATTGAAGGATGCAGTAAAACCACTATTATATCATACAAATCAAACCTCTGAAAAGTGTTCAATGTTAATCGAGATTTTCTCCCTTACTTTCAAAGTAAATAAATGATATGTTCAAAGCTATATCAAATCCTCAACCTAGGCTTGGTTATTTTGCTGCGGTGGTCATCTGCCTACCAGCTGAGATTTTAAAGGCCTTTGGTATAATCAATAAACCTGATTGTAAATGTCACCAGTCTTAATATCAAAGAAAAGTTCTTGAATGGACAGACAAAAGATTGTTTGGAGAATGCAAGCATCGATCTCGCTACCTCTCACATGCAAAGCGAGCGCTCTACCATTTGAGCTAATTCCCCATGCCTTCTCACTGATAGAATTGAAATGATCTCTGGAGTACAATATCTCAACATATTTGATTGTTTCGATTTCTCTGTCATTTCTAATCTTTTTTCCCGGGTTTTTAAAGATTTTCTATAATATTGAAAAAATAAGCCTACTTATCAAGGGTAAATGTCTGTAATAATCATACATTCTCTTTCCATAACAAATGTTTAAATTTCTGGTGAAAAAATGAAGTTTGACAGTATAGCTGTTTCTTCCAAATTTCTTTTCGAATGTATTTTTCCAGGTAGAACTTCAAATAAAGAGTGACATAATTGACTTATATATGGGAAAAGTGTTGAATTGAAGGATGCAGTAAAACCACTATTATATCATACAAATCAAACCTCTGAAAAGTGTTCAATGTTAATCGAGATTTTCTCCCTTACTTTCAAAGTAAATAAATGATATGTTCAAAGCTATATCAAATCCTCAACCTAGGCTTGGTTATTTTGCTGCGGTGGTCATCTGCCTACCAGCTGAGATTTTAAAGGCCTTTGGTATAATCAATAAACCTGATTGTAAATGTCACCAGTCTTAATATCAAAGAAAAGTTCTTGAATGGACAGACAAAAGATTGTTTGGAGAATGCAAGCATCGATCTCGCTACCTCTCACATGCAAAGCGAGCGCTCTACCTTTTGAGCTAATTCCCCATGCCTTCTCACTGACAGAATTGAAATGATCTCTGGAGTACAATATCTCAACATATTTGATTGTTTCGATTTCTCTGTCATTTCTAATCTTTTTTCCCGGGTTTTTAAAGATTTTCTATAATATTGAAAAAATAAGCCTACTTATCAAGGGTAAATGTCTGTAATAATCATACATTCTCTTTCCATAACAAATGTTTCAATTTCTGGTGAAAAAATGAAGTTTGACAGTATAGCTGATTCTTCCAAATTTCTTTTCGAATGTATTTTTCCAGGTAGAACTTCAAATAAAGAGTGACATAATTGACTTATAAATGGGAAAAGTGTTGAATTGAAGGATGCAGTAAAACCACTATTATATCATACAAATCAAACCTCTGAAAAGTGTTCAATGTTAATCGAGATTTTCTCCCTTACTTTCAAAGTAAATAAATGATATGTTCAAAGCTATATCAAATCCTCAACCTAGGCTTGGTTATTTTGCTGCGGTGGTCATCTGCCTACCAGCTGAGATTTTAAAGGCCTTTGGTATAATCAATAAACCTGATTGTAAATGTCACCAGTCTTAATATCAAAGAAAAGTTCTTGAATGGACAGACAAAAGATTGTTTGGAGAATGCAAGCATCGATCTCGCTACTTCTTACATGCAAAGCGAGCGCTCTACCATTTGAGCTAATTCCCCATGCCTTCTCACTGATAGAATTGAAATGATCTCTGGAGTACAATATCTCAACATATTTGATTGTTTCGATTTCTCTGTCATTTCTAATCTTTTTTCCCGGGTTTTTAAAGATTTTCTATAATATTGAAAAAATAAGCCTACTTATCAAGGGTAAATGTCTGTAATAATCATACATTCTCTTTCCATAACAAATGTTTCAATTTCTGGTGAAAAAATGAAGTTTGACAGTATAGCTGATTCTTCCAAATTTCTTTTCGAATGTATTTTTCCAGGTAGAACTTCAAATAAAGAGTGACATAATTGACTTATAAATGGGAAAAGTGTTGAATTGAAGGATGCAGTAAAACCACTATTATATCATACAAATCAAACCTCTGAAAAGTGTTCAATGTTAATCGAGATTTTCTCCCTTACTTTCAAAGTAAATAAATGATATGTTCAAAGCTATATCAAATCCTCAACCTAGGCTTGGTTATTTTGCTGCGGTGGTCATCTGCCTACCAGCTGAGATTTTAAAGGCCTTTGGTATAATCAATAAACCTGATTGTAAATGTCACCAGTCTTAATATCAAAGAAAAGTTCTTGAATGGAAAGACAAAAATGATTGGAGAATGCGAGCATCGATCTCACTACCTCTCACATGCTAAGCGAGCGCTCTACCATTTGAGCTAATTCCCCATGCCTTCTCACTGATAGAATTGAAATGATCTCTGGAGTACAATATCTCAACATATTTGATTGTTTCGATTTCTCTGTCATTTCTAATCTTTTTTCCCGGGTTTTTAAAGATTTTCTATAATATTGAAAAAATAAGCCTACTTATCAAGGGTAAATGTCTGTAATAATCATACATTCTCTTTCCATAACAAATGTTTAAATTTCTGGTGAAAAAATGAAGTTTGACAGTATAGCTGATTCTTCCAAATTTCTTTTCGAATGTATTTTTCCAGGTAGAACTTCAAATAAAGAGTGACATAATTGACTTATAAATGGGAAAAGTGTTGAATTGAAGGATGCAGTAAAACCACTATTATATCATACAAATCAAACCTCTGAAAAGTGTTCAATGTTAATCGAGATTTTCTCCCTTACTTTCAAAGTAAATAAATGATATGTTCAAAGCTATATCAAATCCTCAACCTAGGCTTGGTTATTTTGCTGCGGTGGTCATCTGCCTACCAGCTGAGATTTTAAAGGCCTTTGGTATAATCAATAAACCTGATTGTAAATGTCACCAGTCTTAATATCAAAGAAAAGTTCTTGAATGGACAGACAAAAGATTGTTTGGAGAATGCAAGCATCGATCTCGCTACCTCTCACATGCAAAGCGAGCGCTCTACCATTTGAGCTAATTCCCCATGCCTTCTCACTGATAGAATTGAAATGATCTCTGGAGTACAATATCTCAACATATTTGATTGTTTCGATTTCTCTGTCATTTCTAATCTTTTTTCCCGGGTTTTGAAAGATTTTCTATAATATTGAAAAAATAAGCCTACTTATCAAGGGTAAATGTCTGTAATAATCATACATTCTCTTTCCATAACAAATGTTTAAATTTCTGGTGAAAAAATGAAGTTTGACAGTATAGCTGATTCTTCCAAATTTCTTTTCGAATGTATTTTTCCAGGTAGAACTTCAAATAAAGAGTGACATAATTGACTTATAAATGGGAAAAGTGTTGAATTGAAGGATGCAGTAAAACCACTATTATATCATACAAATCAAACCTCTGAAAAGTGTTCAATGTTAATCGAGATTTTCTCCCTTACTTTCAAAGTAAATAAATGATATGTTCAAAGCTATATCAAATCCTCAACCTAGGCTTGGTTATTTTGCTGCGGTGGTCATCTGCCTACCAGCTGAGATTTTAAAGGCCTTTGGTATAATCAATAAACCTGATTGTAAATGTCACCAGTCTTAATATCAAAGAAAAGTTCTTGAATGGACAGACAAAAGATTGTTTGGAGAATGCAAGCATCGATCTTGCTACCTCTCACATGCAAAGCGAGCGCTCTACCATTTGAGCTAATTCCCCATGCCTTCTCACTGATAGAATTGAAATGATCTCTGGAGTACAATATCTCAACATATTTGATTGTTTCGATTTCTCTGTCATTTCTAATCTTTTTTCCCGGGTTTTTAAAGATTTTCTATAATATTGAAAAAATAAGCCTACTTATCAAGGGTAAATGTCTGTAATAATCATACATTCTCTTTCCATAACAAATGTTTAAATTTCTGGTGAAAAAATGAAGTTTGACAGTATAGCTGATTCTTCCAAATTTCTTTTCGAATGTATTTTTCCAGGTAGAACTTCAAATAAAGAGTGACATAATTGACTTATAAATGGGAAAAGTGTTGAATTGAAGGATGCAGTAAAACCACTATTATATCATACAAATCAAACCTCTGAAAAGTGTTCAATGTTAATCGAGATTTTCTCCCTTACTTTCAAAGTAAATAAATGATATGTTCAAAGCTATATCAAATCCTCAACCTAGGCTTGGTTATTTTGCTGCGGTGGTCATCTGCCTACCAGCTGAGATTTTAAAGGCCTTTGGTATAATCAATAAACCTGATTGTAAATGTCACCAGTCTTAATATCAAAGAAAAGTTCTTGAATGGACAGACAAAAGATTGTTTGGAGAATGCAAGCATCGATCTCGCTACTTCTTACATGCAAAGCGAGCGCTCTACCATTTGAGCTAATTCCCCATGCCTTCTCACTGATAGAATTGAAATGATCTCTGGAGTACAATATCTCAACATATTTGATTGTTTCGATTTCTCTGTCATTTCTAATCTTTTTTCCCGGGTTTTTAAAGATTTTCTATAATATTGAAAAAATAAGCCTACTTATCAAGGGTAAATGTCTGTAATAATCATACATTCTCTTTCCATAACAAATGTTTAAATTTCTGGTGAAAAAATGAAGTTTGACAGTATAGCTGATTCTTCCAAATTTCTTTTCGAATGTATTTTTCCAGGTAGAACTTCAAATAAAGAGTGACATAATTGACTTATAAATGGGAAAAGTGTTGAATTGAAGGATGCAGTAAAACCACTATTATATCATACAAATCAAACCTCTGAAAAGTGTTCAATGTTAATCGAGATTTTCTCCCTTACTTTCAAAGTAAATAAATGATATGTTCAAAGCTATATCAAATCCTCAACCTAGGCTTGGTTATTTTGCTGCGGTGGTCATCTGCCTACCAGCTGAGATTTTAAAGGCCTTTGGTATAATCAATAAACCTGATTGTAAATGTCACCAGTCTTAATATCAAAGAAAAGTTCTTGAATGGACAGACAAAATATTGTTTGGAGAATGCAAGCATCGATCTCGCTACCTCTCACATGCAAAGCGAGCGCTCTACCATTTGAGCTAATTCCCCATGCCTTCTCACTGATAGAATTGAAATGATCTCTGGAGTACAATATCTCAACATATTTGATTGTTTCGATTTCTCTGTCATTTCTAATCTTTTTTCCCGGGTTTTTAAAGATTTTCTATAATATTGAAAAAATAAGCCTACTTATCAAGGGTAAATGTCTGTAATAATCATACATTCTCTTTCCATAACAAATGTTTCAATTTCTGGTGAAAAAATGAAGTTTGACAGTATAGCTGATTCTTCCAAATTTCTTTTCGAATGTATTTTTCCAGGTAGAACTTCAAATAAAGAGTGACATAATTGACTTATAAATGGGAAAAGTGTTGAATTGAAGGATGCAGTAAAACCACTATTATATCATACAAATCAAACCTCTGAAAAGTGTTCAATGTTAATCGAGATTTTCTCCCTTACTTTCAAAGTAAATAAATGATATGTTCAAAGCTATATCAAATCCTCAACCTAGGCTTGGTTATTTTGCTGCGGTGGTCATCTGCCTACCAGCTGAGATTTTAAAGGCCTTTGGTATAATCAATAAACCTGATTGTAAATGTCACCAGTCTTAATATCAAAGAAAAGTTCTTGAATGGACAGACAAAAGATTGTTTGGAGAATGCAAGCATCGATCTTGCTACCCCTCACATGCAAAGCGAGCGCTCTACCATTTGAGCTAATTCCCCATGCCTTCTCACTGATAGAATTGAAATGATCTCTGGAGTACAATATCTCAACATATTTGATTGTTTCGATTTCTCTGTCATTTCTAATCTTTTTTCCCGGGTTTTTAAAGATTTTCTATAATATTGAAAAAATAAGCCTACTTATCAAGGGTAAATGTCTGTAATAATCATACATTCTCTTTCCATAACAAATGTTTAAATTTCTGGTGAAAAAATGAAGTTTGACAGTATAGCTGATTCTTCCAAATTTCTTTTCGAATGTATTTTTCCAGGTAGAACTTCAAATAAAGAGTGACATAATTGACTTATAAATGGGAAAAGTGTTGAATTGAAGGATGCAGTAAAACCACTATTATATCATACAAATCAAACCTCTGAAAAGTGTTCAATGTTAATCGAGATTTTCTCCCTTACTTTCAAAGTAAATAAATGATATGTTCAAAGCTATATCAAATCCTCAACCTAGGCTTGGTTATTTTGCTGCGGTGGTCATCTGCCTACCAGCTGAGATTTTAAAGGCCTTTGGTATAATCAATAAACCTGATTGTAAATGTCACCAGTCTTAATATCAAAGAAAAGTTCTTGAATGGACAGACAAAAGATTGTTTGGAGAATGCAAGCATCGATCTCGCTACCTCTCACATGCAAAGCGAGCGCTCTACCATTTGAGCTAATTCCCCATGCCTTCTCACTGATAGAATTGAAATGATCTCTGGAGTACAATATCTCAACATATTTGATTGTTTCGATTTCTCTGTCATTTCTAATCTTTTTTCCCGGGTTTTTAAAGATTTTCTATAATATTGAAAAAATAAGCCTACTTATCAAGGGTAAATGTCTGTAATAATCATACATTCTCTTTCCATAACAAATGTTTAAATTTCTGGTGAAAAAATGAAGTTTGACAGTATAGCTGATTCTTCAAAATTTCTTTTCGAATGTATTTTTCCAGGTAGAACTTCAAATAAAGAGTGACATAATTGACTTATAAATGGGAAAAGTGTTGAATTGAAGGATGCAGTAAAACCACTATTATATCATACAAATCAAACCTCTGAAAAGTGTTCAATGTTAATCGAGATTTTCTCCCTTACTTTCAAAGTAAATAAATGATATGTTCAAAGCTATATCAAATCCTCAACCTAGGCTTGGTTATTTTGCTGCGGTGGTCATCTGCCTACCAGCTGAGATTTTAAAGGCCTTTGGTATAATCAATAAACCTGATTGTAAATGTCACCAGTCTTAATATCAAAGAAAAGTTCTTGAATGGACAGACAAAAGATTGTTTGGAGAATGCAAGCATCGATCTCGCTACCTCTCACATGCAAAGCGAGCGCTCTACCATTTGAGCTAATTCCCCATGCCTTCTCACTGATAGAATTGAAATGATCTCTGGAGTACAATATCTCAACATATTTGATTGTTTCGATTTCTCTGTCATTTCTAATCTTTTTTCCCGGGTTTTTAAAGATTTTCTATAATATTGAAAAAATAAGCCTACTTATCAAGGGTAAATGTCTGTAATAATCATACATTCTCTTTCCATAACAAATGTTTAAATTTCTGGTGAAAAAATGAAGTTTGACAGTATAGCTGATTCTTCCAAATTTCTTTTCGAATGTATTTTTCCAGGTAGAACTTCAAATAAAGAGTGACATAATTGACTTATAAATGGGAAAAGTGTTGAATTGAAGGATGCAGTAAAACCACTATTATATCATACAAATCAAACCTCTGAAAAGTGTTCAATGTTAATCGAGATTTTCTCCCTTACTTTCAAAGTAAATAAATGATATGTTCAAAGCTATATCAAATCCTCAACCTAGGCTTGGTTATTTTGCTGCGGTGGTCATCTGCCTACCAGCTGAGATTTTAAAGGCCTTTGGTATAATCAATAAACCTGATTGTAAATGTCACCAGTCTTAATATCAAAGAAAAGTTCTTGAATGGACAGACAAAAGATTGTTTGGAGAATGCAAACATCGATCTCGCTACCTCTCACATGCAAAGCGAGCGCTCTACCATTTGAGCTAATTCCCCATGCCTTCTCACTGATAGAATTGAAATGATCTCTGGAGTACAATATCTCAACATATTTGATTGTTTCGATTTCTCTGTCATTTCTAATCTTTTTTCCCGGGTTTTTAAAGATTTTCTATAATATTGAAAAAATAAGCCTACTTATCAAGGGTAAATGTCTGTAATAATCATACATTCTCTTTCCATAACAAATGTTTAAATTTCTGGTGAAAAAATGAAGTTTGACAGTATAGCTGATTCTTCCAAATTTCTTTTCGAATGTATTTTTCCAGGTAGAACTTCAAATAAAGAGTGACATAATTGACTTATAAATGGGAAAAGTGTTGAATTGAAGGATGCAGTAAAACCACTATTATATCATACAAATCAAACCTCTGAAAAGTGTTCAATGTTAATCGAGATTTTCTCCCTTACTTTCAAAGTAAATAAATGATATGTTCAAAGCTATATCAAATCCTCAACCTAGGCTTGGTTATTTTGCTGCGGTGGTCATCTGCCTACCAGCTGAGATTTTAAAGGCCTTTGGTATAATCAATAAACCTGATTGTAAATGTCACCAGTCTTAATATCAAAGAAAAGTTCTTGAATGGACAGACAAAAGATTGTTTGGAGAATGCAAGCATCGATCTCGCTACCTCTCACATGCAAAGCGAGCGCTCTACCATTTGAGCTAATTCCCCATGCCTTCTCACTGATAGAATTGAAATGATCTCTGGAGTACAATATCTCAACATATTTGATTGTTTCGATTTCTCTGTCATTTCTAATCTTTTTTCCCGGGTTTTTCAAGATTTTCTATAATATTGAAAAAATAAGCCTACTTATCAAGGGTAAATGTCTGTAATAATCATACATTCTCTTTCCATAACAAATGTTTAAATTTCTGGTGAAAAAATGAAGTTTGACAGTATAGCTGATTCTTCCAAATTTCTTTTCGAATGTATTTTTCCAGGTAGAACTTCAAATAAAGAGTGACATAATTGACTTATAAATGGGAAAAGTGTTGAATTGAAGGATGCAGTAAAACCACTATTATATCATACAAATCAAACCTCTGAAAAGTGTTCAATGTTAATCGAGATTTTCTCCCTTACTTTCAAAGTAAATAAATGATATGTTCAAAGCTATATCAAATCCTCAACCTAGGCTTGGTTATTTTGCTGCGGTGGTCATCTGCCTACCAGCTGAGATTTTAAAGGCCTTTGGTATAATCAATAAACCTGATTGTAAATGTCACCAGTCTTAATATCAAAGAAAAGTTCTTGAATGGACAGACAAAAGATTGTTTGGAGAATGCAAGCATCGATCTCGCTACCTCTCACATGCAAAGCGAGCGCTCTACCATTTGAGCTAATTCCCCATGCCTTCTCACTGATAGAATTGAAATGATCTCTGGAGTACAATATCTCAACATATTTGATTGTTTCGATTTCTCTGTCATTTCTAATCTTTTTTCCCGGGTTTTTAAAGATTTTCTATAATATTGAAAAAATAAGCCTACTTATCAAGGGTAAATGTCTGTAATAATCATACATTCTCTTTCCATAACAAATGTTTCAATTTCTGGTGAAAAAATGAAGTTTGACAGTATAGCTGATTCTTCAAAATTTCTTTTCGAATGTATTTTTCCAGGTAGAACTTCAAATAAAGAGTGACATAATTGACTTATAAATGGGAAAAGTGTTGAATTGAAGGATGCAGTAAAACCACTATTATATCATACAAATCAAACCTCTGAAAAGTGTTCAATGTTAATCGAGATTTTCTCCCCTACTTTCAAAGTAAATAAATGATATGTTCAAAGCTATATCAAATCCTCAACCTAGGCTTGGTTATTTTGCTGCGGTGGTCATCTGCCTACCAGCTGAGATTTTAAAGGCCTTTGGTATAATCAATAAACCTGATTGTAAATGTCACCAGTCTTAATATCAAAGAAAAGTTCTTGAATGGACAGACAAAAGATTGTTTGGAAAATGTGAGTATCGATCTCGCTACTTCTTACATGCAAAGCGAGCGCTCTACCATTTGAGCTAATTCCCCATGCCTTCTCACTAATAGAATTGAAATGATCTCTGGAGTACAATGTCTCAACATATTTGATTGTTTCGATTTCTCTGTCATTTCTAATCTTTTTTACCGGGTTTTTAAAGATTTCCTATAATATTGAAAAAATAAGCCTACTTATCAAGGGTAAATGTCTGTAATAATCATACATTCTCTTTCCATAACAAATGTTTCAATTTCTGGTGTAAAAATGAAGTTTGACAGTATAGCTAATTCTTCCAAATTTCTTTTCGAATGTATTTTTCCAGGTAGAACTTCAAATAAAGAGTGACATAATTGACTTATAAATGGGAAAAGTGTTGAATTGAAGGATGCAGTAAAACCACTATTATATCATACAAATCAAACCTCTGAAAAGTGTTCAATGTTAATCGAGATTTTCTCCCTTACTTTCAAAGTAAATAAATGATATGTTCAAAGCTATATCAAATCCTCAACCTAGGCTTGGTTATTTTGCTGCGGTGGTCATCTGCCTTCCAGCTAAGATTTTAAAGGCCTTTGGTATAATCAATAAACCTGATTGTAAATGTCACCAGTCTTAATATCAAAGAAAAGTTCTTGAATGGAAAGACAAAAATGATTGGAGAATGCGAGCATCGATCTCACTACCTCTCACATGCTAAGCGAGCGCTCTACCATTTGAGCTAATTCCCCATGCCTTCTCACTGATAGAATTGAAATGATCTCTGGAGTACAATATCTCAACATATTTGATTGTTTCGATTTCTCTGTCATTTCTAATCTTTTTTCCCGGGTTTTTAAAGATTTTCTATAATATTGAAAAAATAAGCCTACTTATCAAGGGTAAATGTCTGTAATAATCATACATTCTCTTTCCATAACAAATGTTTAAATTTCTGGTGAAAAAATGAAGTTTGACAGTATAGCTGATTCTTCCAAATTTCTTTTCGAATGTATTTTTCCAGGTAGAACTTCAAATAAAGAGTGACATAATTGACTTATAAATGGGAAAAGTGTTGAATTGAAGGATGCAGTAAAACCACTATTATATCATACAAATCAAACCTCTGAAAAGTGTTCAATGTTAATCGAGATTTTCTCCCTTACTTTCAAAGTAAATAAATGATATGTTCAAAGCTATATCAAATCCTCAACCTAGGCTTGGTTATTTTGCTGCGGTGGTCATCTGCCTACCAGCTGAGATTTTAAAGGCCTTTGGTATAATCAATAAACCTGATTGTAAATGTCACCAGTCTTAATATCAAAGAAAAGTTCTTGAATGGACAGACAAAAGATTGTTTGGAGAATGCAAGCATCGATCTCGCTACCTCTCACATGCAAAGCGAGCGCTCTACCATTTGAGCTAATTCCCCATGCCTTCTCACTGATAGAATTGAAATGATCTCTGGAGTACAATATCTCAACATATTTGATTGTTTCGATTTCTCTGTCATTTCTAATCTTTTTTCCCGGGTTTTTAAAGATTTTCTATAATATTGAAAAAATAAGCCTACTTATCAAGGGTAAATGTCTGTAATAATCATACATTCTCTTTCCATAACAAATGTTTAAATTTCTGGTGAAAAAATGAAGTTTGACAGTATAGCTGATTCTTCCAAATTTCTTTTCGAATGTATTTTTCCAGGTAGAACTTCAAATAAAGAGTGACATAATTGACTTATAAATGGGAAAAGTGTTGAATTGAAGGATGCAGTAAAACCACTATTATATCATACAAATCAAACCTCTGAAAAGTGTTCAATGTTAATCGAGATTTTCTCCCTTACTTTCAAAGTAAATAAATGATATGTTCAAAGCTATATCAAATCCTCAACCTAGGCTTGGTTATTTTGCTGCGGTGGTCATCTGCCTACCAGCTGAGATTTTAAAGGCCTTTGGTATAATCAATAAACCTGATTGTAAATGTCACCAGTCTTAATATCAAAGAAAAGTTCTTGAATGGACAGACAAAAGATTGTTTGGAGAATGCAAGCATCGATCTCGCTACCTCTCACATGCAAAGCGAGCGCTCTACCATTTGAGCTAATTCCCCATGCCTTCTCACTGATAGAATTGAAATGATCTCTGGAGTACAATATCTCAACATATTTGATTGTTTCGATTTCTCTGTCATTTCTAATCTTTTTTCCCGGGTTTTTAAAGATTTTCTATAATATTGAAAAAATAAGCCTACTTATCAAGGGTAAATGTCTGTAATAATCATACATTCTCTTTCCATAACAAATGTTTCAATTTCTGGTGAAAAAATGAAGTTTGACAGTATAGCTGATTCTTCCAAATTTCTTTTCGAATGTATTTTTCCAGGTAGAACTTCAAATAAAGAGTGACATAATTGACTTATAAATGGGAAAAGTGTTGAATTGAAGGATGCAGTAAAACCACTATTATATCATACAAATCAAACCTCTGAAAAGTGTTCAATGTTAATCGAGATTTTCTCCCTTACTTTCAAAGTAAATAAATGATATGTTCAAAGCTATATCAAATCCTCAACCTAGGCTTGGTTATTTTGCTGCGGTGGTCATCTGCCTACCAGCTGAGATTTTAAAGGCCTTTGGTATAATCAATAAACCTGATTGTAAATGTCACCAGTCTTAATATCAAAGAAAAGTTCTTGAATGGACAGACAAAAGATTGTTTGGAGAATGCAAGCATCTATCTCGCTACCTCTCACATGCAAAGCGAGCGCTCTACCATTTGAGCTAATTCCCCATGCCTTCTCACTGATAGAATTGAAATGATCTCTGGAGTACAATATCTCAACATATTTGATTGTTTCGATTTCTCTGTCATTTCTAATCTTTTTTCCCGGGTTTTTAAAGATTTTCTATAATATTGAAAAAATAAGCCTACTTATCAAGGGTAAATGTCTGTAATAATCATACATTCTCTTTCCATAACAAATGTTTAAATTTCTGGTGAAAAAATGAAGTTTGACAGTATAGCTGATTCTTCCAAATTTCTTTTCGAATGTATTTTTCCAGGTAGAACTTCAAATAAAGAGTGACATAATTGACTTATAAATGGGAAAAGTGTTGAATTGAAGGATGCAGTAAAACCACTATTATATCATACAAATCAAACCTCTGAAAAGTGTTCAATGTTAATCGAGATTTTCTCCCTTACTTTCAAAGTAAATAAATGATATGTTCAAAGCTATATCAAATCCTCAACCTAGGCTTGGTTATTTTGCTGCGGTGGTCATCTGCCTACCAGCTGAGATTTTAAAGGCCTTTGGTATAATCAATAAACCTGATTGTAAATGTCACCAGTCTTAATATCAAAGAAAAGTTCTTGAATGGACAGACAAAAGATTGTTTGGAGAATGCAAGCATCGATCTCGCTACCTCTCACATGCAAAGCGAGCGCTCTACCATTTGAGCTAATTCCCCATGCCTTCTCACTGATAGAATTGAAATGATCTCTGGAGTACAATATCTCAACATATTTGATTGTTTCGATTTCTCTGTCATTTCTAATCTTTTTTCCCGGGTTTTTAAAGATTTTCTATAATATTGAAAAAATAAGCCTACTTATCAAGGGTAAATGTCTGTAATAATCATACATTCTCTTTCCATAACAAATGTTTAAATTTCTGGTGAAAAAATGAAGTTTGACAGTATAGCTGATTCTTCCAAATTTCTTTTCGAATGTATTTTTCCAGGTAGAACTTCAAATAAAGAGTGACATAATTGACTTATAAATGGGAAAAGTGTTGAATTGAAGGATGCAGTAAAACCACTATTATATCATACAAATCAAACCTCTGAAAAGTGTTCAATGTTAATCGAGATTTTCTCCCTTACTTTCAAAGTAAATAAATGATATGTTCAAAGCTATATCAAATCCTCAACCTAGGCTTGGTTATTTTGCTGCGGTGGTCATCTGCCTACCAGCTGAGATTTTAAAGGCCTTTGGTATAATCAATAAACCTGATTGTAAATGTCACCAGTCTTAATATCAAAGAAAAGTTCTTGAATGGACAGACAAAAGATTGTTTGGAGAATGCAAACATCGATCTCGCTACCTCTCACATGCAAAGCGAGCGCTCTACCATTTGAGCTAATTCCCCATGCCTTCTCACTGATAGAATTGAAATGATCTCTGGAGTACAATATCTCAACATATTTGATTGTTTCGATTTCTCTGTCATTTCTAATCTTTTTTCCCGGGTTTTTAAAGATTTTCTATAATATTGAAAAAATAAGCCTACTTATCAAGGGTAAATGTCTGTAATAATCATACATTCTCTTTCCATAACAAATGTTTAAATTTCTGGTGAAAAAATGAAGTTTGACAGTATAGCTGATTCTTCCAAATTTCTTTTCGAATGTATTTTTCCAGGTAGAACTTCAAATAAAGAGTGACATAATTGACTTATAAATGGGAAAAGTGTTGAATTGAAGGATGCAGTAAAACCACTATTATATCATACAAATCAAACCTCTGAAAAGTGTTCAATGTTAATCGAGATTTTCTCCCTTACTTTCAAAGTAAATAAATGATATGTTCAAAGCTATATCAAATCCTCAACCTAGGCTTGGTTATTTTGCTGCGGTGGTCATCTGCCTACCAGCTGAGATTTTAAAGGCCTTTGGTATAATCAATAAACCTGATTGTAAATGTCACCAGTCTTAATATCAAAGAAAAGTTCTTGAATGGACAGACAAAAGATTGTTTGGAAAATGTGAGTATCGATCTCGCTACTTCTTACATGCAAAGCGAGCGCTCTACCATTTGAGCTAATTCCCCATGCCTTCTCACTAATAGAATTGAAATGATCTCTGGAGTACAATGTCTCAACATATTTGATTGTTTCGATTTCTCTGTCATTTCTAATCTTTTTTACCGGGTTTTTAAAGATTTCCTATAATATTGAAAAAATAAGCCTACTTAT
Source organism: Mixophyes fleayi (assembly GCF_038048845.1). NCBI lineage: Eukaryota > Metazoa > Chordata > Amphibia > Anura > Limnodynastidae > Mixophyes > Mixophyes fleayi. The sequence continues at coordinate 249,904 of NW_027448311.1, forward strand.
CAAGGGTAAATGTCTGTAATAATCATACATTCTCTTTCCATAACAAATGTTTCAATTTCTGGTGTAAAAATGAAGTTTGACAGTATAGCTAATTCTTCCAAATTTCTTTTCGAATGTATTTTTCCAGGTAGAACTTCAAATAAAGAGTGACATAATTGACTTATAAATGGGAAAAGTGTTGAATTGAAGGATGCAGTAAAACCACTATTATATCATACAAATCAAACCTCTGAAAAGTGTTCAATGTTAATCGAGATTTTCTCCCTTACTTTCAAAGTAAATAAATGATATGTTCAAAGCTATACCAAATCCTCAACCTAGGCTTGGTTATTTTGCTGCGGTGGTCATCTGCCTACCAGCTGAGATTTTAAAGGCCTTTGGTATAATCAATAAACCTGATTGTAAATGTCACCAGTCTTAATATCAAAGAAAAGTTCTTGAATGGACAGACAAAAGATTGTTTGGAGAATGCAAGCATCGATCTCGCTACCTCTCACATGCAAAGCGAGCGCTCTACCATTTGAGCTAATTCCCCATGCCTTCTCACTGATAGAATTGAAATGATCTCTGGAGTACAATATCTCAACATATTTGATTGTTTCGATTTCTCTGTCATTTCTAATCTTTTTTCCCGGGTTTTTAAAGATTTTCTATAATATTGAAAAAATAAGCCTACTTATCAAGGGTAAATGTCTGTAATAATCATACATTCTCTTTCCATAACAAATGTTTCAATTTCTGGTGAAAAAATGAAGTTTGACAGTATAGCTGATTCTTCAAAATTTCTTTTCGAATGTATTTTTCCAGGTAGAACTTCAAATAAAGAGTGACATAATTGACTTATAAATGGGAAAAGTGTTGAATTGAAGGATGCAGTAAAACCACTATTATATCATACAAATCAAACCTCTGAAAAGTGTTCAATGTTAATCGAGATTTTCTCCCCTACTTTCAAAGTAAATAAATGATATGTTCAAAGCTATATCAAATCCTCAACCTAGGCTTGGTTATTTTGCTGCGGTGGTCATCTGCCTACCAGCTGAGATTTTAAAGGCCTTTGGTATAATCAATAAACCTGATTGTAAATGTCACCAGTCTTAATATCAAAGAAAAGTTCTTGAATGGAAAGACAAAAATGATTGGAGAATGCGAGCATCGATCTCACTACCTCTCTCATGCTAAGCGAGCACTCTACCATTTGAGCTAATTCCCCATGCCTTCTCACTGATAGAATTGAAATGATCTCTGGAGTACAATATCTCAACATATTTGATTGTTTCGATTTCTCTGTCATTTCTAATCTTTTTTCCCGGGTTTTTAAAGATTTTCTATAATATTGAAAAAATAAGCCTACTTATCAAGGGTAAATGTCTGTAATAATCATACATTCTCTTTCCATAACAAATGTTTAAATTTCTGGTGAAAAAATGAAGTTTGACAGTATAGCTGATTCTTCCAAATTTCTTTTCGAATGTATTTTTCCAGGTAGAACTTCAAATAAAGAGTGACATAATTGACTTATAAATGGGAAAAGTGTTGAATTGAAGGATGCAGTAAAACCACTATTATATCATACAAATCAAACCTCTGAAAAGTGTTCAATGTTAATCGAGATTTTCTCCCTTACTTTCAAAGTAAATAAATGATATGTTCAAAGCTATATCAAATCCTCAACCTAGGCTTGGTTATTTTGCTGCGGTGGTCATCTGCCTACCAGCTGAGATTTTAAAGGCCTTTGGTATAATCAATAAACCTGATTGTAAATGTCACCAGTCTTAATATCAAAGAAAAGTTCTTGAATGGACAGACAAAAGATTGTTTGGAGAATGCAAGCATCAATCTCGCTACCTCTCACATGCAAAGCGAGCGCTCTACCATTTGAGCTAATTCCCCATGCCTTCTCACTGATAGAATTGAAATGATCTCTGGAGTACAATATCTCAACATATTTGATTGTTTCGATTTCTCTGTCATTTCTAATCTTTTTTCCCGGGTTTTTAAAGATTTTCTATAATATTGAAAAAATAAGCCTACTTATCAAGGGTAAATGTCTGTAATAATCATACATTCTCTTTCCATAACAAATGTTTAAATTTCTGGTGAAAAAATGAAGTTTGACAGTATAGCTGATTCTTCCAAATTTCTTTTCGAATGTATTTTTCCAGGTAGAACTTCAAATAAAGAGTGACATAATTGACTTATAAATGGGAAAAGTGTTGAATTGAAGGATGCAGTAAAACCACTATTATATCATACAAATCAAACCTCTGAAAAGTGTTCAATGTTAATCGAGATTTTCTCCCTTACTTTCAAAGTAAATAAATGATATGTTCAAAGCTATATCAAATCCTCAACCTAGGCTTGGTTATTTTGCTGCGGTGGTCATCTGCCTACCAGCTGAGATTTTAAAGGCCTTTGGTATAATCAATAAACCTGATTGTAAATGTCACCAGTCTTAATATCAAAGAAAAGTTCTTGAATGGACAGACAAAAGATTGTTTGGAGAATGCAAGCATCGATCTCGCTACCTCTCACATGCAAAGCGAGCGCTCTACCATTTGAGCTAATTCCCCATGCCTTCTCACTGATAGAATTGAAATGATCTCTGGAGTACAATATCTCAACATATTTGATTGTTTCGATTTCTCTGTCATTTCTAATCTTTTTTCCCGGGTTTTTAAAGATTTTCTATAATATTGAAAAAATAAGCCTACTTATCAAGGGTAAATGTCTGTAATAATCATACATTCTCTTTCCATAACAAATGTTTAAATTTCTGGTGAAAAAATGAAGTTTGACAGTATAGCTGATTCTTCCAAATTTCTTTTCGAATGTATTTTTCCAGGTAGAACTTCAAATAAAGAGTGACATAATTGACTTATAAATGGGAAAAGTGTTGAATTGAAGGATGCAGTAAAACCACTATTATATCATACAAATCAAACCTCTGAAAAGTGTTCAATGTTAATCGAGATTTTCTCCCTTACTTTCAAAGTAAATAAATGATATGTTCAAAGCTATATCAAATCCTCAACCTAGGCTTGGTTATTTTGCTGCGGTGGTCATCTGCCTACCAGCTGAGATTTTAAAGGCCTTTGGTATAATCAATAAACCTGATTGTAAATGTCACCAGTCTTAATATCAAAGAAAAGTTCTTGAATGGACAGACAAAAGATTGTTTGGAGAATGCAAGCATCGATCTCGCTACCTCTCACATGCAAAGCGAGCGCTCTACCATTTGAGCTAATTCCCCATGCCTTCTCACTGATAGAATTGAAATGATCTCTGGAGTACAATATCTCAACATATTTGATTGTTTCGATTTCTCTGTCATTTCTAATCTTTTTTCCCGGGTTTTTAAAGATTTTCTATAATATTGAAAAAATAAGCCTACTTATCAAGGGTAAATGTCTGTAATAATCATACATTCTCTTTCCATAACAAATGTTTAAATTTCTGGTGAAAAAATGAAGTTTGACAGTATAGCTGATTCTTCCAAATTTCTTTTCGAATGTATTTTTCCAGGTAGAACTTCAAATAAAGAGTGACATAATTGACTTATAAATGGGAAAAGTGTTGAATTGAAGGATGCAGTAAAACCACTATTATATCATACAAATCAAACCTCTGAAAAGTGTTCAATGTTAATCGAGATTTTCTCCCTTACTTTCAAAGTAAATAAATGATATGTTCAAAGCTATATCAAATCCTCAACCTAGGCTTGGTTATTTTGCTGCGGTGGTCATCTGCCTACCAGCTGAGATTTTAAAGGCCTTTGGTATAATCAATAAACCTGATTGTAAATGTCACCAGTCTTAATATCAAAGAAAAGTTCTTGAATGGAAAGACAAAAATGATTGGAGAATGCGAGCATCGATCTCACTACCTCTCACATGCTAAGCGAGCGCTCTACCATTTGAGCTAATTCCCCATGCCTTCTCACTGATAGAATTGAAATGATCTCTGGAGTACAATATCTCAACATATTTGATTGTTTCGATTTCTCTGTCATTTCTAATCTTTTTTCCCGGGTTTTTAAAGATTTTCTATAATATTGAAAAAATAAGCCTACTTATCAAGGGTAAATGTCTGTAATAATCATACATTCTCTTTCCATAACAAATGTTTAAATTTCTGGTGAAAAAATGAAGTTTGACAGTATAGCTGATTCTTCCAAATTTCTTTTCGAATGTATTTTTCCAGGTAGAACTTCAAATAAAGAGTGACATAATTGACTTATAAATGGGAAAAGTGTTGAATTGAAGGATGCAGTAAAACCACTATTATATCATACAAATCAAACCTCTGAAAAGTGTTCAATGTTAATCGAGATTTTCTCCCCTACTTTCAAAGTAAATAAATGATATGTTCAAAGCTATATCAAATCCTCAACCTAGGCTTGGTTATTTTGCTGCGGTGGTCATCTGCCTACCAGCTGAGATTTTAAAGGCCTTTGGTATAATCAATAAACCTGATTGTAAATGTCACCAGTCTTAATATCAAAGAAAAGTTCTTGAATGGACAGACAAAAGATTGTTTGGAGAATGCAAGCATCGATCTCGCTACCTCTCACATGCAAAGCGAGCGCTCTACCATTTGAGCTAATTCCCCATGCCTTCTCACTGATAGAATTGAAATGATCTCTGGAGTACAATATCTCAACATATTTGATTGTTTCGATTTCTCTGTCATTTCTAATCTTTTTTCCCGGGTTTTTAAAGATTTTCTATAATATTGAAAAAATAAGCCTACTTATCAAGGGTAAATGTCTGTAATAATCATACATTCTCTTTCCATAACAAATGTTTAAATTTCTGGTGAAAAAATGAAGTTTGACAGTATAGCTGATTCTTCCAAATTTCTTTTCGAATGTATTTTTCCAGGTAGAACTTCAAATAAAGAGTGACATAATTGACTTATAAATGGGAAAAGTGTTGAATTGAAGGATGCAGTAAAACCACTATTATATCATACAAATCAAACCTCTGAAAAGTGTTCAATGTTAATCGAGATTTTCTCCCTTACTTTCAAAGTAAATAAATGATATGTTCAAAGCTATATCAAATCCTCAACCTAGGCTTGGTTATTTTGCTGCGGTGGTCATCTGCCTACCAGCTGAGATTTTAAAGGCCTTTGGTATAATCAATAAACCTGATTGTAAATGTCACCAGTCTTAATATCAAAGAAAAGTTCTTGAATGGAAAGACAAAAATGATTGGAGAATGCGAGCATCGATCTCACTACCTCTCACATGCGAAGCGAGCGCTCTACCATTTGAGCTAATTCCCCATGCCTTCTCACTGATAGAATTGAAATGATCTCTGGAGTACAATATCTCAACATATTTGATTGTTTCGATTTCTCTGTCATTTCTAATCTTTTTTCCCGGGTTTTTAAAGATTTTCTATAATATTGAAAAAATAAGCCTACTTATCAAGGGTAAATGTCTGTAATAATCATACATTCTCTTTCCATAACAAATGTTTAAATTTCTGGTGAAAAAATGAAGTTTGACAGTATAGCTGATTCTTCCAAATTTCTTTTCGAATGTATTTTTCCAGGTAGAACTTCAAATAAAGAGTGACATAATTGACTTATAAATGGGAAAAGTGTTGAATTGAAGGATGCAGTAAAACCACTATTATATCATACAAATCAAACCTCTGAAAAGTGTTCAATGTTAATTTGAGATTTTCTCCCTTACTTTCAAAGTAAATAAATGATATGTTCAAAGCTATATCAAATCCTCAACCTAGGCTTGGTTATTTTGCTGCGGTGGTCATCTGCCTACCAGCTGAGATTTTAAAGGCCTTTGGTATAATCAATAAACCTGATTGTAAATGTCACCAGTCTTAATATCAAAGAAAAGTTCTTGAATGGAAAGACAAAAATGATTGGAGAATGCGAGCATCGATCTCACTACCTCTCACATGCGAAGCGAGCGCTCTACCATTTGAGCTAATTCCCCATGCCTTCTCACTGATAGAATTGAAATGATCTCTGGAGTACAATATCTCAACATATTTGATTGTTTCGATTTCTCTGTCATTTCTAATCTTTTTTCCCGGGTTTTTAAAGATTTTCTATAATATTGAAAAAATAAGCCTACTTATCAAGGGTAAATGTCTGTAATAATCATACATTCTCTTTCCATAACAAATGTTTAAATTTCTGGTGAAAAAATGAAGTTTGACAGTATAGCTGATTCTTCCAAATTTCTTTTCGAATGTATTTTTCCAGGTAGAACTTCAAATAAAGAGTGACATAATTGACTTATAAATGGGAAAAGTGTTGAATTGAAGGATGCAGTAAAACCACTATTATATCATACAAATCAAACCTCTGAAAAGTGTTCAATGTTAATCGAGATTTTCTCCCTTACTTTCAAAGTAAATAAATGATATGTTCAAAGCTATATCAAATCCTCAACCTAGGCTTGGTTATTTTGCTGCGGTGGTCATCTGCCTACCAGCTGAGATTTTAAAGGCCTTTGGTATAATCAATAAACCTGATTGTAAATGTCACCAGTCTTAATATCAAAGAAAAGTTCTTGAATGGAAAGACAAAAATGATTGGAGAATGCGAGCATCGATCTCACTACCTCTCACATGCGAAGCGAGCGCTCTACCATTTGAGCTAATTCCCCATGCCTTCTCACTGATAGAATTGAAATGATCTCTGGAGTACAATATCTCAACATATTTGATTGTTTCGATTTCTCTGTCATTTCTAATCTTTTTTCCCGGGTTTTTAAAGATTTTCTATAATATTGAAAAAATAAGCCTACTTATCAAGGGTAAATGTCTGTAATAATCATACATTCTCTTTCCATAACAAATGTTTAAATTTCTGGTGAAAAAATGAAGTTTGACAGTATAGCTGATTCTTCCAAATTTCTTTTCGAATGTATTTTTCCAGGTAGAACTTCAAATAAAGAGTGACATAATTGACTTATAAATGGGAAAAGTGTTGAATTGAAGGATGCAGTAAAACCACTATTATATCATACAAATCAAACCTCTGAAAAGTGTTCAATGTTAATCGAGATTTTCTCCCTTACTTTCAAAGTAAATAAATGATATGTTCAAAGCTATATCAAATCCTCAACCTAGGCTTGGTTATTTTGCTGCGGTGGTCATCTGCCTACCAGCTGAGATTTTAAAGGCCTTTGGTATAATCAATAAACCTGATTGTAAATGTCACCAGTCTTAATATCAAAGAAAAGTTCTTGAATGGAAAGACAAAAATGATTGGAGAATGCGAGCATCGATCTCACTACCTCTCACATGCGAAGCGAGCGCTCTACCATTTGAGCTAATTCCCCATGCCTTCTCACTGATAGAATTGAAATGATCTCTGGAGTACAATATCTCAACATATTTGATTGTTTCGATTTCTCTGTCATTTCTAATCTTTTTTCCCGGGTTTTTAAAGATTTTCTATAATATTGAAAAAATAAGCCTACTTATCAAGGGTAAATGTCTGTAATAATCATACATTCTCTTTCCATAACAAATGTTTAAATTTCTGGTGAAAAAATGAAGTTTGACAGTATAGCTGATTCTTCCAAATTTCTTTTCGAATGTATTTTTCCAGGTAGAACTTCAAATAAAGAGTGACATAATTGACTTATAAATGGGAAAAGTGTTGAATTGAAGGATGCAGTAAAACCACTATTATATCATACAAATCAAACCTCTGAAAAGTGTTCAATGTTAATCGAGATTTTCTCCCTTACTTTCAAAGTAAATAAATGATATGTTCAAAGCTATATCAAATCCTCAACCTAGGCTTGGTTATTTTGCTGCGGTGGTCATCTGCCTACCAGCTGAGATTTTAAAGGCCTTTGGTATAATCAATAAACCTGATTGTAAATGTCACCAGTCTTAATATCAAAGAAAAGTTCTTGAATGGAAAGACAAAAATGATTGGAGAATGCGAGCATCGATCTCACTACCTCTCACATGCGAAACGAGCGCTCTACCATTTGAGCTAATTCCCCATGCCTTCTCACTGATAGAATTGAAATGATCTCTGGAGTACAATATCTCAACATATTTGATTGTTTCGATTTCTCTGTCATTTCTAATCTTTTTTCCCGGGTTTTTAAAGATTTTCTATAATATTGAAAAAATAAGCCTACTTATCAAGGGTAAATGTCTGTAATAATCATACATTCTCTTTCCATAACAAATGTTTAAATTTCTGGTGAAAAAATGAAGTTTGACAGTATAGCTGATTCTTCCAAATTTCTTTTCGAATGTATTTTTCCAGGTAGAACTTCAAATAAAGAGTGACATAATTGACTTATAAATGGGAAAAGTGTTGAATTGAAGGATGCAGTAAAACCACTATTATATCATACAAATCAAACCTCTGAAAAGTGTTCAATGTTAATCGAGATTTTCTCCCTTACTTTCAAAGTAAATAAATGATATGTTCAAAGCTATATCAAATCCTCAACCTAGGCTTGGTTATTTTGCTGCGGTGGTCATCTGCCTACCAGCTGAGATTTTAAAGGCCTTTGGTATAATCAATAAACCTGATTGTAAATGTCACCAGTCTTAATATCAAAGAAAAGTTCTTGAATGGAAAGACAAAAATGATTGGAGAATGCGAGCATCGATCTCACTACCTCTCACATGCGAAGCGAGCGCTCTACCATTTGAGCTAATTCCCCATGCCTTCTCACTGATAGAATTGAAATGATCTCTGGAGTACAATATCTCAACATATTTGATTGTTTCGATTTCTCTGTCATTTCTAATCTTTTTTCCCGGGTTTTTAAAGATTTTCTATAATATTGAAAAAATAAGCCTACTTATCAAGGGTAAATGTCTGTAATAATCATACATTCTCTTTCCATAACAAATGTTTAAATTTCTGGTGAAAAAATGAAGTTTGACAGTATAGCTGATTCTTCCAAATTTCTTTTCGAATGTATTTTTCCAGGTAGAACTTCAAATAAAGAGTGACATAATTGACTTATAAATGGGAAAAGTGTTGAATTGAAGGATGCAGTAAAACCACTATTATATCATACAAATCAAACCTCTGAAAAGTGTTCAATGTTAATCGAGATTTTCTCCCTTACTTTCAAAGTAAATAAATGATATGTTCAAAGCTATATCAAATCCTCAACCTAGGCTTGGTTATTTTGCTGCGGTGGTCATCTGCCTACCAGCTGAGATTTTAAAGGCCTTTGGTATAATCAATAAACCTGATTGTAAATGTCACCAGTCTTAATATCAAAGAAAAGTTCTTGAATGGACAGACAAAAGATTGTTTGGAAAATGTGAGTATCGATCTCGCTACTTCTTACATGCAAAGCGAGCGCTCTACCATTTGAGCTAATTCCCCATGCCTTCTCACTAATAGAATTGAAATGATCTCTGGAGTACAATGTCTCAACATATTTGATTGTTTCGATTTCTCTGTCATTTCTAATCTTTTTTACCGGGTTTTTAAAGATTTCCTATAATATTGAAAAAATAAGCCTACTTATCAAGGGTAAATGTCTGTAATAATCATACATTCTCTTTCCATAACAAATGTTTCAATTTCTGGTGTAAAAATGAAGTTTGACAGTATAGCTAATTCTTCCAAATTTCTTTTCGAATGTATTTTTCCAGGTAGAACTTCAAATAAAGAGTGACATAATTGACTTATAAATGGGAAAAGTGTTGAATTGAAGGATGCAGTAAAACCACTATTATATCATACAAATCAAACCTCTGAAAAGTGTTCAATGTTAATCGAGATTTTCTCCCTTACTTTCAAAGTAAATAAATGATATGTTCAAAGCTATATCAAATCCTCAACCTAGGCTTGGTTATTTTGCTGCGGTGGTCATCTGCCTACCAGCTGAGATTTTAAAGGCCTTTGGTATAATCAATAAACCTGATTGTAAATGTCACCAGTCTTAATATCAAAGAAAAGTTCTTGAATGGAAAGACAAAAATGATTGGAGAATGCGAGCATCGATCTCACTACCTCTCTCATGCTAAGCGAGCGCTCTACCATTTGAGCTAATTCCCCATGCCTTCTCACTGATAGAATTGAAATGATCTCTGGAGTACAATATCTCAACATATTTGATTGTTTCGATTTCTCTGTCATTTCTAATCTTTTTTCCCGGGTTTTTAAAGATTTTCTATAATATTGAAAAAATAAGCCTACTTATCAAGGGTAAATGTCTGTAATAATCATACATTCTCTTTCCATAACAAATGTTTAAATTTCTGGTGAAAAAATGAAGTTTGACAGTATAGCTGATTCTTCCAAATTTCTTTTCGAATGTATTTTTCCAGGTAGAACTTCAAATAAAGAGTGACATAATTGACTTATAAATGGGAAAAGTGTTGAATTGAAGGATGCAGTAAAACCACTATTATATCATACAAATCAAACCTCTGAAAAGTGTTCAATGTTAATCGAGATTTTCTCCCTTACTTTCAAAGTAAATAAATGATATGTTCAAAGCTATATCAAATCCTCAACCTAGGCTTGGTTATTTTGCTGCGGTGGTCATCTGCCTACCAGCTGAGATTTTAAAGGCCTTTGGTATAATCAATAAACCTGATTGTAAATGTCACCAGTCTTAATATCAAAGAAAAGTTCTTGAATGGACAGACAAAAGATTGTTTGGAGAATGCAAGCATCGATCTCGCTACCTCTCACATGCAAAGCGAGCGCTCTACCATTTGAGCTAATTCCCCATGCCTTCTCACTGATAGAATTGAAATGATCTCTGGAGTACAATATCTCAACATATTTGATTGTTTCGATTTCTCTGTCATTTCTAATCTTTTTTCCCGGGTTTTTAAAGATTTTCTATAATATTGAAAAAATAAGCCTACTTATCAAGGGTAAATGTCTGTAATAATCATACATTCTCTTTCCATAACAAATGTTTAAATTTCTGGTGAAAAAATGAAGTTTGACAGTATAGCTGATTCTTCCAAATTTCTTTTCGAATGTATTTTTCCAGGTAGAACTTCAAATAAAGAGTGACATAATTGACTTATAAATGGGAAAAGTGTTGAATTGAAGGATGCAGTAAAACCACTATTATATCATACAAATCAAACCTCTGAAAAGTGTTCAATGTTAATCGAGATTTTCTCCCTTACTTTCAAAGTAAATAAATGATATGTTCAAAGCTATATCAAATCCTCAACCTAGGCTTGGTTATTTTGCTGCGGTGGTCATCTGCCTACCAGCTGAGATTTTAAAGGCCTTTGGTATAATCAATAAACCTGATTGTAAATGTCACCAGTCTTAATATCAAAGAAAAGTTCTTGAATGGACAGACAAAAGATTGTTTGGAGAATGCAAGCATTGATCTCGCTACCTCTCACATGCAAAGCGAGCGCTCTACCATTTGAGCTAATTCCCCATGCCTTCTCACTGATAGAATTGAAATGATCTCTGGAGTACAATATCTCAACATATTTGATTGTTTCGATTTCTCTGTCATTTCTAATCTTTTTTCCCGGGTTTTTAAAGATTTTCTATAATATTGAAAAAATAAGCCTACTTATCAAGGGTAAATGTCTGTAATAATCATACATTCTCTTTCCATAACAAATGTTTAAATTTCTGGTGAAAAAATGAAGTTTGACAGTATAGCTGATTCTTCCAAATTTCTTTTCGAATGTATTTTTCCAGGTAGAACTTCAAATAAAGAGTGACATAATTGACTTATAAATGGGAAAAGTGTTGAATTGAAGGATGCAGTAAAACCACTATTATATCATACAAATCAAACCTCTGAAAAGTGTTCAATGTTAATCGAGATTTTCTCCCTTACTTTCAAAGTAAATAAATGATATGTTCAAAGCTATATCAAATCCTCAACCTAGGCTTGGTTATTTTGCTGCGGTGGTCATCTGCCTACCAGCTGAGATTTTAAAGGCCTTTGGTATAATCAATAAACCTGATTGTAAATGTCACCAGTCTTAATATCAAAGAAAAGTTCTTGAATGGAAAGACAAAAATGATTGGAGAATGCGAGCATCGCTCTCACTACCTCTCACATGCTAAGCGAGCGCTCTACCATTTGAGCTAATTCCCCATGCCTTCTCACTGATAGAATTGAAATGATCTCTGGAGTACAATATCTCAACATATTTGATTGTTTCGATTTCTCTGTCATTTCTAATCTTTTTTCCCGGGTTTTTAAAGATTTTCTATAATATTGAAAAAATAAGCCTACTTATCAAGGGTAAATGTCTGTAATAATCATACATTCTCTTTCCATAACAAATGTTTAAATTTCTGGTGAAAAAATGAAGTTTGACAGTATAGCTGATTCTTCCAAATTTCTTTTCGAATGTATTTTTCCAGGTAGAACTTCAAATAAAGAGTGACATAATTGACTTATAAATGGGAAAAGTGTTGAATTGAAGGATGCAGTAAAACCACTATTATATCATACAAATCAAACCTCTGAAAAGTGTTCAATGTTAATCGAGATTTTCTCCCCTACTTTCAAAGTAAATAAATGATATGTTCAAAGCTATATCAAATCCTCAACCTAGGCTTGGTTATTTTGCTGCGGTGGTCATCTGCCTACCAGCTGAGATTTTAAAGGCCTTTGGTATAATCAATAAACCTGATTGTAAATGTCACCAGTCTTAATATCAAAGAAAAGTTCTTGAATGGACAGACAAAAGATTGTTTGGAGAATGCAAGCATCGATCTCGCTACCTCTCACATGCAAAGCGAGCGCTCTACCATTTGAGCTAATTCCCCATGCCTTCTCACTGATAGAATTGAAATGATCTCTGGAGTACAATATCTCAACATATTTGATTGTTTCGATTTCTCTGTCATTTCTAATCTTTTTTCCCGGGTTTTTAAAGATTTTCTATAATATTGAAAAAATAAGCCTACTTATCAAGGGTAAATGTCTGTAATAATCATACATTCTCTTTCCATAACAAATGTTTAAATTTCTGGTGAAAAAATGAAGTTTGACAGTATAGCTGATTCTTCCAAATTTCTTTTCGAATGTATTTTTCCAGGTAGAACTTCAAATAAAGAGTGACATAATTGACTTATAAATGGGAAAAGTGTTGAATTGAAGGATGCAGTAAAACCACTATTATATCATACAAATCAAACCTCTGAAAAGTGTTCAATGTTAATCGAGATTTTCTCCCTTACTTTCAAAGTAAATAAATGATATGTTCAAAGCTATATCAAATCCTCAACCTAGGCTTGGTTATTTTGCTGCGGTGGTCATCTGCCTACCAGCTGAGATTTTAAAGGCCTTTGGTATAATCAATAAACCTGATTGTAAATGTCACCAGTCTTAATATCAAAGAAAAGTTCTTGAATGGACAGACAAAAGATTGTTTGGAGAATGCAAGCATCGATCTCGCTACCTCTCACATGCAAAGCGAGCGCTCTACCATTTGAGCTAATTCCCCATGCCTTCTCACTGATAGAATTGAAATGATCTCTGGAGTACAATATCTCAACATATTTGATTGTTTCGATTTCTCTGTCATTTCTAATCTTTTTTCCCGGGTTTTTAAAGATTTTCTATAATATTGAAAAAATAAGCCTACTTATCAAGGGTAAATGTCTGTAATAATCATACATTCTCTTTCCATAACAAATGTTTAAATTTCTGGTGAAAAAATGAAGTTTGACAGTATAGCTGATTCTTCCAAATTTCTTTTCGAATGTATTTTTCCAGGTAGAACTTCAAATAAAGAGTGACATAATTGACTTATAAATGGGAAAAGTGTTGAATTGAAGGATGCAGTAAAACCACTATTATATCATACAAATCAAACCTCTGAAAAGTGTTCAATGTTAATCGAGATTTTCTCCCTTACTTTCAAAGTAAATAAATGATATGTTCAAAGCTATATCAAATCCTCAACCTAGGCTTCGTTATTTTGCTGCGGTGGTCATCTGCCTACCAGCTGAGATTTTAAAGGCCTTTGGTATAATCAATAAACCTGATTGTAAATGTCACCAGTCTTAATATCAAAGAAAAGTTCTTGAATGGACAGACAAAAGATTGTTTGGAGAATGCAAGCATCGATCTCGCTACCTCTCACATGCAAAGCGAGCGCTCTACCATTTGAGCTAATTCCCCATGCCTTCTCACTGATAGAATTGAAATGATCTCTGGAGTACAATATCTCAACATATTTGATTGTTTCGATTTCTCTGTCATTTCTAATCTTTTTTCCCGGGTTTTTAAAGATTTTCTATAATATTGAAAAAATAAGCCTACTTATCAAGGGTAAATGTCTGTAATAATCATACATTCTCTTTCCATAACAAATGTTTAAATTTCTGGTGAAAAAATGAAGTTTGACAGTATAGCTGATTCTTCCAAATTTCTTTTCGAATGTATTTTTCCAGGTAGAACTTCAAATAAAGAGTGACATAATTGACTTATAAATGGGAAAAGTGTTGAATTGAAGGATGCAGTAAAACCACTATTATATCATACAAATCAAACCTCTGAAAAGTGTTCAATGTTAATCGAGATTTTCTCCCTTACTTTCAAAGTAAATAAATGATATGTTCAAAGCTATATCAAATCCTCAACCTAGGCTTGGTTATTTTGCTGCGGTGGTCATCTGCCTACCAGCTGAGATTTTAAAGGCCTTTGGTATAATCAATAAACCTGATTGTAAATGTCACCAGTCTTAATATCAAAGAAAAGTTCTTGAATGGAAAGACAAAAATGATTGGAGAATGCGAGCATCGATCTCACTACCTCTCACATGCTAAGCGAGCGCTCTACCATTTGAGCTAATTCCCCATGCCTTCTCACTGATAGAATTGAAATGATCTCTGGAGTACAATATCTCAACATATTTGATTGTTTCGATTTCTCTGTCATTTCTAATCTTTTTTCCCGGGTTTTTAAAGATTTTCTATAATATTGAAAAAATAAGCCTACTTATCAAGGGTAAATGTCTGTAATAATCATACATTCTCTTTCCATAACAAATGTTTAAATTTCTGGTGAAAAAATGAAGTTTGACAGTATAGCTGATTCTTCCAAATTTCTTTTCGAATGTATTTTTCCAGGTAGAACTTCAAATAAAGAGTGACATAATTGACTTATAAATGGGAAAAGTGTTGAATTGAAGGATGCAGTAAAACCACTATTATATCATACAAATCAAACCTCTGAAAAGTGTTCAATGTTAATCGAGATTTTCTCCCCTACTTTCAAAGTAAATAAATGATATGTTCAAAGCTATATCAAATCCTCAACCTAGGCTTGGTTATTTTGCTGCGGTGGTCATCTGCCTACCAGCTGAGATTTTAAAGGCCTTTGGTATAATCAATAAACCTGATTGTAAATGTCACCAGTCTTAATATCAAAGAAAAGTTCTTGAATGGACAGACAAAAGATTGTTTGGAGAATGCAAGCATCGATCTCGCTACCTCTCACATGCAAAGCGAGCGCTCTACCATTTGAGCTAATTCCCCATGCCTTCTCACTGATAGAATTGAAATGATCTCTGGAGTACAATATCTCAACATATTTGATTGTTTCGATTTCTCTGTCATTTCTAATCTTTTTTCCTGGGTTTTTAAAGATTTTCTATAATATTGAAAAAATAAGCCTACTTATCAAGGGTAAATGTCTGTAATAATCATACATTCTCTTTCCATAACAAATGTTTAAATTTCTGGTGAAAAAATGAAGTTTGACAGTATAGCTGATTCTTCCAAATTTCTTTTCGAATGTATTTTTCCAGGTAGAACTTCAAATAAAGAGTGACATAATTGACTTATAAATGGGAAAAGTGTTGAATTGAAGGATGCAGTAAAACCACTATTATATCATACAAATCAAACCTCTGAAAAGTGTTCAATGTTAATCGAGATTTTCTCCCTTACTTTCAAAGTAAATAAATGATATGTTCAAAGCTATATCAAATCCTCAACCTAGGCTTGGTTATTTTGCTGCGGTGGTCATCTGCCTACCAGCTGAGATTTTAAAGGCCTTTGGTATAATCAATAAACCTGATTGTAAATGTCACCAGTCTTAATATCAAAGAAAAGTTCTTGAATGGAAAGACAAAAATGATTGGAGAATGCGAGCATCGATCTCACTACCTCTCACATGCGAAGCGAGCGCTCTACCATTTGAGCTAATTCCCCATGCCTTCTCACTGATAGAATTGAAATGATCTCTGGAGTACAATATCTCAACATATTTGATTGTTTCGATTTCTCTGTCATTTCTAATCTTTTTTCCCGGGTTTTTAAAGATTTTCTATAATATTGAAAAAATAAGCCTACTTATCAAGGGTAAATGTCTGTAATAATCATACATTCTCTTTCCATAACAAATGTTTAAATTTCTGGTGAAAAAATGAAGTTTGACAGTATAGCTGATTCTTCCAAATTTCTTTTCGAATGTATTTTTCCAGGTAGAACTTCAAATAAAGAGTGACATAATTGACTTATAAATGGGAAAAGTGTTGAATTGAAGGATGCAGTAAAACCACTATTATATCATACAAATCAAACCTCTGAAAAGTGTTCAATGTTAATCGAGATTTTCTCCCTTACTTTCAAAGTAAATAAATGATATGTTCAAAGCTATATCAAATCCTCAACCTAGGCTTGGTTATTTTGCTGCGGTGGTCATCTGCCTACCAGCTGAGATTTTAAAGGCCTTTGGTATAATCAATAAACCTGATTGTAAATGTCACCAGTCTTAATATCAAAGAAAAGTTCTTGAATGGACAGACAAAAGATTGTTTGGAGAATGCAAGCATCGATCTCGCTACCTCTCACATGCAAAGCGAGCGCTCTACCATTTGAGCTAATTCCCCATGCCTTCTCACTGATAGAATTGAAATGATCTCTGGAGTACAATATCTCAACATATTTGATTGTTTCGATTTCTCTGTCATTTCTAATCTTTTTTCCCGGGTTTTTAAAGATTTTCTATAATATTGAAAAAATAAGCCTACTTATCAAGGGTAAATGTCTGTAATAATCATACATTCTCTTTCCATAACAAATGTTTAAATTTCTGGTGAAAAAATGAAGTTTGACAGTATAGCTGATTCTTCCAAATTTCTTTTCGAATGTATTTTTCCAGGTAGAACTTCAAATAAAGAGTGACATAATTGACTTATAAATGGGAAAAGTGTTGAATTGAAGGATGCAGTAAAACCACTATTATATCATACAAATCAAACCTCTGAAAAGTGTTCAATGTTAATCGAGATTTTCTCCCTTACTTTCAAAGTAAATAAATGATATGTTCAAAGCTATATCAAATCCTCAACCTAGGCTTGGTTATTTTGCTGCGGTGGTCATCTGCCTACCAGCTGAGATTTTAAAGGCCTTTGGTATAATCAATAAACCTGATTGTAAATGTCACCAGTCTTAATATCAAAGAAAAGTTCTTGAATGGACAGACAAAAGATTGTTTGGAGAATGCAAGCATCGATCTCGCTACCTCTCACATGCAAAGCGAGCGCTCTACCATTTGAGCTAATTCCCCATGCCTTCTCACTGATAGAATTGAAATGATCTCTGGAGTACAATATCTCAACATATTTGATTGTTTCGATTTCTCTGTCATTTCTAATCTTTTTTCCCGGGTTTTTAAAGATTTTCTATAATATTGAAAAAATAAGCCTACTTATCAAGGGTAAATGTCTGTAATAATCATACATTCTCTTTCCATAACAAATGTTTAAATTTCTGGTGAAAAAATGAAGTTTGACAGTATAGCTGATTCTTCCAAATTTCTTTTCGAATGTATTTTTCCAGGTAGAACTTCAAATAAAGAGTGACATAATTGACTTATAAATGGGAAAAGTGTTGAATTGAAGGATGCAGTAAAACCACTATTATATCATACAAATCAAACCTCTGAAAAGTGTTCAATGTTAATCGAGATTTTCTCCCTTACTTTCAAAGTAAATAAATGATATGTTCAAAGCTATATCAAATCCTCAACCTAGGCTTGGTTATTTTGCTGCGGTGGTCATCTGCCTACCAGCTGAGATTTTAAAGGCCTTTGGTATAATCAATAAACCTGATTGTAAATGTCACCAGTCTTAATATCAAAGAAAAGTTCTTGAATGGACAGACAAAAGATTGTTTGGAAAATGTGAGTATCGATCTCGCTACTTCTTACATGCAAAGCGAGCGCTCTACCATTTGAGCTAATTCCCCATGCCTTCTCACTAATAGAATTGAAATGATCTCTGGAGTACAATGTCTCAACATATTTGATTGTTTCGATTTCTCTGTCATTTCTAATCTTTTTTACCGGGTTTTTAAAGATTTCCTATAATATTGAAAAAATAAGCCTACTTATCAAGGGTAAATGTCTGTAATAATCATACATTCTCTTTCCATAACAAATGTTTCAATTTCTGGTGTAAAAATGAAGTTTGACAGTATAGCTAATTCTTCCAAATTTCTTTTCGAATGTATTTTTCCAGGTAGAACTTCAAATAAAGAGTGACATAATTGACTTATAAATGGGAAAAGTGTTGAATTGAAGGATGCAGTAAAACCACTATTATATCATACAAATCAAACCTCTGAAAAGTGTTCAATGTTAATCGAGATTTTCTCCCTTACTTTCAAAGTAAATAAATGATATGTTCAAAGCTATATCAAATCCTCAACCTAGGCTTGGTTATTTTGCTGCGGTGGTCATCTGCCTACCAGCTGAGATTTTAAAGGCCTTTGGTATAATCAATAAACCTGATTGTAAATGTCACCAGTCTTAATATCAAAGAAAAGTTCTTGAATGGAAAGACAAAAATGATTGGAGAATGCGAGCATCGATCTCACTACCTCTCACATGCTAAGCGAGCGCTCTACCATTTGAGCTAATTCCCCATGCCTTCTCACTGATAGAATTGAAATGATCTCTGGAGTACAATATCTCAACATATTTGATTGTTTCGATTTCTCTGTCATTTCTAATCTTTTTTCCCGGGTTTTTAAAGATTTTCTATAATATTGAAAAAATAAGCCTACTTATCAAGGGTAAATGTCTGTAATAATCATACATTCTCTTTCCATAACAAATGTTTAAATTTCTGGTGAAAAAATGAAGTTTGACAGTATAGCTGATTCTTCCAAATTTCTTTTCGAATGTATTTTTCCAGGTAGAACTTCAAATAAAGAGTGACATAATTGACTTATAAATGGGAAAAGTGTTGAATTGAAGGATGCAGTAAAACCACTATTATATCATACAAATCAAACCTCTGAAAAGTGTTCAATGTTAATCGAGATTTTCTCCCTTACTTTCAAAGTAAATAAATGATATGTTCAAAGCTATATCAAATCCTCAACCTAGGCTTGGTTATTTTGCTGCGGTGGTCATCTGCCTACCAGCTGAGATTTTAAAGGCCTTTGGTATAATCAATAAACCTGATTGTAAATGTCACCAGTCTTAATATCAAAGAAAAGTTCTTGAATGGACAGACAAAAGATTGTTTGGAGAATGCAAGCATCGATCTCGCTACCTCTCACATGCAAAGCGAGCGCTCTACCATTTGAGCTAATTCCCCATGCCTTCTCACTGATAGAATTGAAATGATCTCTGGAGTACAATATCTCAACATATTTGATTGTTTCGATTTCTCTGTCATTTCTAATCTTTTTTCCCGGGTTTTTAAAGATTTTCTATAATATTGAAAAAATAAGCCTACTTATCAAGGGTAAATGTCTGTAATAATCATACATTCTCTTTCCATAACAAATGTTTAAATTTCTGGTGAAAAAATGAAGTTTGACAGTATAGCTGATTCTTCCAAATTTCTTTTCGAATGTATTTTTCCAGGTAGAACTTCAAATAAAGAGTGACATAATTGACTTATAAATGGGAAAAGTGTTGAATTGAAGGATGCAGTAAAACCACTATTATATCATACAAATCAAACCTCTGAAAAGTGTTCAATGTTAATCGAGATTTTCTCCCTTACTTTCAAAGTAAATAAATGATATGTTCAAAGCTATATCAAATCCTCAACCTAGGCTTGGTTATTTTGCTGCGGTGGTCATCTGCCTACCAGCTGAGATTTTAAAGGCCTTTGGTATAATCAATAAACCTGATTGTAAATGTCACCAGTCTTAATATCAAAGAAAAGTTCTTGAATGGACAGACAAAAGATTGTTTGGAAAATGTGAGTATCGATCTCGCTACTTCTTACATGCAAAGCGAGCGCTCTACCATTTGAGCTAATTCCCCATGCCTTCTCACTGATAGAATTGAAATGATCTCTGGAGTACAATGTCTCAACATATTTGATTGTTTCGATTTCTCTGTCATTTCTAATCTTTTTTACCGGGTTTTTAAAGATTTCCTATAATATTGAAAAAATAAGCCTACTTATCAAGGGTAAATGTCTGTAATAATCATACATTCTCTTTCCATAACAAATGTTTCAATTTCTGGTGTAAAAATGAAGTTTGACAGTATAGCTAATTCTTCCAAATTTCTTTTCGAATGTATTTTTCCAGGTAGAACTTCAAATAAAGAGTGACATAATTGACTTATAAATGGGAAAAGTGTTGAATTGAAGGATGCAGTAAAACCACTATTATATCATACAAATCAAACCTCTGAAAAGTGTTCAATGTTAATCGAGATTTTCTCCCTTACTTTCAAAGTAAATAAATGATATGTTCAAAGCTATATCAAATCCTCAACCTAGGCTTGGTTATTTTGCTGCGGTGGTCATCTGCCTACCAGCTGAGATTTTAAAGGCCTTTGGTATAATCAATAAACCTGATTGTAAATGTCACCAGTCTTAATATCAAAGAAAAGTTCTTGAATGGAAAGACAAAAATGATTGGAGAATGCGAGCATCGATCTCACTACCTCTCACATGCTAAGCGAGCGCTCTACCATTTGAGCTAATTCCCCATGCCTTCTCACTGATAGAATTGAAATGATCTCTGGAGTACAATATCTCAACATATTTGATTGTTTCGATTTCTCTGTCATTTCTAATCTTTTTTCCCGGGTTTTTAAAGATTTTCTATAATATTGAAAAAATAAGCCTACTTATCAAGGGTAAATGTCTGTAATAATCATACATTCTCTTTCCATAACAAATGTTTAAATTTCTGGTGAAAAAATGAAGTTTGACAGTATAGCTGATTCTTCCAAATTTCTTTTCGAATGTATTTTTCCAGGTAGAACTTCAAATAAAGAGTGACATAATTGACTTATAAATGGGAAAAGTGTTGAATTGAAGGATGCAGTAAAACCACTATTATATCATACAAATCAAACCTCTGAAAAGTGTTCAATGTTAATCGAGATTTTCTCCCTTACTTTCAAAGTAAATAAATGATATGTTCAAAGCTATATCAAATCCTCAACCTAGGCTTGGTTATTTTGCTGCGGTGGTCATCTGCCTACCAGCTGAGATTTTAAAGGCCTTTGGTATAATCAATAAACCTGATTGTAAATGTCACCAGTCTTAATATCAAAGAAAAGTTCTTGAATGGACAGACAAAAGATTGTTTGGAGAATGCAAGCATCGATCTCGCTACCTCTCACATGCAAAGCGAGCGCTCTACCATTTGAGCTAATTCCCCATGCCTTCTCACTGATAGAATTGAAATGATCTCTGGAGTACAATATCTCAACATATTTGATTGTTTCGATTTCTCTGTCATTTCTAATCTTTTTTCCCGGGTTTTTAAAGATTTTCTATAATATTGAAAAAATAAGCCTACTTATCAAGGGTAAATGTCTGTAATAATCATACATTCTCTTTCCATAACAAATGTTTAAATTTCTGGTGAAAAAATGAAGTTTGACAGTATAGCTGATTCTTCCAAATTTCTTTTCGAATGTATTTTTCCAGGTAGAACTTCAAATAAAGAGTGACATAATTGACTTATAAATGGGAAAAGTGTTGAATTGAAGGATGCAGTAAAACCACTATTATATCATACAAATCAAACCTCTGAAAAGTGTTCAATGTTAATCGAGATTTTCTCCCTTACTTTCAAAGTAAATAAATGATATGTTCAAAGCTATATCAAATCCTCAACCTAGGCTTGGTTATTTTGCTGCGGTGGTCATCTGCCTACCAGCTGAGATTTTAAAGGCCTTTGGTATAATCAATAAACCTGATTGTAAATGTCACCAGTCTTAATATCAAAGAAAAGTTCTTGAATGGACAGACAAAAGATTGTTTGGAGAATGCAAGCATCGATCTCGCTACCTCTCACATGCAAAGCGAGCGCTCTACCATTTGAGCTAATTCCCCATGCCTTCTCACTGATAGAATTGAAATGATCTCTGGAGTACAATATCTCAACATATTTGATTGTTTCGATTTCTCTGTCATTTCTAATCTTTTTTCCCGGGTTTTTAAAGATTTTCTATAATATTGAAAAAATAAGCCTACTTATCAAGGGTAAATGTCTGTAATAATCATACATTCTCTTTCCATAACAAATGTTTAAATTTCTGGTGAAAAAATGAAGTTTGACAGTATAGCTGATTCTTCCAAATTTCTTTTCGAATGTATTTTTCCAGGTAGAACTTCAAATAAAGAGTGACATAATTGACTTATAAATGGGAAAAGTGTTGAATTGAAGGATGCAGTAAAACCACTATTATATCATACAAATCAAACCTCTGAAAAGTGTTCAATGTTAATCGAGATTTTCTCCCTTACTTTCAAAGTAAATAAATGATATGTTCAAAGCTATATCAAATCCTCAACCTAGGCTTGGTTATTTTGCTGCGGTGGTCATCTGCCTACCAGCTGAGATTTTAAAGGCCTTTGGTATAATCAATAAACCTGATTGTAAATGTCACCAGTCTTAATATCAAAGAAAAGTTCTTGAATGGACAGACAAAAGATTGTTTGGAGAATGCAAGCATCGATCTCGCTACCTCTCACATGCAAAGCGAGCGCTCTACCATTTGAGCTAATTCCCCATGCCTTCTCACTGATAGAATTGAAATGATCTCTGGAGTACAATATCTCAACATATTTGATTGTTTCGATTTCTCTGTCATTTCTAATCTTTTTTCCCGGGTTTTTAAAGATTTTCTATAATATTGAAAAAATAAGCCTACTTATCAAGGGTAAATGTCTGTAATAATCATACATTCTCTTTCCATAACAAATGTTTCAATTTCTGGTGAAAAAATGAAGTTTGACAGTATAGCTGATTCTTCCAAATTTCTTTTCGAATGTATTTTTCCAGGTAGAACTTCAAATAAAGAGTGACATAATTGACTTATAAATGGGAAAAGTGTTGAATTGAAGGATGCAGTAAAACCACTATTATATCATACAAATCAAACCTCTGAAAAGTGTTCAATGTTAATCGAGATTTTCTCCCTTACTTTCAAAGTAAATAAATGATATGTTCAAAGCTATATCAAATCCTCAACCTAGGCTTGGTTATTTTGCTGCGGTGGTCATCTGCCTACCAGCTGAGATTTTAAAGGCCTTTGGTATAATCAATAAACCTGATTGTAAATGTCACCAGTCTTAATATCAAAGAAAAGTTCTTGAATGGACAGACAAAAGATTGTTTGGAGAATGCAAGCATCGATCTCGCTACCTCTCACATGCAAAGCGAGCGCTCTACCATTTGAGCTAATTCCCCATGCCTTCTCACTGATAGAATTGAAATGATCTCTGGAGTACAATATCTCAACATATTTGATTGTTTCGATTTCTCTGTCATTTCTAATCTTTTTTCCCGGGTTTTTAAAGATTTTCTATAATATTGAAAAAATAAGCCTACTTATCAAGGGTAAATGTCTGTAATAATCATACATTCTCTTTCCATAACAAATGTTTAAATTTCTGGTGAAAAAATGAAGTTTGACAGTATAGCTGATTCTTCCAAATTTCTTTTCGAATGTATTTTTCCAGGTAGAACTTCAAATAAAGAGTGACATAATTGACTTATAAATGGGAAAAGTGTTGAATTGAAGGATGCAGTAAAACCACTATTATATCATACAAATCAAACCTCTGAAAAGTGTTCAATGTTAATCGAGATTTTCTCCCTTACTTTCAAAGTAAATAAATGATATGTTCAAAGCTATATCAAATCCTCAACCTAGGCTTGGTTATTTTGCTGCGGTGGTCATCTGCCTACCAGCTGAGATTTTAAAGGCCTTTGGTATAATCAATAAACCTGATTGTAAATGTCACCAGTCTTAATATCAAAGAAAAGTTCTTGAATGGACAGACAAAAGATTGTTTGGAGAATGCAAGCATCGATCTCGCTACCTCTCACATGCAAAGCGAGCGCTCTACCATTTGAGCTAATTCCCCATGCCTTCTCACTGATAGAATTGAAATGATCTCTGGAGTACAATATCTCAACATATTTGATTGTTTCGATTTCTCTGTCATTTCTAATCTTTTTTCCCGGGTTTTTAAAGATTTTCTATAATATTGAAAAAATAAGCCTACTTATCAAGGGTAAATGTCTGTAATAATCATACATTCTCTTTCCATAACAAATGTTTAAATTTCTGGTGAAAAAATGAAGTTTGACAGTATAGCTGATTCTTCCAAATTTCTTTTCGAATGTATTTTTCCAGGTAGAACTTCAAATAAAGAGTGACATAATTGACTTATAAATGGGAAAAGTGTTGAATTGAAGGATGCAGTAAAACCACTATTATATCATACAAATCAAACCTCTGAAAAGTGTTCAATGTTAATCGAGATTTTCTCCCTTACTTTCAAAGTAAATAAATGATATGTTCAAAGCTATATCAAATCCTCAACCTAGGCTTGGTTATTTTGCAGCGGTGGTCATCTGCCTACCAGCTGAGATTTTAAAGGCCTTTGGTATAATCAATAAACCTGATTGTAAATGTCACCAGTCTTAATATCAAAGAAAAGTTCTTGAATGGACAGACAAAAGATTGTTTGGAGAATGCAAGCATCGATCTCGCTACCTCTCACATGCAAAGCGAGCGCTCTACCATTTGAGCTAATTCCCCATGCCTTCTCACTGATAGAATTGAAATGATCTCTGGAGTACAATATCTCAACATATTTGATTGTTTCGATTTCTCTGTCATTTCTAATCTTTTTTCCCGGGTTTTTAAAGATTTTCTATAATATTGAAAAAATAAGCCTACTTATCAAGGGTAAATGTCTGTAATAATCATACATTCTCTTTCCATAACAAATGTTTAAATTTCTGGTGAAAAAATGAAGTTTGACAGTATAGCTGATTCTTCCAAATTTCTTTTCGAATGTATTTTTCCAGGTAGAACTTCAAATAAAGAGTGACATAATTGACTTATAAATGGGAAAAGTGTTGAATTGAAGGATGCAGTAAAACCACTATTATATCATACAAATCAAACCTCTGAAAAGTGTTCAATGTTAATCGAGATTTTCTCCCCTACTTTCAAAGTAAATAAATGATATGTTCAAAGCTATATCAAATCCTCAACCTAGGCTTGGTTATTTTGCTGCGGTGGTCATCTGCCTACCAGCTGAGATTTTAAAGGCCTTTGGTATAATCAATAAACCTGATTGTAAATGTCACCAGTCTTAATATCAAAGAAAAGTTCTTGAATGGACAGACAAAAGATTGTTTGGAAAATGTGAGTATCGATCTCGCTACTTCTTACATGCAAAGCGAGCGCTCTACCATTTGAGCTAATTCCCCATGCCTTCTCACTAATAGAATTGAAATGATCTCTGGAGTACAATGTCTCAACATATTTGATTGTTTCGATTTCTCTGTCATTTCTAATCTTTTTTACCGGGTTTTTAAAGATTTCCTATAATATTGAAAAAATAAGCCTACTTATCAAGGGTAAATGTCTGTAATAATCATACATTCTCTTTCCATAACAAATGTTTCAATTTCTGGTGTAAAAATGAAGTTTGACAGTATAGCTAATTCTTCCAAATTTCTTTTCGAATGTATTTTTCCAGGTAGAACTTCAAATAAAGAGTGACATAATTGACTTATAAATGGGAAAAGTGTTGAATTGAAGGATGCAGTAAAACCACTATTATATCATACAAATCAAACCTCTGAAAAGTGTTCAATGTTAATCGAGATTTTCTCCCTTACTTTCAAAGTAAATAAATGATATGTTCAAAGCTATATCAAATCCTCAACCTAGGCTTGGTTATTTTGCTGCGGTGGTCATCTGCCTACCAGCTGAGATTTTAAAGGCCTTTGGTATAATCAATAAACCTGATTGTAAATGTCACCAGTCTTAATATTAAAGAAAAGTTCTTGAATGGAAAGACAAAAATGATTGGAGAATGCGAGCATCGATCTCACTACCTCTCACATGCTAAGCGAGCGCTCTACCATTTGAGCTAATTCCCCATGCCTTCTCACTGATAGAATTGAAATGATCTCTGGAGTACAATATCTCAACATATTTGATTGTTTCGATTTCTCTGTCATTTCTAATCTTTTTTCCCGGGTTTTTAAAGATTTTCTATAATATTGAAAAAATAAGCCTACTTATCAAGGGTAAATGTCTGTAATAATCATACATTCTCTTTCCATAACAAATGTTTAAATTTCTGGTGAAAAAATGAAGTTTGACAGTATAGCTGATTCTTCCAAATTTCTTTTCGAATGTATTTTTCCAGGTAGAACTTCAAATAAAGAGTGACATAATTGACTTATAAATGGGAAAAGTGTTGAATTGAAGGATGCAGTAAAACCTCTATTATATCATACAAATCAAACCTCTGAAAAGTGTTCAATGTTAATCGAGATTTTCTCCCTTACTTTCAAAGTAAATAAATGATATGTTCAAAGCTATATCAAATCCTCAACCTAGGCTTGGTTATTTTGCTGCGGTGGTCATCTGCCTACCAGCTGAGATTTTAAAGGCCTTTGGTATAATCAATAAACCTGATTGTAAATGTCACCAGTCTTAATATCAAAGAAAAGTTCTTGAATGGACAGACAAAAGATTGTTTGGAGAATGCAAGCATCGATCTCGCTACCTCTCACATGCAAAGCGAGCGCTCTACCATTTGAGCTAATTCCCCATGCCTTCTCACTGATAGAATTGAAATGATCTCTGGAGTACAATATCTCAACATATTTGATTGTTTCGATTTCTCTGTCATTTCTAATCTTTTTTCCCGGGTTTTTAAAGATTTTCTATAATATTGAAAAAATAAGCCTACTTATCAAGGGTAAATGTCTGTAATAATCATACATTCTCTTTCCATAAGAAATGTTTAAATTTCTGGTGAAAAAATGAAGTTTGACAGTATAGCTGATTCTTCCAAATTTCTTTTCGAATGTATTTTTCCAGGTAGAACTTCAAATAAAGAGTGACATAATTGACTTATAAATGGGAAAAGTGTTGAATTGAAGGATGCAGTAAAACCACTATTATATCATACAAATCAAACCTCTGAAAAGTGTTCAATGTTAATCGAGATTTTCTCCCTTACTTTCAAAGTAAATAAATGATATGTTCAAAGCTATATCAAATCCTCAACCTAGGCTTGGTTATTTTGCTGCGGTGGTCATCTGCCTACCAGCTGAGATTTTAAAGGCCTTTGGTATAATCAATAAACCTGATTGTAAATGTCACCAGTCTTAATATCAAAGAAAAGTTCTTGAATGGACAGACAAAAGATTGTTTGGAGAATGCAAGCATCGATCTCGCTACCTCTCACATGCAAAGCGAGCGCTCTACCATTTGAGCTAATTCCCCATGCCTTCTCACTGATAGAATTGAAATGATCTCTGGAGTACAATATCTCAACATATTTGATTGTTTCGATTTCTCTGTCATTTCTAATCTTTTTTCCCGGGTTTTTAAAGATTTTCTATAATATTGAAAAAATAAGCCTACTTATCAAGGGTAAATGTCTGTAATAATCATACATTCTCTTTCCATAACAAATGTTTCAATTTCTGGTGAAAAAATGAAGTTTGACAGTATAGCTGATTCTTCCAAATTTCTTTTCGAATGTATTTTTCCAGGTAGAACTTCAAATAAAGAGTGACATAATTGACTTATAAATGGGAAAAGTGTTGAATTGAAGGATGCAGTAAAACCACTATTATATCATACAAATCAAACCTCTGAAAAGTGTTCAATGTTAATCGAGATTTTCTCCCTTACTTTCAAAGTAAATAAATGATATGTTCAAAGCTATATCAAATCCTCAACCTAGGCTTGGTTATTTTGCTGCGGTGGTCATCTGCCTACCAGCTGAGATTTTAAAGGCCTTTGGTATAATCAATAAACCTGATTGTAAATGTCACCAGTCTTAATATCAAAGAAAAGTTCTTGAATGGACAGACAAAAGATTGTTTGGAGAATGCAAGCATCGATCTCGCTACCTCTCACATGCAAAGCGAGCGCTCTACCATTTGAGCTAATTCCCCATGCCTTCTCACTGATAGAATTGAAATGATCTCTGGAGTACAATATCTCAACATATTTGATTGTTTCGATTTCTCTGTCATTTCTAATCTTTTTTCCCGGGTTTTTAAAGATTTTCTATAATATTGAAAAAATAAGCCTACTTATCAAGGGTAAATGTCTGTAATAATCATACATTCTCTTTCCATAACAAATGTTTAAATTTCTGGTGAAAAAATGAAGTTTGACAGTATAGCTGATTCTTCCAAATTTCTTTTCGAATGTATTTTTCCAGGTAGAACTTCAAATAAAGAGTGACATAATTGACTTATAAATGGGAAAAGTGTTGAATTGAAGGATGCAGTAAAACCACTATTATATCATACAAATCAAACCTCTGAAAAGTGTTCAATGTTAATCGAGATTTTCTCCCCTACTTTCAAAGTAAATAAATGATATGTTCAAAGCTATATCAAATCCTCAACCTAGGCTTGGTTATTTTGCTGCGGTGGTCATCTGCCTACCAGCTGAGATTTTAAAGGCCTTTGGTATAATCAATAAACCTGATTGTAAATGTCACCAGTCTTAATATCAAAGAAAAGTTCTTGAATGGACAGACAAAAGATTGTTTGGAGAATGCAAGCATCGATCTCGCTACCTCTCACATGCAAAGCGAGCGCTCTACCATTTGAGCTAATTCCCCATGCCTTCTCACTGATAGAATTGAAATGATCTCTGGAGTACAATATCTCAACATATTTGATTGTTTCGATTTCTCTGTCATTTCTAATCTTTTTTCCCGGGTTTTTAAAGATTTTCTATAATATTGAAAAAATAAGCCTACTTATCAAGGGTAAATGTCTGTAATAATCATACATTCTCTTTCCATAACAAATGTTTAAATTTCTGGTGAAAAAATGAAGTTTGACAGTATAGCTGATTCTTCCAAATTTCTTTTCGAATGTATTTTTCCAGGTAGAACTTCAAATAAAGAGTGACATAATTGACTTATAAATGGGAAAAGTGTTGAATTGAAGGATGCAGTAAAACCACTATTATATCATACAAATCAAACCTCTGAAAAGTGTTCAATGTTAATCGAGATTTTCTCCCTTACTTTCAAAGTAAATAAATGATATGTTCAAAGCTATATCAAATCCTCAACCTAGGCTTGGTTATTTTGCTGCGGTGGTCATCTGCCTACCAGCTGAGATTTTAAAGGCCTTTGGTATAATCAATAAACCTGATTGTAAATGTCACCAGTCTTAATATCAAAGAAAAGTTCTTGAATGGAAAGACAAAAATGATTGGAGAATGCAAGCATCGATCTCGCTACCTCTCACATGCTAAGCGAGCGCTCTACCATTTGAGCTAATTCCCCATGCCTTCTCACTGATAGAATTGAAATGATCTCTGGAGTACAATATCTCAACATATTTGATTGTTTCGATTTCTCTGTCATTTCTAATCTTTTTTCCCGGGTTTTTAAAGATTTTCTATAATATTGAAAAAATAAGCCTACTTATCAAGGGTAAATGTCTGTAATAATCATACATTCTCTTTCCATAACAAATGTTTAAATTTCTGGTGAAAAAATGAAGTTTGACAGTATAGCTGATTCTTCCAAATTTCTTTTCGAATGTATTTTTCCAGGTAGAACTTCAAATAAAGAGTGACATAATTGACTTATAAATGGGAAAAGTGTTGAATTGAAGGATGCAGTAAAACCACTATTATATCATACAAATCAAACCTCTGAAAAGTGTTCAATGTTAATCGAGATTTTCTCCCCTACTTTCAAAGTAAATAAATGATATGTTCAAAGCTATATCAAATCCTCAACCTAGGCTTGGTTATTTTGCTGCGGTGGTCATCTGCCTACCAGCTGAGATTTTAAAGGCCTTTGGTATAATCAATAAACCTGATTGTAAATGTCACCAGTCTTAATATCAAAGAAAAGTTCTTGAATGGACAGACAAAAGATTGTTTGGAGAATGCAAGCATCGATCTCGCTACCTCTCACATGCAAAGCGAGCGCTCTACCATTTGAGCTAATTCCCCATGCCTTCTCACTGATAGAATTGAAATGATCTCTGGAGTACAATATCTCAACATATTTGATTGTTTCGATTTCTCTGTCATTTCTAATCTTTTTTCCCGGGTTTTTAAAGATTTTCTATAATATTGAAAAAATAAGCCTACTTATCAAGGGTAAATGTCTGTAATAATCATACATTCTCTTTCCATAACAAATGTTTAAATTTCTGGTGAAAAAATGAAGTTTGACAGTATAGCTGATTCTTCCAAATTTCTTTTCGAATGTATTTTTCCAGGTAGAACTTCAAATAAAGAGTGACATAATTGACTTATAAATGGGAAAAGTGTTGAATTGAAGGATGCAGTAAAACCACTATTATATCATACAAATCAAACCTCTGAAAAGTGTTCAATGTTAATCGAGATTTTCTCCCTTACTTTCAAAGTAAATAAATGATATGTTCAAAGCTATATCAAATCCTCAACCTAGGCTTGGTTATTTTGCTGCGGTGGTCATCTGCCTACCAGCTGAGATTTTAAAGGCCTTTGGTATAATCAATAAACCTGATTGTAAATGTCACCAGTCTTAATATCAAAGAAAAGTTCTTGAATGGAAAGACAAAAATGATTGGAGAATGCGAGCATCGATCTCACTACCTCTCACATGCGAAGCGAGCGCTCTACCATTTGAGCTAATTCCCCATGCCTTTTCACTGATAGAATTGAAATGATCTCTGGAGTACAATATCTCAACATATTTGATTGTTTCGATTTCTCTGTCATTTCTAATCTTTTTTCCCGGGTTTTTAAAGATTTTCTATAATATTGAAAAAATAAGCCTACTTATCAAGGGTAAATGTCTGTAATAATCATACATTCTCTTTCCATAACAAATGTTTAAATTTCTGGTGAAAAAATGAAGTTTGACAGTATAGCTGATTCTTCCAAATTTCTTTTCGAATGTATTTTTCCAGGTAGAACTTCAAATAAAGAGTGACATAATTGACTTATAAATGGGAAAAGTGTTGAATTGAAGGATGCAGTAAAACCACTATTATATCATACAAATCAAACCTCTGAAAAGTGTTCAATGTTAATCGAGATTTTCTCCCTTACTTTCAAAGTAAATAAATGATATGTTCAAAGCTATATCAAATCCTCAACCTAGGCTTGGTTATTTTGCTGCGGTGGTCATCTGCCTACCAGCTGAGATTTTAAAGGCCTTTGGTATAATCAATAAACCTGATTGTAAATGTCACCAGTCTTAATATCAAAGAAAAGTTCTTGAATGGACAGACAAAATATTGTTTGGAGAATGCAAGCATCGATCTCGCTACCTCTCACATGCAAAGCGAACGCTCTACCATTTGAGCTAATTCACCATGCCTTCTCACTGATAGAATTGAAATGATCTCTGGAGTACAATATCTCAACATATTTGATTGTTTCGATTTCTCTGTCATTTCTAATCTTTTTTCCCGGGTTTTTAAAGATTTTCTATAATATTGAAAAAATAAGCCTACTTATCAAGGGTAAATGTCTGTAATAATCATACATTCTCTTTCCATAACAAATGTTTAAATTTCTGGTGAAAAAATGAAGTTTGACAGTATAGCTGATTCTTCCAAATTTCTTTTCGAATGTATTTTTCCAGGTAGAACTTCAAATAAAGAGTGACATAATTGACTTATAAATGGGAAAAGTGTTGAATTGAAGGATGCAGTAAAACCACTATTATATCATACAAATCAAACCTCTGAAAAGTGTTCAATGTTAATCGAGATTTTCTCCCTTACTTTCAAAGTAAATAAATGATATGTTCAAAGCTATATCAAATCCTCAACCTAGGCTTGGTTATTTTGCTGCGGTGGTCATCTGCCTACCAGCTGAGATTTTAAAGGCCTTTGGTATAATCAATAAACCTGATTGTAAATGTCACCAGTCTTAATATCAAAGAAAAGTTCTTGAATGGACAGACAAAAGATTGTTTGGAGAATGCAAGCATCGATCTCGCTACCTCTCACATGCAAAGCGAGCGCTCTACCATTTGAGCTAATTCCCCATGCCTTCTCACTGATAGAATTGAAATGATCTCTGGAGTACAATATCTCAACATATTTGATTGTTTCGATTTCTCTGTCATTTCTAATCTTTTTTCCCGGGTTTTTAAAGATTTTCTATAATATTGAAAAAATAAGCCTACTTATCAAGGGTAAATGTCTGTAATAATCATACATTCTCTTTCCATAACAAATGTTTAAATTTCTGGTGAAAAAATGAAGTTTGACAGTATAGCTGATTCTTCCAAATTTCTTTTCGAATGTATTTTTCCAGGTAGAACTTCAAATAAAGAGTGACATAATTGACTTATAAATGGGAAAAGTGTTGAATTGAAGGATGCAGTAAAACCACTATTATATCATACAAATCAAACCTCTGAAAAGTGTTCAATGTTAATCGAGATTTTCTCCCTTACTTTCAAAGTAAATAAATGATATGTTCAAAGCTATATCAAATCCTCAACCTAGGCTTGGTTATTTTGCTGCGGTGGTCATCTGCCTACCAGCTGAGATTTTAAAGGCCTTTGGTATAATCAATAAACCTGATTGTAAATGTCACCAGTCTTAATATCAAAGAAAAGTTCTTGAATGGACAGACAAAAGATTGTTTGGAGAATGCAAGCATCGATCTCGCTACCTCTCACATGCAAAGCGAGCGCTCTACCATTTGAGCTAATTCCCCATGCCTTCTCACTGATAGAATTGAAATGATCTCTGGAGTACAATATCTCAACATATTTGATTGTTTCGATTTCTCTGTCATTTCTAATCTTTTTTCCCGGGTTTTTAAAGATTTTCTATAATATTGAAAAAATAAGCCTACTTATCAAGGGTAAATGTCTGTAATAATCATACATTCTCTTTCCATAACAAATGTTTAAATTTCTGGTGAAAAAATGAAGTTTGACAGTATAGCTGATTCTTCCAAATTTCTTTTCGAATGTATTTTTCCAGGTAGAACTTCAAATAAAGAGTGACATAATTGACTTATAAATGGGAAAAGTGTTGAATTGAAGGATGCAGTAAAACCACTATTATATCATACAAATCAAACCTCTGAAAAGTGTTCAATGTTAATCGAGATTTTCTCCCCTACTTTCAAAGTAAATAAATGATATGTTCAAAGCTATATCAAATCCTCAACCTAGGCTTGGTTATTTTGCTGCGGTGGTCATCTGCCTACCAGCTGAGATTTTAAAGGCCTTTGGTATAATCAATAAACCTGATTGTAAATGTCACCAGTCTTAATATCAAAGAAAAGTTCTTGAATGGACAGACAAAAGATTGTTTGGAAAATGTGAGTATCGATCTCGCTACTTCTTACATGCAAAGCGAGCGCTCTACCATTTGAGCTAATTCCCCATGCCTTCTCACTAATAGAATTGAAATGATCTCTGGAGTACAATGTCTCAACATATTTGATTGTTTCGATTTCTCTGTCATTTCTAATCTTTTTTACCGGGTTTTTAAAGATTTCCTATAATATTGAAAAAATAAGCCTACTTATCAAGGGTAAATGTCTGTAATAATCATACATTCTCTTTCCATAACAAATGTTTCAATTTCTGGTGTAAAAATGAAGTTTGACAGTATAGCTAATTCTTCCAAATTTCTTTTCGAATGTATTTTTCCAGGTAGAACTTCAAATAAAGAGTGACATAATTGACTTATAAATGGGAAAAGTGTTGAATTGAAGGATGCAGTAAAACCACTATTATATCATACAAATCAAACCTCTGAAAAGTGTTCAATGTTAATCGAGATTTTCTCCCTTACTTTCAAAGTAAATAAATGATATGTTCAAAGCTATATCAAATCCTCAACCTAGGCTTGGTTATTTTGCTGCGGTGGTCATCTGCCTACCAGCTGAGATTTTAAAGGCCTTTGGTATAATCAATAAACCTGATTGTTAATGTCACCAGTCTTAATATCAAAGAAAAGTTCTTGAATGGAAAGACAAAAATGATTGGAGAATGCGAGCATCGATCTCACTACCTCTCACATGCTAAGCGAGCGCTCTACCATTTGAGCTAATTCCCCATGCCTTCTCACTGATAGAATTGAAATGATCTCTGGAGTACAATATCTCAACATATTTGATTGTTTCGATTTCTCTGTCATTTCTAATCTTTTTTCCCGGGTTTTTAAAGATTTTCTATAATATTGAAAAAATAAGCCTACTTATCAAGGGTAAATGTCTGTAATAATCATACATTCTCTTTCCATAACAAATGTTTAAATTTCTGGTGAAAAAATGAAGTTTGACAGTATAGCTGATTCTTCCAAATTTCTTTTCGAATGTATTTTTCCAGGTAGAACTTCAAATAAAGAGTGACATAATTGACTTATAAATGGGAAAAGTGTTGAATTGAAGGATGCAGTAAAACCTCTATTATATCATACAAATCAAACCTCTGAAAAGTGTTCAATGTTAATCGAGATTTTCTCCCTTACTTTCAAAGTAAATAAATGATATGTTCAAAGCTATATCAAATCCTCAACCTAGGCTTGGTTATTTTGCTGCGGTGGTCATCTGCCTACCAGCTGAGATTTTAAAGGCCTTTGGTATAATCAATAAACCTGATTGTAAATGTCACCAGTCTTAATATCAAAGAAAAGTTCTTGAATGGACAGACAAAAGATTGTTTGGAGAATGCAAGCATCGATCTCGCTACCTCTCACATGCAAAGCGAGCGCTCTACCATTTGAGCTAATTCCCCATGCCTTCTCACTGATAGAATTGAAATGATCTCTGGAGTACAATATCTCAACATATTTGATTGTTTCGATTTCTCTGTCATTTCTAATCTTTTTTCCTGGGTTTTTAAAGATTTTCTATAATATTGAAAAAATAAGCCTACTTATCAAGGGTAAATGTCTGTAATAATCATACATTCTCTTTCCATAACAAATGTTTAAATTTCTGGTGAAAAAATGAAGTTTGACAGTATAGCTGATTCTTCCAAATTTCTTTTCGAATGTATTTTTCCAGGTAGAACTTCAAAAAAAGAGTGACATAATTGACTTATAAATGGGAAAAGTGTTGAATTGAAGGATGCAGTAAAACCACTATTATATCATACAAATCAAACCTCTGAAAAGTGTTCAATGTTAATCGAGATTTTCTCCCTTACTTTCAAAGTAAATAAATGATATGTTCAAAGCTATATCAAATCCTCAACCTAGGCTTGGTTATTTTGCTGTGGTGGTCATCTGCCTACCAGCTGAGATTTTAAAGGCCTTTGGTATAATCAATAAACCTGATTGTAAATGTCACCAGTCTTAATATCAAAGAAAAGTTCTTGAATGGACAGACAAAAGATTGTTTGGAGAATGCAAGCATCGATCTCGCTACCTCTCACATGCAAAGCGAGCGCTCTACCATTTGAGCTAATTCCCCATGCCTTCTCACTGACAGCATTGAAATGATCTCTGGAGTACAATATCTCAACATATTTGATTGTTTCGATTTCTCTGTCATTTCTAATCTTATTTCCCGGGTTTTTAAAGATTTTCTATAATATTGAAAAAATAAGCCTACTTATCAAGGGTAAATGTCTGTAATAATCATACATTCTCTTTCCATAACAAATGTTTAAATTTCTGGTGAAAAAATGAAGTTTGACAGTATAGCTGATTCTTCCAAATTTCTTTTCGAATGTATTTTTCCAGGTAGAACTTCAAATAAAGAGTGACATAATTGACTTATAAATGGGAAAAGTGTTGAATTGAAGGATGCAGTAAAACCACTATTATATCATACAAATCAAACCTCTGAAAAGTGTTCAATGTTAATCGAGATTTTCTCCCTTACTTTCAAAGTAAATAAATGATATGTTCAAAGCTATATCAAATCCTCAACCTAGGCTTGGTTATTTTGCTGCGGTGGTCATCTGCCTACCAGCTGAGATTTTAAAGGCCTTTGGTATAATCAATAAACCTGATTGTAAATGTCACCAGTCTTAATATCAAAGAAAAGTTCTTGAATGGACAGACAAAAGATTGTTTGGAGAATGCAAGCATCGATCTCGCTACCTCTCACATGCAAAGCGAGCGCTCTACCATTTGAGCTAATTCCCCATGCGTTCTCACTGATAGAATTGAAATGATCTCTGGAGTACAATATCTCAACATATTTGATTGTTTCGATTTCTCTGTCATTTCTAATCTTTTTTCCCGGGTTTTTAAAGATTTTCTATAATATTGAAAAAATAAGCCTACTTATCAAGGGTAAATGTCTGTAATAATCATACATTCTCTTTCCATAACAAATGTTTAAATTTCTGGTGAAAAAATGAAGTTTGACAGTATAGCTGATTCTTCCAAATTTCTTTTCGAATGTATTTTTCCAGGTAGAACTTCAAATAAAGAGTGACATAATTGACTTATAAATGGGAAAAGTGTTGAATTGAAGGATGCAGTAAAACCACTATTATATCATACAAATCAAACCTCTGAAAAGTGTTCAATGTTAATCGAGATTTTCTCCCTTACTTTCAAAGTAAATAAATGATATGTTCAAAGCTATATCAAATCCTCAACCTAGGCTTGGTTATTTTGCTGCGGTGGTCATCTGCCTACCAGCTGAGATTTTAAAGGCCTTTGGTATAATCAATAAACCTGATTGTAAATGTCACCAGTCTTAATATCAAAGAAAAGTTCTTGAATGGACAGACAAAAGATTGTTTGGAGAATGCAAGCATCGATCTCGCTACCTCTCACATGCAAAGCGAGCGCTCTACCATTTGAGCTAATTCCCCATGCCTTCTCACTGATAGAATTGAAATGATCTCTGGAGTACAATATCTCAACATATTTGATTGTTTCGATTTCTCTGTCATTTCTAATCTTTTTTCCCGGGTTTTTAAAGATTTTCTATAATATTGAAAAAATAAGCCTACTTATCAAGGGTAAATGTCTGTAATAATCATACATTCTCTTTCCATAACAAATGTTTAAATTTCTGGTGAAAAAATGAAGTTTGACAGTATAGCTGATTCTTCCAAATTTCTTTTCGAATATATTTTTCCAGGTAGAACTTCAAATAAAGAGTGACATAATTGACTTATAAATGGGAAAAGTGTTGAATTGAAGGATGCAGTAAAACCACTATTATATCATACAAATCAAACCTCTGAAAAGTGTTCAATGTTAATCGAGATTTTCTCCCTTACTTTCAAAGTAAATAAATGATATGTTCAAAGCTATATCAAATCCTCAACCTAGGCTTGGTTATTTTGCTGCGGTGGTCATCTGCCTACCAGCTGAGATTTTAAAGGCCTTTGGTATAATCAATAAACCTGATTGTAAATGTCACCAGTCTTAATATCAAAGAAAAGTTCTTGAATGGACAGACAAAAGATTGTTTGGAGAATGCAAGCATCGATCTCGCTACCTCTCACATGCAAAGCGAGCGCTCTACCATTTGAGCTAATTCCCCATGCCTTCTCACTGATAGAATTGAAATGATCTCTGGAGTACAATATCTCAACATATTTGATTGTTTCGATTTCTCTGTCATTTCTAATCTTTTTTCCAGGGTTTTTAAAGATTTTCTATAATATTGAAAAAATAAGCCTACTTATCAAGGGTAAATGTCTGTAATAATCATACATTCTCTTTCCATAACAAATGTTTAAATTTCTGGTGAAAAAATGAAGTTTGACAGTATAGCTGATTCTTCCAAATTTCTTTTCGAATGTATTTTTCCAGGTAGAACTTCAAATAAAGAGTGACATAATTGACTTATAAATGGGAAAAGTGTTGAATTGAAGGATGCAGTAAAACCACTATTATATCATACAAATCAAACCTCTGAAAAGTGTTCAATGTTAATCGAGATTTTCTCCCTTACTTTCAAAGTAAATAAATGATATGTTCAAAGCTATATCAAATCCTCAACCTAGGCTTGGTTATTTTGCTGCGGTGGTCATCTGCCTACCAGCTGAGATTTTAAAGGCCTTTGGTATAATCAATAAACCTGATTGTAAATGTCACCAGTCTTAATATCAAAGAAAAGTTCTTGAATGGACAGACAAAAGATTGTTTGGAGAATGCAAGCATCGATCTCGCTACCTCTCACATGCAAAGCGAGCGCTCTACCATTTGAGCTAATTCCCCATGCCTTCTCACTGATAGAATTGAAATGATCTCTGGAGTACAATATCTCAACATATTTGATTGTTTCGATTTCTCTGTCATTTCTAATCTTTTTTCCCGGGTTTTTAAAGATTTTCTATAATATTGAAAAAATAAGCCTACTTATCAAGGGTAAATGTCTGTAATAATCATACATTCTCTTTCCATAACAAATGTTTAAATTTCTGGTGAAAAAATGAAGTTTGACAGTATAGCTGATTCTTCCAAATTTCTTTTCGAATGTATTTTTCCAGGTAGAACTTCAAATAAAGAGTGACATAATTGACTTATAAATGGGAAAAGTGTTGAATTGAAGGATGCAGTAAAACCACTATTATATCATACAAATCAAACCTCTGAAAAGTGTTCAATGTTAATCGAGATTTTCTCCCTTACTTTCAAAGTAAATAAATGATATGTTCAAAGCTATATCAAATCCTCAACCTAGGCTTGGTTATTTTGCTGCGGTGGTCATCTGCCTACCAGCTGAGATTTTAAAGGCCTTTGGTATAATCAATAAACCTGATTGTAAATGTCCCCAGTCTTAATATCAAAGAAAAGTTCTTGAATGGACAGACAAAAGATTGTTTGGAGAATGCAAGCATCGATCTCGCTACCTCTCACATGCAAAGCGAGCGCTCTACCATTTGAGCTAATTCCCCATGCCTTCTCACTGATAGAATTGAAATGATCTCTGGAGTACAATATCTCAACATATTTGATTGTTTCGATTTCTCTGTCATTTCTAATCTTTTTTCCCGGGTTTTTAAAGATTTTCTATAATATTGAAAAAATAAGCCTACTTATCAAGGGTAAATGTCTGTAATAATCATACATTCTCTTTCCATAACAAATGTTTAAATTTCTGGTGAAAAAATGAAGTTTGACAGTATAGCTGATTCTTCCAAATTTCTTTTCGAATGTATTTTTCCAGGTAGAACTTCAAATAAAGAGTGACATAATTGACTTATAAATGGGAAAAGTGTTGAATTGAAGGATGCAGTAAAACCACTATTATATCATACAAATCAAACCTCTGAAAAGTGTTCAATGTTAATCGAGATTTTCTCCCCTACTTTCAAAGTAAATAAATGATATGTTCAAAGCTATATCAAATCCTCAACCTAGGCTTGGTTATTTTGCTGCGGTGGTCATCTGCCTACCAGCTGAGATTTTAAAGGCCTTTGGTATAATCAATAAACCTGATTGTAAATGTCACCAGTCTTAATATCAAAGAAAAGTTCTTGAATGGACAGACAAAAGATTGTTTGGAAAATGTGAGTATCGATCTCGCTACTTCTTACATGCAAAGCGAGCGCTCTACCATTTGAGCTAATTCCCCATGCCTTCTCACTAATAGAATTGAAATGATCTCTGGAGTACAATGTCTCAACATATTTGATTGTTTCGATTTCTCTGTCATTTCTAATCTTTTTTACCGGGTTTTTAAAGATTTCCTATAATATTGAAAAAATAAGCCTACTTATCAAGGGTAAATGTCTGTAATAATCATACATTCTCTTTCCATAACAAATGTTTCAATTTCTGGTGTAAAAATGAAGTTTGACAGTATAGCTAATTCTTCCAAATTTCTTTTCGAATGTATTTTTCCAGGTAGAACTTCAAATAAAGAGTGACATAATTGACTTATAAATGGGAAAAGTGTTGAATTGAAGGATGCAGTAAAACCACTATTATATCATACAAATCAAACCTCTGAAAAGTGTTCAATGTTAATCGAGATTTTCTCCCTTACTTTCAAAGTAAATAAATGATATGTTCAAAGCTATATCAAATCCTCAACCTAGGCTTGGTTATTTTGCTGCGGTGGTCATCTGCCTACCAGCTGAGATTTTAAAGGCCTTTGGTATAATCAATAAACCTGATTGTTAATGTCACCAGTCTTAATATCAAAGAAAAGTTCTTGAATGGAAAGACAAAAATGATTGGAGAATGCGAGCATCGATCTCACTACCTCTCACATGCTAAGCGAGCGCTCTACCATTTGAGCTAATTCCCCATGCCTTCTCACTGATAGAATTGAAATGATCTCTGGAGTACAATATCTCAACATATTTGATTGTTTCGATTTCTCTGTCATTTCTAATCTTTTTTCCCGGGTTTTTAAAGATTTTCTATAATATTGAAAAAATAAGCCTACTTATCAAGGGTAAATGTCTGTAATAATCATACATTCTCTTTCCATAACAAATGTTTAAATTTCTGGTGAAAAAATGAAGTTTGACAGTATAGCTGATTCTTCCAAATTTCTTTTCGAATGTATTTTTCCAGGTAGAACTTCAAATAAAGAGTGACATAATTGACTTATAAATGGGAAAAGTGTTGAATTGAAGGATGCAGTAAAACCTCTATTATATCATACAAATCAAACCTCTGAAAAGTGTTCAATGTTAATCGAGATTTTCTCCCTTACTTTCAAAGTAAATAAATGATATGTTCAAAGCTATATCAAATCCTCAACCTAGGCTTGGTTATTTTGCTGCGGTGGTCATCTGCCTACCAGCTGAGATTTTAAAGGCCTTTGGTATAATCAATAAACCTGATTGTAAATGTCACCAGTCTTAATATCAAAGAAAAGTTCTTGAATGGACAGACAAAAGATTGTTTGGAGAATGCAAGCATCGATCTCGCTACCTCTCACATGCAAAGCGAGCGCTCTACCATTTGAGCTAATTCCCCATGCCTTCTCACTGATAGAATTGAAATGATCTCTGGAGTACAATATCTCAACATATTTGATTGTTTCGATTTCTCTGTCATTTCTAATCTTTTTTCCTGGGTTTTTAAAGATTTTCTATAATATTGAAAAAATAAGCCTACTTATCAAGGGTAAATGTCTGTAATAATCATACATTCTCTTTCCATAACAAATGTTTAAATTTCTGGTGAAAAAATGAAGTTTGACAGTATAGCTGATTCTTCCAAATTTCTTTTCGAATGTATTTTTCCAGGTAGAACTTCAAAAAAAGAGTGACATAATTGACTTATAAATGGGAAAAGTGTTGAATTGAAGGATGCAGTAAAACCACTATTATATCATACAAATCAAACCTCTGAAAAGTGTTCAATGTTAATCGAGATTTTCTCCCTTACTTTCAAAGTAAATAAATGATATGTTCAAAGCTATATCAAATCCTCAACCTAGGCTTGGTTATTTTGCTGTGGTGGTCATCTGCCTACCAGCTGAGATTTTAAAGGCCTTTGGTATAATCAATAAACCTGATTGTAAATGTCACCAGTCTTAATATCAAAGAAAAGTTCTTGAATGGACAGACAAAAGATTGTTTGGAGAATGCAAGCATCGATCTCGCTACCTCTCACATGCAAAGCGAGCGCTCTACCATTTGAGCTAATTCCCCATGCCTTCTCACTGACAGCATTGAAATGATCTCTGGAGTACAATATCTCAACATATTTGATTGTTTCGATTTCTCTGTCATTTCTAATCTTATTTCCCGGGTTTTTAAAGATTTTCTATAATATTGAAAAAATAAGCCTACTTATCAAGGGTAAATGTCTGTAATAATCATACATTCTCTTTCCATAACAAATGTTTAAATTTCTGGTGAAAAAATGAAGTTTGACAGTATAGCTGATTCTTCCAAATTTCTTTTCGAATGTATTTTTCCAGGTAGAACTTCAAATAAAGAGTGACATAATTGACTTATAAATGGGAAAAGTGTTGAATTGAAGGATGCAGTAAAACCACTATTATATCATACAAATCAAACCTCTGAAAAGTGTTCAATGTTAATCGAGATTTTCTCCCTTACTTTCAAAGTAAATAAATGATATGTTCAAAGCTATATCAAATCCTCAACCTAGGCTTGGTTATTTTGCTGCGGTGGTCATCTGCCTACCAGCTGAGATTTTAAAGGCCTTTGGTATAATCAATAAACCTGATTGTAAATGTCACCAGTCTTAATATCAAAGAAAAGTTCTTGAATGGACAGACAAAAGATTGTTTGGAGAATGCAAGCATCGATCTCGCTACCTCTCACATGCAAAGCGAGCGCTCTACCATTTGAGCTAATTCCCCATGCCTTCTCACTAATAGAATTGAAATGATCTCTGGAGTACAATGTCTCAACATATTTGATTGTTTCGATTTCTCTGTCATTTCTAATCTTTTTTACCGGGTTTTTAAAGATTTCCTATAATATTGAAAAAATAAGCCTACTTATCAAGGGTAAATGTCTGTAATAATCATACATTCTCTTTCCATAACAAATGTTTCAATTTCTGGTGTAAAAATGAAGTTTGACAGTATAGCTAATTCTTCCAAATTTCTTTTCGAATGTATTTTTCCAGGTAGAA
The DNA here is from genome assembly GCF_038048845.1 of Mixophyes fleayi. Lineage (NCBI taxonomy): Eukaryota > Metazoa > Chordata > Amphibia > Anura > Limnodynastidae > Mixophyes > Mixophyes fleayi. Next base: position 292,840 of record NW_027448311.1, read on the forward strand.
CTTCAAATAAAGAGTGACATAATTGACTTATAAATGGGAAAAGTGTTGAATTGAAGGATGCAGTAAAACCACTATTATATCATACAAATCAAACCTCTGAAAAGTGTTCAATGTTAATCGAGATTTTCTCCCTTACTTTCAAAGTAAATAAATGATATGTTCAAAGCTATATCAAATCCTCAACCTAGGCTTGGTTATTTTGCTGCGGTGGTCATCTGCCTACCAGCTGAGATTTTAAAGGCCTTTGGTATAATCAATAAACCTGATTGTTAATGTCACCAGTCTTAATATCAAAGAAAAGTTCTTGAATGGAAAGACAAAAATGATTGGAGAATGCGAGCATCGATCTCACTACCTCTCACATGCTAAGCGAGCGCTCTACCATTTGAGCTAATTCCCCATGCCTTCTCACTGATAGAATTGAAATGATCTCTGGAGTACAATATCTCAACATATTTGATTGTTTCGATTTCTCTGTCATTTCTAATCTTTTTTCCCGGGTTTTTAAAGATTTTCTATAATATTGAAAAAATAAGCCTACTTATCAAGGGTAAATGTCTGTAATAATCATACATTCTCTTTCCATAACAAATGTTTAAATTTCTGGTGAAAAAATGAAGTTTGACAGTATAGCTGATTCTTCCAAATTTCTTTTCGAATGTATTTTTCCAGGTAGAACTTCAAATAAAGAGTGACATAATTGACTTATAAATGGGAAAAGTGTTGAATTGAAGGATGCAGTAAAACCTCTATTATATCATACAAATCAAACCTCTGAAAAGTGTTCAATGTTAATCGAGATTTTCTCCCTTACTTTCAAAGTAAATAAATGATATGTTCAAAGCTATATCAAATCCTCAACCTAGGCTTGGTTATTTTGCTGCGGTGGTCATCTGCCTACCAGCTGAGATTTTAAAGGCCTTTGGTATAATCAATAAACCTGATTGTAAATGTCACCAGTCTTAATATCAAAGAAAAGTTCTTGAATGGACAGACAAAAGATTGTTTGGAGAATGCAAGCATCGATCTCGCTACCTCTCACATGCAAAGCGAGCGCTCTACCATTTGAGCTAATTCCCCATGCCTTCTCACTGATAGAATTGAAATGATCTCTGGAGTACAATATCTCAACATATTTGATTGTTTCGATTTCTCTGTCATTTCTAATCTTTTTTCCTGGGTTTTTAAAGATTTTCTATAATATTGAAAAAATAAGCCTACTTATCAAGGGTAAATGTCTGTAATAATCATACATTCTCTTTCCATAACAAATGTTTAAATTTCTGGTGAAAAAATGAAGTTTGACAGTATAGCTGATTCTTCCAAATTTCTTTTCGAATGTATTTTTCCAGGTAGAACTTCAAAAAAAGAGTGACATAATTGACTTATAAATGGGAAAAGTGTTGAATTGAAGGATGCAGTAAAACCACTATTATATCATACAAATCAAACCTCTGAAAAGTGTTCAATGTTAATCGAGATTTTCTCCCTTACTTTCAAAGTAAATAAATGATATGTTCAAAGCTATATCAAATCCTCAACCTAGGCTTGGTTATTTTGCTGTGGTGGTCATCTGCCTACCAGCTGAGATTTTAAAGGCCTTTGGTATAATCAATAAACCTGATTGTAAATGTCACCAGTCTTAATATCAAAGAAAAGTTCTTGAATGGACAGACAAAAGATTGTTTGGAGAATGCAAGCATCGATCTCGCTACCTCTCACATGCAAAGCGAGCGCTCTACCATTTGAGCTAATTCCCCATGCCTTCTCACTGACAGCATTGAAATGATCTCTGGAGTACAATATCTCAACATATTTGATTGTTTCGATTTCTCTGTCATTTCTAATCTTATTTCCCGGGTTTTTAAAGATTTTCTATAATATTGAAAAAATAAGCCTACTTATCAAGGGTAAATGTCTGTAATAATCATACATTCTCTTTCCATAACAAATGTTTAAATTTCTGGTGAAAAAATGAAGTTTGACAGTATAGCTGATTCTTCCAAATTTCTTTTCGAATGTATTTTTCCAGGTAGAACTTCAAATAAAGAGTGACATAATTGACTTATAAATGGGAAAAGTGTTGAATTGAAGGATGCAGTAAAACCACTATTATATCATACAAATCAAACCTCTGAAAAGTGTTCAATGTTAATCGAGATTTTCTCCCTTACTTTCAAAGTAAATAAATGATATGTTCAAAGCTATATCAAATCCTCAACCTAGGCTTGGTTATTTTGCTGCGGTGGTCATCTGCCTACCAGCTGAGATTTTAAAGGCCTTTGGTATAATCAATAAACCTGATTGTAAATGTCACCAGTCTTAATATCAAAGAAAAGTTCTTGAATGGACAGACAAAAGATTGTTTGGAGAATGCAAGCATCGATCTCGCTACCTCTCACATGCAAAGCGAGCGCTCTACCATTTGAGCTAATTCCCCATGCCTTCTCACTGATAGAATTGAAATGATCTCTGGAGTACAATATCTCAACATATTTGATTGTTTCGATTTCTCTGTCATTTCTAATCTTTTTTCCCGGGTTTTTAAAGATTTTCTATAATATTGAAAAAATAAGCCTACTTATCAAGGGTAAATGTCTGTAATAATCATACATTCTCTTTCCATAACAAATGTTTAAATTTCTGGTGAAAAAATGAAGTTTGACAGTATAGCTGATTCTTCCAAATTTCTTTTCGAATGTATTTTTCCAGGTAGAACTTCAAATAAAGAGTGACATAATTGACTTATAAATGGGAAAAGTGTTGAATTGAAGGATGCAGTAAAACCACTATTATATCATACAAATCAAACCTCTGAAAAGTGTTCAATGTTAATCGAGATTTTCTCCCTTACTTTCAAAGTAAATAAATGATATGTTCAAAGCTATATCAAATCCTCAACCTAGGCTTGGTTATTTTGCTGCGGTGGTCATCTGCCTACCAGCTGAGATTTTAAAGGCCTTTGGTATAATCAATAAACCTGATTGTAAATGTCACCAGTCTTAATATCAAAGAAAAGTTCTTGAATGGACAGACAAAAGATTGTTTGGAGAATGCAAGCATCGATCTCGCTACCTCTCACATGCAAAGGGAGCGCTCTACCATTTGAGCTAATTCCCCATGCGTTCTCACTGATAGAATTGAAATGATCTCTGGAGTACAATATCTCAACATATTTGATTGTTTCGATTTCTCTGTCATTTCTAATCTTTTTTCCCGGGTTTTTAAAGATTTTCTATAATATTGAAAAAATAAGCCTACTTATCAAGGGTAAATGTCTGTAATAATCATACATTCTCTTTCCATAACAAATGTTTAAATTTCTGGTAAAAAAATGAAGTTTGACAGTATAGCTGATTCTTCCAAATTTCTTTTCGAATGTTTTTTTCCAGGTAGAACTTCAAATAAAGAGTGACATAATTGACTTATAAATGGGAAAAGTGTTGAATTGAAGGATGCAGTAAAACCACTATTATATCATACAAATCAAACCTCTGAAAAGTGTTCAATGTTAATCGAGATTTTCTCCCCTACTTTCAAAGTAAATAAATGATATGTTCAAAGCTATATCAAATCCTCAACCTAGGCTTGGTTATTTTGCTGCGGTGGTCATCTGCCTACCAGCTGAGATTTTAAAGGCCTTTGGTATAATCAATAAACCTGATTGTAAATGTCACCAGTCTTAATATCAAAGAAAAGTTCTTGAATGGACAGACAAAAGATTGTTTGGAAAATGTGAGTATCGATCTCGCTACTTCTTACATGCAAAGCGAGCGCTCTATCATTTGAGCTAATTCCCCATGCCTTCTCACTAATAGAATTGAAATGATCTCTGGAGTACAATGTCTCAACATATTTGATTGTTTCGATTTCTCTGTCATTTCTAATCTTTTTTACCGGGTTTTTAAAGATTTCCTATAATATTGAAAAAATAAGCCTACTTATCAAGGGTAAATGTCTGTAATAATCATACATTCTCTTTCCATAACAAATGTTTCAATTTCTGGTGTAAAAATGAAGTTTGACAGTATAGCTAATTCTTCCAAATTTCTTTTCGAATGTATTTTTCCAGGTAGAACTTCAAATAAAGAGTGACATAATTGACTTATAAATGGGAAAAGTGTTGAATTGAAGGATGCAGTAAAACCACTATTATATCATACAAATCAAACCTCTGAAAAGTGTTCAATGTTAATCGAGATTTTCTCCCTTACTTTCAAAGTAAATAAATGATATGTTCAAAGCTATATCAAATCCTCAACCCAGGCTTGGTTATTTTGCTGCGGTGCTCATCTGCCTACCAGCTGAGATTTTAAAGGCCTTTGGTATAATCAATAAACCTGATTGTAAATGTCACCAGTCTTAATATCAAAGAAAAGTTCTTGAATGGACAGACAAAAGATTGTTTGGAGAATGCAAGCATCGATCTCGCTACCTCTCACATGCAAAGCGAGCGCTCTACCATTTGAGCTAATTCCCCATGCCTTCTCACTGATAGAATTGAAATGATCTCTGGAGTACAATATCTCAACATATTTGATTGTTTCGATTTCTCTGTCATTTCTAATCTTTTTTCCCGGGTTTTTAAAGATTTTCTATAATATTGAAAAAATAAGCCTACTTATCAAGGGTAAATGTCTGTAATAATCATACATTCTCTTTCCATAACAAATGTTTAAATTTCTGGTGAAAAAATGAAGTTTGACAGTATAGCTGATTCTTCCAAATTTCTTTTCGAATGTATTTTTCCAGGTAGAACTTCAAATAAAGAGTGACATAATTGACTTATAAATGGGAAAAGTGTTGAATTGAAGGATGCAGTAAAACCACTATTATATCATACAAATCAAACCTCTGAAAAGTGTTCAATGTTAATCGAGATTTTCTCCCCTACTTTCAAAGTAAATAAATGATATGTTCAAAGCTATATCAAATCCTCAACCTAGGCTTGGTTATTTTGCTGCGGTGGTCATCTGCCTACCAGCTGAGATTTTAAAGGCCTTTGGTATAATCAATAAACCTGATTGTAAATGTCACCAGTCTTAATATCAAAGAAAAGTTCTTGAATGGACAGACAAAAGATTGTTTGGAGAATGCAAGCATCGATCTCGCTACCTCTCACATGCAAAGCGAGCGCTCTACCATTTGAGCTAATTCCCCATGCCTTCTCACTGATAGAATTGAAATGATCTCTGGAGTACAATATCTCAACATATTTGATTGTTTCGATTTCTCTGTCATTTCTAATCTTTTTTCCCGGGTTTTTAAAGATTTTCTATAATATTGAAAAAATAAGCCTACTTATCAAGGGTAAATGTCTGTAATAATCATACATTCTCTTTCCATAACAAATGTTTAAATTTCTGGTGAAAAAATGAAGTTTGACAGTATAGCTGATTCTTCCAAATTTCTTTTCGAATGTATTTTTCCAGGTAGAACTTCAAATAAAGAGTGACATAATTGACTTATAAATGGGAAAAGTGTTGAATTGAAGGATGCAGTAAAACCACTATTATATCATACAAATCAAACCTCTGAAAAGTGTTCAATGTTAATCGAGATTTTCTCCCTTACTTTCAAAGTAAATAAATGATATGTTCAAAGCTATATCAAATCCTCAACCTAGGCTTGGTTATTTTGCTGCGGTGGTCATCTGCCTACCAGCTGAGATTTTAAAGGCCTTTGGTATAATCAATAAACCTGATTGTAAATGTCACCAGTCTTAATATCAAAGAAAAGTTCTTGAATGGACAGACAAAAGATTGTTTGGAGAATGCAAGCATCGATCTCGCTACCTCTCACATGCAAAGCGAGCGCTCTACCATTTGAGCTAATTCCCCATGCCTTCTCACTGATAGAATTGAAATGATCTCTGGAGTACAATATCTCAACATATTTGATTGTTTCGATTTCTCTGTCATTTCTAATCTTTTTTCCCGGGTTTTTAAAGATTTTCTATAATATTGAAAAAATAAGCCTACTTATCAAGGGTAAATGTCTGTAATAATCATACATTCTCTTTCCATAACAAATGTTTAAATTTCTGGTGAAAAAATGAAGTTTGACAGTATAGCTGATTCTTCCAAATTTCTTTTCGAATGTATTTTTCCAGGTAGAACTTCAAATAAAGAGTGACATAATTGACTTATAAATGGGAAAAGTGTTGAATTGAAGGATGCAGTAAAACCACTATTATATCATACAAATCAAACCTCTGAAAAGTGTTCAATGTTAATCGAGATTTTCTCCCTTACTTTCAAAGTAAATAAATGATATGTTCAAAGCTATATCAAATCCTCAACCTAGGCTTGGTTATTTTGCTGCGGTGGTCATCTGCCTACCAGCTGAGATTTTAAAGGCCTTTGGTATAATCAATAAACCTGATTGTAAATGTCACCAGTCTTAATATCAAAGAAAAGTTCTTGAATGGACAGACAAAAGATTGTTTGGAGAATGCAAGCATCGATCTCGCTACCTCTCACATGCAAAGCGAGCGCTCTACCATTTGAGCTAATTCCCCATGCCTTCTCACTGATAGAATTGAAATGATCTCTGGAGTACAATATCTCAACATATTTGATTGTTTCGATTTCTCTGTCATTTCTAATCTTTTTTCCCGGGTTTTTAAAGATTTTCTATAATATTGAAAAAATAAGCCTACTTATCAAGGGTAAATGTCTGTAATAATCATACATTCTCTTTCCATAACAAATGTTTAAATTTCTGGTGAAAAAATGAAGTTTGACAGTATAGCTGATTCTTCCAAATTTCTTTTCGAATATATTTTTCCAGGTAGAACTTCAAATAAAGAGTGACATAATTGACTTATAAATGGGAAAAGTGTTGAATTGAAGGATGCAGTAAAACCACTATTATATCATACAAATCAAACCTCTGAAAAGTGTTCAATGTTAATCGAGATTTTCTCCCTTACTTTCAAAGTAAATAAATGATATGTTCAAAGCTATATCAAATCCTCAACCTAGGCTTGGTTATTTTGCTGCGGTGGTCATCTGCCTACCAGCTGAGATTTTAAAGGCCTTTGGTATAATCAATAAACCTGATTGTAAATGTCACCAGTCTTAATATCAAAGAAAAGTTCTTGAATGGACAGACAAAAGATTGTTTGGAGAATGCAAGCATCGATCTCGCTACCTCTCACATGCAAAGCGAGCGCTCTACCATTTGAGCTAATTCCCCATGCCTTCTCACTGATAGAATTGAAATGATCTCTGGAGTACAATATCTCAACATATTTGATTGTTTCGATTTCTCTGTCATTTCTAATCTTTTTTCCAGGGTTTTTAAAGATTTTCTATAATATTGAAAAAATAAGCCTACTTATCAAGGGTAAATGTCTGTAATAATCATACATTCTCTTTCCATAACAAATGTTTAAATTTCTGGTGAAAAAATGAAGTTTGACAGTATAGCTGATTCTTCCAAATTTCTTTTCGAATGTATTTTTCCAGGTAGAACTTCAAATAAAGAGTGACATAATTGACTTATAAATGGGAAAAGTGTTGAATTGAAGGATGCAGTAAAACCACTATTATATCATACAAATCAAACCTCTGAAAAGTGTTCAATGTTAATCGAGATTTTCTCCCTTACTTTCAAAGTAAATAAATGATATGTTCAAAGCTATATCAAATCCTCAACCTAGGCTTGGTTATTTTGCTGCGGTGGTCATCTGCCTACCAGCTGAGATTTTAAAGGCCTTTGGTATAATCAATAAACCTGATTGTAAATGTCACCAGTCTTAATATCAAAGAAAAGTTCTTGAATGGACAGACAAAAGATTGTTTGGAGAATGCAAGCATCGATCTCGCTACCTCTCACATGCAAAGCGAGCGCTCTACCATTTGAGCTAATTCCCCATGCCTTCTCACTGATAGAATTGAAATGATCTCTGGAGTACAATATCTCAACATATTTGATTGTTTCGATTTCTCTGTCATTTCTAATCTTTTTTCCCGGGTTTTTAAAGATTTTCTATAATATTGAAAAAATAAGCCTACTTATCAAGGGTAAATGTCTGTAATAATCATACATTCTCTTTCCATAACAAATGTTTAAATTTCTGGTGAAAAAATGAAGTTTGACAGTATAGCTGATTCTTCCAAATTTCTTTTCGAATGTATTTTTCCAGGTAGAACTTCAAATAAAGAGTGACATAATTGACTTATAAATGGGAAAAGTGTTGAATTGAAGGATGCAGTAAAACCACTATTATATCATACAAATCAAACCTCTGAAAAGTGTTCAATGTTAATCGAGATTTTCTCCCTTACTTTCAAAGTAAATAAATGATATGTTCAAAGCTATATCAAATCCTCAACCTAGGCTTGGTTATTTTGCTGCGGTGGTCATCTGCCTACCAGCTGAGATTTTAAAGGCCTTTGGTATAATCAATAAACCTGATTGTAAATGTCCCCAGTCTTAATATCAAAGAAAAGTTCTTGAATGGACAGACAAAAGATTGTTTGGAGAATGCAAGCATTGATCTCGCTACCTCTCACATGCAAAGCGAGCGCTCTACCATTTGAGCTAATTCCCCATGCCTTCTCACTGATAGAATTGAAATGATCTCTGGAGTACAATATCTCAACATATTTGATTGTTTCGATTTCTCTGTCATTTCTAATCTTTTTTCCCGGGTTTTTAAAGATTTTCTATAATATTGAAAAAATAAGCCTACTTATCAAGGGTAAATGTCTGTAATAATCATACATTCTCTTTCCATAACAAATGTTTAAATTTCTGGTGAAAAAATGAAGTTTGACAGTATAGCTGATTCTTCCAAATTTCTTTTCGAATGTATTTTTCCAGGTAGAACTTCAAATAAAGAGTGACATAATTGACTTATAAATGGGAAAAGTGTTGAATTGAAGGATGCAGTAAAACCACTATTATATCATACAAATCAAACCTCTGAAAAGTGTTCAATGTTAATCGAGATTTTCTCCCTTACTTTCAAAGTAAATAAATGATATGTTCAAAGCTATATCAAATCCTCAACCTAGGCTTGGTTATTTTGCTGCGGTGGTCATCTGCCTACCAGCTGAGATTTTAAAGGCCTTTGGTATAATCAATAAACCTGATTGTAAATGTCACCAGTCTTAATATCAAAGAAAAGTTCTTGAATGGACAGACAAAAATGATTGGAGAATGCGAGCATCGATCTCACTACCTCTCACATGCTAAGCGAGCGCTCTACCATTTGAGCTAATTCCCCATGCCTTCTCACTGATAGAATTGAAATGATCTCTGGAGTACAATATCTCAACATATTTGATTGTTTCGATTTCTCTGTCATTTCTAATCTTTTTTCCCGGGTTTTTAAAGATTTTCTATAATATTGAAAAAATAAGCCTACTTATCAAGGGTAAATGTCTGTAATAATCATACATTCTCTTTCCATAACAAATTTTTAAATTTCTGGTGAAAAAATGAAGTTTGACAGTATAGCTGATTCTTCCAAATTTCTTTTCGAATGTATTTTTCCAGGTAGAACTTCAAATAAAGAGTGACATAATTGACTTATAAATGGGAAAAGTGTTGAATTGAAGGATGCAGTAAAACCACTATTATATCATACAAATCAAACCTCTGAAAAGTGTTCAATGTTAATCGAGATTTTCTCCCTTACTTTCAAAGTAAATAAATGATATGTTCAAAGCTATATCAAATCCTCAACCTAGGCTTGGTTATTTTGCTGCGGTGGTCATCTGCCTACCAGCTGAGATTTTAAAGGCCTTTGGTATAATCAATAAACCTGATTGTAAATGTCACCAGTCTTAATATCAAAGAAAAGTTCTTGAATGGAAAGACAAAAATGATTGGAGAATGCGAGCATCGATCTCACTACCTCTCACATGCTAAGCGAGCGCTCTACCATTTGAGCTAATTCCCCATGCCTTCTCACTGATAGAATTGAAATGATCTCTGGAGTACAATATCTCAACATATTTGATTGTTTCGATTTCTCTGTCATTTCTAATCTTTTTTCCCGGGTTTTTAAAGATTTTCTATAATATTGAAAAAATAAGCCTACTTATCAAGGGTAAATGTCTGTAATAATCATACATTCTCTTTCCATAACAAATGTTTAAATTTCTGGTGAAAAAATGAAGTTTGACAGTATAGCTGATTCTTCCAAATTTCTTTTCGAATGTATTTTTCCAGGTAGAACTTCAAATAAAGAGTGACATAATTGACTTATAAATGGGAAAAGTGTTGAATTGAAGGATGCAGTAAAACCACTATTATATCATACAAATCAAACCTCTGAAAAGTGTTCAATGTTAATCGAGATTTTCTCCCTTACTTTCAAAGTAAATAAATGATATGTTCAAAGCTATATCAAATCCTCAACCTAGGCTTGGTTATTTTGCTGCGGTGGTCATCTGCCTACCAGCTGAGATTTTAAAGGCCTTTGGTATAATCAATAAACCTGATTGTAAATGTCACCAGTCTTAATATCAAAGAAAAGTTCTTGAATGGACAGACAAAAGATTGTTTGGAGAATGCAAGCATCGATCTCGCTACCTCTCACATGCAAAGCGAGCACTCTACCATTTGAGCTAATTCCCCATGCCTTCTCACTGATAGAATTGAAATGATCTCTGGAGTACAATATCTCAACATATTTGATTGTTTCGATTTCTCTGTCATTTCTAATCTTTTTTCCCGGGTTTTTAAAGATTTTCTATAATATTGAAAAAATAAGCCTACTTATCAAGGGTAAATGTCTGTAATAATCATACATTCTCTTTCCATAACAAATGTTTAAATTTCTGGTGAAAAAATGAAGTTTGACAGTATAGCTGATTCTTCCAAATTTCTTTTCGAATGTATTTTTCCAGGTAGAACTTCAAATAAAGAGTGACATAATTGACTTATAAATGGGAAAAGTGTTGAATTGAAGGATGCAGTAAAACCACTATTATATCATACAAATCAAACCTCTGAAAAGTGTTCAATGTTAATCGAGATTTTCTCCCTTACTTTCAAAGTAAATAAATGATATGTTCAAAGCTATATCAAATCCTCAACCTAGGCTTGGTTATTTTGCTGCGGTGGTCATCTGCCTACCAGCTGAGATTTTAAAGGCCTTTGGTATAATCAATAAACCTGATTGTAAATGTCACCAGTCTTAATATCAAAGAAAAGTTCTTGAATGGAAAGACAAAAATGATTGGAGAATGCGAGCATCGATCTCACTACCTCTCACATGCTAAGCGAGCGCTCTACCATTTGAGCTAATTCCCCATGCCTTCTCACTGATAGAATTGAAATGATCTCTGGAGTACAATATCTCAACATATTTGATTGTTTCGATTTCTCTGTCATTTCTAATCTTTTTTCCCGGGTTTTTAAAGATTTTCTATAATATTGAAAAAATAAGCCTACTTATCAAGGGTAAATGTCTGTAATAATCATACATTCTCTTTCCATAACAAATGTTTAAATTTCTGGTGAAAAAATGAAGTTTGACAGTATAGCTGATTCTTCCAAATTTCTTTTCGAATGTATTTTTCCAGGTAGAACTTCAAATAAAGAGTGACATAATTGACTTATAAATGGGAAAAGTGTTGAATTGAAGGATGCAGTAAAACCACTATTATATCATACAAATCAAACCTCTGAAAAGTGTTCAATGTTAATCGAGATTTTCTCCCTTACTTTCAAAGTAAATAAATGATATGTTCAAAGCTATATCAAATCCTCAACCTAGGCTTGGTTATTTTGCTGCGGTGGTCATCTGCCTACCAGCTGAGATTTTAAAGGCCTTTGGTATAATCAATAAACCTGATTGTAAATGTCACCAGTCTTAATATCAAAGAAAAGTTCTTGAATGGACAGACAAAAGATTGTTTGGAGAATGCAAGCATCGATCTCGCTACCTCTCACATGCAAAGCGAGCGCTCTACCATTTGAGCTAATTCCCCATGCCTTCTCACTGATAGAATTGAAATGATCTCTGGAGTACAATATCTCAACATATTTGATTGTTTCGATTTCTCTGTCATTTCTAATCTTTTTTCCCGGGTTTTTAAAGATTTTCTATAATATTGAAAAAATAAGCCTACTTATCAAGGGTAAATGTCTGTAATAATCATACATTCTCTTTCCATAACAAATGTTTAAATTTCTGGTGAAAAAATGAAGTTTGACAGTATAGCTGATTCTTCCAAATTTCTTTTCGAATGTATTTTTCCAGGTAGAACTTCAAATAAAGAGTGACATAATTGACTTATAAATGGGAAAAGTGTTGAATTGAAGGATGCAGTAAAACCACTATTATATCATACAAATCAAACCTCTGAAAAGTGTTCAATGTTAATCGAGATTTTCTCCCTTACTTTCAAAGTAAATAAATGATATGTTCAAAGCTATATCAAATCCTCAACCTAGTCTTGGTTATTTTGCTGCGGTGGTCATCTGCCTACCAGCTGAGATTTTAAAGGCCTTTGGTATAATCAATAAACCTGATTGTAAATGTCACCAGTCTTAATATCAAAGAAAAGTTCTTGAATGGACAGACAAAAGATTGTTTGGAGAATGCAAGCATCGATCTCGCTACCTCTCACATGCAAAGCGAGCGCTCTACCATTTGAGCTAATTCCCCATGCCTTCTCACTGATAGAATTGAAATGATCTCTGGAGTACAATATCTCAACATATTTGATTGTTTCGATTTCTCTGTCATTTCTAATCTTTTTTCCCGGGTTTTTAAAGATTTTCTATAATATTGAAAAAATAAGCCTACTTATCAAGGGTAAATGTCTGTAATAATCATACATTCTCTTTCCATAACAAATGTTTAAATTTCTGGTGAAAAAATGAAGTTTGACAGTATAGCTGATTCTTCCAAATTTCTTTTCGAATGTATTTTTCCAGGTAGAACTTCAAATAAAGAGTGACATAATTGACTTATAAATGGGAAAAGTGTTGAATTGAAGGATGCAGTAAAACCACTATTATATCATACAAATCAAACCTCTGAAAAGTGTTCAATGTTAATCGAGATTTTCTCCCTTACTTTCAAAGTAAATAAATGATATGTTCAAAGCTATATCAAATCCTCAACCTAGGCTTGGTTATTTTGCTGCGGTGGTCATCTGCCTACCAGCTGAGATTTTAAAGGCCTTTGGTATAATCAATAAACCTGATTGTAAATGTCACCAGTCTTAATATCAAAGAAAAGTTCTTGAATGGACAGACAAAAGATTGTTTGGAGAATGCAAGCATCGATCTCGCTACCTCTCACATGCAAAGCGAGCACTCTACCATTTGAGCTAATTCCCCATGCCTTCTCACTGATAGAATTGAAATGATCTCTGGAGTACAATATCTCAACATATTTGATTGTTTCGATTTCTCTGTCATTTCTAATCTTTTTTCCCGGGTTTTTAAAGATTTTCTATAATATTGAAAAAATAAGCCTACTTATCAAGGGTAAATGTCTGTAATAATCATACATTCTCTTTCCATAACAAATGTTTAAATTTCTGGTGAAAAAATGAAGTTTGACAGTATAGCTGATTCTTCCAAATTTCTTTTCGAATGTATTTTTCCAGGTAGAACTTCAAATAAAGAGTGACATAATTGACTTATAAATGGGAAAAGTGTTGAATTGAAGGATGCAGTAAAACCACTATTATATCATACAAATCAAACCTCTGAAAAGTGTTCAATGTTAATCGAGATTTTCTCCCTTACTTTCAAAGTAAATAAATGATATGTTCAAAGCTATATCAAATCCTCAACCTAGGCTTGGTTATTTTGCTGCGGTGGTCATCTGCCTACCAGCTGAGATTTTAAAGGCCTTTGGTATAATCAATAAACCTGATTGTAAATGTCACCAGTCTTAATATCAAAGAAAAGTTCTTGAATGGAAAGACAAAAATGATTGGAGAATGCGAGCATCGATCTCACTACCTCTCACATGCTAAGCGAGCGCTCTACCATTTGAGCTAATTCCCCATGCCTTCTCACTGATAGAATTGAAATGATCTCTGGAGTACAATATCTCAACATATTTGATTGTTTCGATTTCTCTGTCATTTCTAATCTTTTTTCCCGGGTTTTTAAAGATTTTCTATAATATTGAAAAAATAAGCCTACTTATCAAGGGTAAATGTCTGTAATAATCATACATTCTCTTTCCATAACAAATGTTTAAATTTCTGGTGAAAAAATGAAGTTTGACAGTATAGCTGATTCTTCCAAATTTCTTTTCGAATGTATTTTTCCAGGTAGAACTTCAAATAAAGAGTGACATAATTGACTTATAAATGGGAAAAGTGTTGAATTGAAGGATGCAGTAAAACCACTATTATATCATACAAATCAAACCTCTGAAAAGTGTTCAATGTTAATCGAGATTTTCTCCCTTACTTTCAAAGTAAATAAATGATATGTTCAAAGCTATATCAAATCCTCAACCTAGGCTTGGTTATTTTGCTGCGGTGGTCATCTGCCTACCAGCTGAGATTTTAAAGGCCTTTGGTATAATCAATAAACCTGATTGTAAATGTCACCAGTCTTAATATCAAAGAAAAGTTCTTGAATGGACAGACAAAAGATTGTTTGGAGAATGCAAGCATCGATCTCGCTACCTCTCACATGCAAAGCGAGCGCTCTACCATTTGAGCTAATTCCCCATGCCTTCTCACTGATAGAATTGAAATGATCTCTGGAGTACAATATCTCAACATATTTGATTGTTTCGATTTCTCTGTCATTTCTAATCTTTTTTCCCGGGTTTTTAAAGATTTTCTATAATATTGAAAAAATAAGCCTACTTATCAAGGGTAAATGTCTGTAATAATCATACATTCTCTTTCCATAACAAATGTTTAAATTTCTGGTGAAAAAATGAAGTTTGACAGTATAGCTGATTCTTCCAAATTTCTTTTCGAATGTATTTTTCCAGGTAGAACTTCAAATAAAGAGTGACATAATTGACTTATAAATGGGAAAAGTGTTGAATTGAAGGATGCAGTAAAACCACTATTATATCATACAAATCAAACCTCTGAAAAGTGTTCAATGTTAATCGAGATTTTCTCCCTTACTTTCAAAGTAAATAAATGATATGTTCAAAGCTATATCAAATCCTCAACCTAGGCTTGGTTATTTTGCTGCGGTGGTCATCTGCCTACCAGCTGAGATTTTAAAGGCCTTTGGTATAATCAATAAACCTGATTGTAAATGTCACCAGTCTTAATATCAAAGAAAAGTTCTTGAATGGACAGACAAAAGATTGTTTGGAGAATGCAAGCATCGATCTCGCTACCTCTCACATGCAAAGCGAGCGCTCTACCATTTGAGCTAATTCCCCATGCCTTCTCACTGATAGAATTGAAATGATCTCTGGAGTACAATATCTCAACATATTTGATTGTTTCGATTTCTCTGTCATTTCTAATCTTTTTTCCCGGGTTTTTAAAGATTTTCTATAATATTGAAAAAATAAGCCTACTTATCAAGGGTAAATGTCTGTAATAATCATACATTCTCTTTCCATAACAAATGTTTAAATTTCTGGTGAAAAAATGAAGTTTGACAGTATAGCTGATTCTTCCAAATTTCTTTTCGAATGTATTTTTCCAGGTAGAACTTCAAATAAAGAGTGACATAATTGACTTATAAATGGGAAAAGTGTTGAATTGAAGGATGCAGTAAAACCACTATTATATCATACAAATCAAACCTCTGAAAAGTGTTCAATGTTAATCGAGATTTTCTCCCTTACTTTCAAAGTAAATAAATGATATGTTCAAAGCTATATCAAATCCTCAACCTAGGCTTGGTTATTTTGCTGCGGTGGTCATCTGCCTACCAGCTGAGATTTTAAAGGCCTTTGGTATAATCAATAAACCTGATTGTAAATGTCACCAGTCTTAATATCAAAGAAAAGTTCTTGAATGGACAGACAAAAGATTGTTTGGAGAATGCAAGCATCGATCTCGCTACCTCTCACATGCAAAGCGAGCGCTCTACCATTTGAGCTAATTCTCCATGCCTTCTCACTGATAGAATTGAAATGATCTCTGGAGTACAATATCTCAACATATTTGATTGTTTCGATTTCTCTGTCATTTCTAATCTTTTTTCCCGGGTTTTTAAAGATTTTCTATAATATTGAAAAAATAAGCCTACTTATCAAGGGTAAATGTCTGTAATAATCATACATTCTCTTTCCATAACAAATGTTTAAATTTCTGGTGAAAAAATGAAGTTTGACAGTATAGCTGATTCTTCCAAATTTCTTTTCGAATGTATTTTTCCAGGTAGAACTTCAAATAAAGAGTGACATAATTGACTTATAAATGGGAAAAGTGTTGAATTGAAGGATGCAGTAAAACCACTATTATATCATACAAATCAAACCTCTGAAAAGTGTTCAATGTTAATCGAGATTTTCTCCCTTACTTTCAAAGTAAATAAATGATATGTTCAAAGCTATATCAAATCCTCAACCTAGGCTTGGTTATTTTGCTGCGGTGGTCATCTGCCTACCAGCTGAGATTTTAAAGGCCTTTGGTATAATCAATAAACCTGATTGTAAATGTCACCAGTCTTAATATCAAAGAAAAGTTCTTGAATGGACAGACAAAAGATTGTTTGGAGAATGCAAGCATCGATCTCGCTACCTCTCACATGCAAAGCGAGCGCTCTACCATTTGAGCTAATTCCCCATGCCTTCTCACTGATAGAATTGAAATGATCTCTGGAGTACAATATCTCAACATATTTGATTGTTTCGATTTCTCTGTCATTTCTAATCTTTTTTCCCGGGTTTTTAAAGATTTTCTATAATATTGAAAAAATAAGCCTACTTATCAAGGGTAAATGTCTGTAATAATCATACATTCTCTTTCCATAACAAATGTTTAAATTTCTGGTGAAAAAATGAAGTTTGACAGTATAGCTGATTCTTCCAAATTTCTTTTCGAATGTATTTTTCCAGGTAGAACTTCAAATAAAGAGTGACATAATTGACTTATAAATGGGAAAAGTGTTGAATTGAAGGATGCAGTAAAACCACTATTATATCATACAAATCAAACCTCTGAAAAGTGTTCAATGTTAATCGAGATTTTCTCCCTTACTTTCAAAGTAAATAAATGATATGTTCAAAGCTATATCAAATCCTCAACCTAGGCTTGGTTATTTTGCTGCGGTGGTCATCTGCCTACCAGCTGAGATTTTAAAGGCCTTTGGTATAATCAATAAACCTGATTGTAAATGTCACCAGTCTTAATATCAAAGAAAAGTTCTTGAATGGACAGACAAAAGATTGTTTGGAGAATGCAAGCATTGATCTCGCTACCTCTCACATGCAAAGCGAGCGCTCTACCATTTGAGCTAATTCTCCATGCCTTCTCACTGATAGAATTGAAATGATCTCTGGAGTACAATATCTCAACATATTTGATTGTTTCGATTTCTCTGTCATTTCTAATCTTTTTTCCCGGGTTTTTAAAGATTTTCTATAATATTGAAAAAATAAGCCTACTTATCAAGGGTAAATGTCTGTAATAATCATACATTCTCTTTCCATAACAAATGTTTAAATTTCTGGTGAAAAAATGAAGTTTGACAGTATAGCTGATTCTTCCAAATTTCTTTTCGAATGTATTTTTCCAGGTAGAACTTCAAATAAAGAGTGACATAATTGACTTATAAATGGGAAAAGTGTTGAATTGAAGGATGCAGTAAAACCACTATTATATCATACAAATCAAACCTCTGAAAAGTGTTCAATGTTAATCGAGATTTTCTCCCTTACTTTCAAAGTAAATAAATGATATGTTCAAAGCTATATCAAATCCTCAACCTAGGCTTGGTTATTTTGCTGCGGTGGTCATCTGCCTACCAGCTGAGATTTTAAAGGCCTTTGGTATAATCAATAAACCTGATTGTAAATGTCACCAGTCTTAATATCAAAGAAAAGTTCTTGAATGGACAGACAAAAGATTGTTTGGAGAATGCAAGCATCGATCTCGCTACCTCTCACATGCAAAGCGAGCGCTCTACCATTTGAGCTAATTCCCCATGCCTTCTCACTGATAGAATTGAAATGATCTCTGGAGTACAATATCTCAACATATTTGATTGTTTCGATTTCTCTGTCATTTCTAATCTTTTTTCCCGGGTTTTTAAAGATTTTCTATAATATTGAAAAAATAAGCCTACTTATCAAGGGTAAATGTCTGTAATAATCATACATTCTCTTTCCATAACAAATGTTTAAATTTCTGGTGAAAAAATGAAGTTTGACAGTATAGCTGATTCTTCCAAATTTCTTTTCGAATGTATTTTTCCAGGTAGAACTTCAAATAAAGAGTGACATAATTGACTTATAAATGGGAAAAGTGTTGAATTGAAGGATGCAGTAAAACCACTATTATATCATACAAATCAAACCTCTGAAAAGTGTTCAATGTTAATCGAGATTTTCTCCCTTACTTTCAAAGTAAATAAATGATATGTTCAAAGCTATATCAAATCCTCAACCTAGGCTTGGTTATTTTGCTGCGGTGGTCATCTGCCTACCAGCTGAGATTTTAAAGGCCTTTGGTATAATCAATAAACCTGATTGTAAATGTCACCAGTCTTAATATCAAAGAAAAGTTCTTGAATGGACAGACAAAAGATTGTTTGGAGAATGCAAGCATCGATCTCGCTACCTCTCACAAAAGATTGTTTGGAGAATGCAAGCATCGATCTCGCTACCTCTCACATGCAAAGCGAGCGCTCTACCATTTGAGCTAATTCCCCATGCCTTCTCACTGATAGAATTGAAATGATCTCTGGAGTACAATATCTCAACATATTTGATTGTTTCGATTTCTCTGTCATTTCTAATCTTTTTTCCCGGGTTTTTAAAGATTTTCTATAATATTGAAAAAATAAGCCTACTTATCAAGGGTAAATGTCTGTAATAATCATACATTCTCTTTCCATAACAAATGTTTAAATTTCTGGTGAAAAAATGAAGTTTGACAGTATAGCTGATTCTTCCAAATTTCTTTTCGAATGTATTTTTCCAGGTAGAACTTCAAATAAAGAGTGACATAATTGACTTATAAATGGGAAAAGTGTTGAATTGAAGGATGCAGTAAAACCACTATTATATCATACAAATCAAACCTCTGAAAAGTGTTCAATGTTAATCGAGATTTTCTCCCTTACTTTCAAAGTAAATAAATGATATGTTCAAAGCTATATCAAATCCTCAACCTAGGCTTGGTTATTTTGCTGCGGTGGTCATCTGCCTACCAGCTGAGATTTTAAAGGCCTTTGGTATAATCAATAAACCTGATTGTAAATGTCACCAGTCTTAATATCAAAGAAAAGTTCTTGAATGGACAGACAAAAGATTGTTTGGAGAATGCAAGCATCGATCTCGCTACCTCTCACATGCAAAGCGAGCGCTCTACCATTTGAGCTAATTCTCCATGCCTTCTCACTGATAGAATTGAAATGATCTCTGGAGTACAATATCTCAACATATTTGATTGTTTCGATTTCTCTGTCATTTCTAATCTTTTTTCCCGGGTTTTTAAAGATTTTCTATAATATTGAAAAAATAAGCCTACTTATCAAGGGTAAATGTCTGTAATAATCATACATTCTCTTTCCATAACAAATGTTTAAATTTCTGGTGAAAAAATGAAGTTTGACAGTATAGCTGATTCTTCCAAATTTCTTTTCGAATGTATTTTTCCAGGTAGAACTTCAAATAAAGAGTGACATAATTGACTTATAAATGGGAAAAGTGTTGAATTGAAGGATGCAGTAAAACCACTATTATATCATACAAATCAAACCTCTGAAAAGTGTTCAATGTTAATCGAGATTTTCTCCCTTACTTTCAAAGTAAATAAATGATATGTTCAAAGCTATATCAAATCCTCAACCTAGGCTTGGTTATTTTGCTGCGGTGGTCATCTGCCTACCAGCTGAGATTTTAAAGGCCTTTGGTATAATCAATAAACCTGATTGTAAATGTCACCAGTCTTAATATCAAAGAAAAGTTCTTGAATGGACAGACAAAAGATTGTTTGGAGAATGCAAGCATCGATCTCGCTACCTCTCACATGCAAAGCGAGCGCTCTACCATTTGAGCTAATTCCCCATGCCTTCTCACTGATAGAATTGAAATGATCTCTGGAGTACAATATCTCAACATATTTGATTGTTTCGATTTCTCTGTCATTTCTAATCTTTTTTCCCGGGTTTTTAAAGATTTTCTATAATATTGAAAAAATAAGCCTACTTATCAAGGGTAAATGTCTGTAATAATCATACATTCTCTTTCCATAACAAATGTTTAAATTTCTGGTGAAAAAATGAAGTTTGACAGTATAGCTGATTCTTCCAAATTTCTTTTCGAATGTATTTTTCCAGGTAGAACTTCAAATAAAGAGTGACATAATTGACTTATAAATGGGAAAAGTGTTGAATTGAAGGATGCAGTAAAACCACTATTATATCATACAAATCAAACCTCTGAAAAGTGTTCAATGTTAATCGAGATTTTCTCCCTTACTTTCAAAGTAAATAAATGATATGTTCAAAGCTATATCAAATCCTCAACCTAGGCTTGGTTATTTTGCTGCGGTGGTCATCTGCCTACCAGCTGAGATTTTAAAGGCCTTTGGTATAATCAATAAACCTGATTGTAAATGTCACCAGTCTTAATATCAAAGAAAAGTTCTTGAATGGACAGACAAAAGATTGTTTGGAGAATGCAAGCATCGATCTCGCTACCTCTCACATGCAAAGCGAGTGCTCTACCATTTGAGCTAATTCCCCATGCCTTCTCACTGATAGAATTGAAATGATCTCTGGAGTACAATATCTCAACATATTTGATTGTTTCGATTTCTCTGTCATTTCTAATCTTTTTTCCCGGGTTTTTAAAGATTTTCTATAATATTGAAAAAATAAGCCTACTTATCAAGGGTAAATGTCTGTAATAATCATACATTCTCTTTCCATAACAAATGTTTAAATTTCTGGTGAAAAAATGAAGTTTGACAGTATAGCTGATTCTTCCAAATTTCTTTTCGAATGTATTTTTCCAGGTAGAACTTCAAATAAAGAGTGACATAATTGACTTATAAATGGGAAAAGTGTTGAATTGAAGGATGCAGTAAAACCACTATTATATCATACAAATCAAACCTCTGAAAAGTGTTCAATGTTAATCGAGATTTTCTCCCTTACTTTCAAAGTAAATAAATGATATGTTCAAAGCTATATCAAATCCTCAACCTAGGCTTGGTTATTTTGCTGCGGTGGTCATCTGCCTACCAGCTGAGATTTTAAAGGCCTTTGGTATAATCAATAAACCTGATTGTAAATGTCACCAGTCTTAATATCAAAGAAAAGTTCTTGAATGGACAGACAAAAGATTGTTTGGAGAATGCAAGCATCGATCTCGCTACCTCTCACATGCAAAGCGAGCGCTCTACCATTTGAGCTAATTCCCCATGCCTTCTCACTGATAGAATTGAAATGATCTCTGGAGTACAATATCTCAACATATTTGATTGTTTCGATTTCTCTGTCATTTCTAATCTTTTTTCCCGGGTTTTTAAAGATTTTCTATAATATTGAAAAAATAAGCCTACTTATCAAGGGTAAATGTCTGTAATAATCATACATTCTCTTTCCATAACAAATGTTTAAATTTCTGGTGAAAAAATGAAGTTTGACAGTATAGCTGATTCTTCCAAATTTCTTTTCGAATGTATTTTTCCAGGTAGAACTTCAAATAAAGAGTGACATAATTGACTTATAAATGGGAAAAGTGTTGAATTGAAGGATGCAGTAAAACCACTATTATATCATACAAATCAAACCTCTGAAAAGTGTTCAATGTTAATCGAGATTTTCTCCCTTACTTTCAAAGTAAATAAATGATATGTTCAAAGCTATATCAAATCCTCAACCTAGGCTTGGTTATTTTGCTGCGGTGGTCATCTGCCTACCAGCTGAGATTTTAAAGGCCTTTGGTATAATCAATAAACCTGATTGTAAATGTCACCAGTCTTAATATCAAAGAAAAGTTCTTGAATGGACAGACAAAAGATTGTTTGGAGAATGCAAGCATCGATCTCGCTACCTCTCACATGCAAAGCGAGCGCTCTACCATTTGAGCTAATTCCCCATGCCTTCTCACTGATAGAATTGAAATGATCTCTGGAGTACAATATCTCAACATATTTGATTGTTTCGATTTCTCTGTCATTTCTAATCTTTTTTCCCGGGTTTTGAAAGATTTTCTATAATATTGAAAAAATAAGCCTACTTATCAAGGGTAAATGTCTGTAATAATCATACATTCTCTTTCCATAACAAATGTTTCAATTTCTGGTGAAAAAATGAAGTTTGACAGTATAGCTGATTCTTCCAAATTTCTTTTCGAATGTATTTTTCCAGGTAGAACTTCAAATAAAGAGTGACATAATTGACTTATAAATGGGAAAAGTGTTGAATTGAAGGATGCAGTAAAACCACTATTATATCATACAAATCAAACCTCTGAAAAGTGTTCAATGTTAATCGAGATTTTCTCCCCTACTTTCAAAGTAAATAAATGATATGTTCAAAGCTATATAAAATCCTCAACCTAGGCTTGGTTATTTTGCTGCGGTGGTCATCTGCCTACCAGCTGAGATTTTAAAGGCCTTTGGTATAATCAATAAACCTGATTGTAAATGTCACCAGTCTTAATATCAAAGAAAAGTTCTTGAATGGACAGACAAAAGATTGTTTGGAAAATGTGAGTATCGATCTCGCTACTTCTTACATGCAAAGCGAGCGCTCTACCATTTGAGCTAATTCCCCATGCCTTCTCACTAATAGAATTGAAATGATCTCTGGAGTACAATGTCTCAACATATTTGATTGTTTCGATTTCTCTGTCATTTCTAATCTTTTTTACCGGGTTTTTAAAGATTTCCTTTAATATTGAAAAAATAAGCCTACTTATCAAGGGTAAATGTCTGTAATAATCATACATTCTCTTTCCATAACAAATGTTTCAATTTCTGGTGTAAAAATGAAGTTTGACAGTATAGCTAATTCTTCCAAATTTCTTTTCGAATGTATTTTTCCAGGTAGAACTTCAAATAAAGAGTGACATAATTGACTTATAAATGGGAAAAGTGTTGAATTGAAGGATGCAGTAAAACCACTATTATATCATACAAATCAAACCTCTGAAAAGTGTTCAATGTTAATCGAGATTTTCTCCCTTACTTTCAAAGTAAATAAATGATATGTTCAAAGCTATATCAAATCCTCAACCTAGGCTTTGTTATTTTGCTGCGGTGGTCATCTGCCTACCAGCTGAGATTTTAAAGGCCTTTGGTATAATCAATAAACCTGATTGTAAATGTCACCAGTCTTAATATCAAAGAAAAGTTCTTGAATGGAAAGACAAAAATGAATGGAGAATGCGAGCATCGATCTCACTACCTCTCACATGCTAAGCGAGCGCTCTACCATTTGAGCTAATTCCCCATGCCTTCTCACTGATAGAATTGAAATGATCTCTGGAGTACAATATCTCAACATATTTGATTGTTTCGATTTCTCTGTCATTTCTAATCTTTTTTCCCGGGTTTTTAAAGATTTTCTATAATATTGAAAAAATAAGCCTACTTATCAAGGGTAAATGTCTGTAATAATCATACATTCTCTTTCCATAACAAATGTTTAAATTTCTGGTGAAAAAATGAAGTTTGACAGTATAGCTGATTCTTCCAAATTTCTTTTCGAATGTATTTTTCCAGGTAGAACTTCAAATAAAGAGTGACATAATTGACTTATAAATGGGAAAAGTGTTGAATTGAAGGATGCAGTAAAACCACTATTATATCATACAAATCAAACCTCTGAAAAGTGTTCAATGTTAATCGAGATTTTCTCCCTTACTTTCAAAGTAAATAAATGATATGTTCAAAGCTATATCAAATCCTCAACCTAGGCTTGGTTATTTTGCTGCGGTGGTCATCTGCCTACCAGCTGAGATTTTAAAGGCCTTTGGTATAATCAATAAACCTGATTGTAAATGTCACCAGTCTTAATATCAAAGAAAAGTTCTTGAATGGACAGACAAAAGATTGTTTGGAGAATGCAAGCATCGATCTCGCTACCTCTCACATGCAAAGCGAGCGCTCTACCATTTGAGCTAATTCCCCATGCCTTCTCACTGATAGAATTGAAATGATCTCTGGAGTACAATATCTCAACATATTTGATTGTTTCGATTTCTCTGTCATTTCTAATCTTTTTTCCCGGGTTTTTAAAGATTTTCTATAATATTGAAAAAATAAGCCTACTTATCAAGGGTAAATGTCTGTAATAATCATACATTCTCTTTCCATAACAAATGTTTCAATTTCTGGTGAAAAAATGAAGTTTGACAGTATAGCTGATTCTTCCAAATTTCTTTTCGAATGTATTTTTCCAGGTAGAACTTCAAATAAAGAGTGACATAATTGACTTATAAATGGGAAAAGTGTTGAATTGAAGGATGCAGTAAAACCACTATTATATCATACAAATCAAACCTCTGAAAAGTGTTCAATGTTAATCGAGATTTTCTCCCTTACTTTCAAAGTAAATAAATGATATGTTCAAAGCTATATCAAATCCTCAACCTAGGCTTGGTTATTTTGCTGCGGTGGTCATCTGCCTACCAGCTGAGATTTTAAAGGCCTTTGGTATAATCAATAAACCTGATTGTAAATGTCACCAGTCTTAATATCAAAGAAAAGTTCTTGAATGGACAGACAAAAGATTGTTTGGAGAATGCAAGCATTGATCTCGCTACCTCTCACATGCAAAGCGAGCGCTCTACCATTTCAGCTAATTCCCCATGCCTTCTCACTGATAGAATTGAAATGATCTCTGGAGTACAATATCTCAACATATTTGATTGTTTCGATTTCTCTGTCATTTCTAATCTTTTTTCCCGGGTTTTTAAAGATTTTCTATAATATTGAAAAAATAAGCCTACTTATCAAGGGTAAATGTCTGTAATAATCATACATTCTCTTTCCATAACAAATGTTTAAATTTCTGGTGAAAAAATGAAGTTTGACAGTATAGCTGATTCTTCCAAATTTCTTTTCGAATGTATTTTTCCAGGTAGAACTTCAAATAAAGAGTGACATAATTGACTTATAAATGGGAAAAGTGTTGAATTGAAGGATGCAGTAAAACCACTATTATATCATACAAATCAAACCTCTGAAAAGTGTTCAATGTTAATCGAGATTTTCTCCCTTACTTTCAAAGTAAATAAATGATATGTTCAAAGCTATATCAAATCCTCAACCTAGGCTTGGTTATTTTGCTGCGGTGGTCATCTGCCTACCAGCTGAGATTTTAAAGGCCTTTGGTATAATCAATAAACCTGATTGTAAATGTCACCAGTCTTAATATCAAAGAAAAGTTCTTGAATGGACAGACAAAAAATTGTTTGGAGAATGCAAGCATCGATCTCGCTACCTCTCACATGCAAAGCGAGCGCTCTACCATTTGAGCTAATTCCCCATGCCTTCTCACTGATAGAATTGAAATGATCTCTGGAGTACAATATCTCAACATATTTGATTGTTTCGATTTCTCTGTCATTTCTAATCTTTTTTCCCGGGTTTTTAAAGATTTTCTATAATATTGAAAAAATAAGCCTACTTATCAAGGGTAAATGTCTGTAATAATCATACATTCTCTTTCCATAACAAATGTTTAAATTTCTGGTGAAAAAATGAAGTTTGACAGTATAGCTGATTCTTCCAAATTTCTTTTCGAATGTATTTTTCCAGGTAGAACTTCAAATAAAGAGTGACATAATTGACTTATAAATGGGAAAAGTGTTGAATTGAAGGATGCAGTAAAACCACTATTATATCATACAAATCAAACCTCTGAAAAGTGTTCAATGTTAATCGAGATTTTCTCCCTTACTTTCAAAGTAAATAAATGATATGTTCAAAGCTATATCAAATCCTCAACCTAGGCTTGGTTATTTTGCTGCGGTGGTCATCTGCCTACCAGCTGAGATTTTAAAGGCCTTTGGTATAATCAATAAACCTGATTGTAAATGTCACCAGTCTTAATATCAAAGAAAAGTTCTTGAATGGACAGACAAAAGATTGTTTGGAGAATGCAAGCATCGATCTCGCTACCTCTCACATGCAAAGCAAGCGCTCTACCATTTGAGCTAATTCCCCATGCCTTCTCACTGATAGAATTGAAATGATCTCTGGAGTACAATATCTCAACATATTTGATTGTTTCGATTTCTCTGTCATTTCTAATCTTTTTTCCCGGGTTTTTAAAGATTTTCTATAATATTGAAAAAATAAGCCTACTTATCAAGGGTAAATGTCTGTAATAATCATACATTCTCTTTCCATAACAAATGTTTAAATTTCTGGTGAAAAAATGAAGTTTGACAGTATAGCTGATTCTTCCAAATTTCTTTTCGAATGTATTTTTCCAGGTAGAACTTCAAATAAAGAGTGACATAATTGACTTATAAATGGGAAAAGTGTTGAATTGAAGGATGCAGTAAAACCACTATTATATCATACAAATCAAACCTCTGAAAAGTGTTCAATGTTAATCGAGATTTTCTCCCTTACTTTCAAAGTAAATAAATGATATGTTCAAAGCTATATCAAATCCTCAACCTAGGCTTGGTTATTTTGCTGCGGTGGTCATCTGCCTACCAGCTGAGATTTTAAAGGCCTTTGGTATAATCAATAAACCTGATTGTAAATGTCACCAGTCTTAATATCAAAGAAAAGTTCTTGAATGGACAGACAAAAGATTGTTTGGAGAATGCAAGCATCGATCTCGCTACCTCTCACATGCAAAGCGAGCGCTCTACCATTTGAGCTAATTCCCCATGCCTTCTCACTGATAGAATTGAAATGATCTCTGGAGTACAATATCTCAACATATTTGATTGTTTCGATTTCTCTGTCATTTCTAATCTTTTTTCCCGGGTTTTTAAAGATTTTCTATAATATTGAAAAAATAAGCCTACTTATCAAGGGTAAATGTCTGTAATAATCATACATTCTCTTTCCATAACAAATGTTTAAATTTCTGGTGAAAAAATGAAGTTTGACAGTATAGCTGATTCTTCCAAATTTCTTTTGACTGTATTTTTCCAGGTAGAACTTCAAATAAAGAGTGACATAATTGACTTATAAATGGGAAAAGTGTTGAATTGAAGGATGCAGTAAAACCACTATTATATCATACAAATCAAACCTCTGAAAAGTGTTCAATGTTAATCGAGATTTTCTCCCTTACTTTCAAAGTAAATAAATGATATGTTCAAAGCTATATCAAATCCTCAACCTAGGCTTGGTTATTTTGCTGCGGTGGTCATCTGCCTACCAGCTGAGATTTTAAAGGCCTTTGGTATAATCAATAAACCTGATTGTAAATGTCACCAGTCTTAATATCAAAGAAAAGTTCTTGAATGGACAGACAAAAGATTGTTTGGAGAATGCAAGCATCGATCTCGCTACCTCTCACATGCAAAGCGAGCGCTCTACCATTTGAGCTAATTCCCCATGCCTTCTCACTGATAGAATTGAAATGATCTCTGGAGTACAATATCTCAACATATTTGATTGTTTCGATTTCTCTGTCATTTCTAATCTTTTTTCCCGGGTTTTTAAAGATTTTCTATAATATTGAAAAAATAAGCCTACTTATCAAGGGTAAATGTCTGTAATAATCATACATTCTCTTTCCATAACAAATGTTTCAATTTCTGGTGAAAAAATGAAGTTTGACAGTATAGCTGATTCTTCCAAATTTCTTTTCGAATGTATTTTTCCAGGTAGAACTTCAAATAAAGAGTGACATAATTGACTTATAAATGGGAAAAGTGTTGAATTGAAGGATGCAGTAAAACCACTATTATATCATACAAATCAAACCTCTGAAAAGTGTTCAATGTTAATCGAGATTTTCTCCCCTACTTTCAAAGTAAATAAATGATATGTTCAAAGCTATATCAAATCCTCAACCTAGGCTTGGTTATTTTGCTGCGGTGGTCATCTGCCTACCAGCTGAGATTTTAAAGGCCTTTGGTATAATCAATAAACCTGATTGTAAATGTCACCAGTCTTAATATCAAAGAAAAGTTCTTGAATGGACAGACAAAAGATTGTTTGGAAAATGTGAGTATCGATCTCGCTACTTCTTACATGCAAAGCGAGCGCTCTACCATTTGAGCTAATTCCCCATGCCTTCTCACTAATAGAATTGAAATGATCTCTGGAGTACAATGTCTCAACATATTTGATTGTTTCGATTTCTCTGTCATTTCTAATCTTTTTTACCGGGTTTTTAAAGATTTCCTATAATATTGAAAAAATAAGCCTACTTATCAAGGGTAAATGTCTGTAATAATCATACATTCTCTTTCCATAACAAATGTTTCAATTTCTGGTGTAAAAATGAAGTTTGACAGTATAGCTAATTCTTCCAAATTTCTTTTCGAATGTATTTTTCCAGGTAGAACTTCAAATAAAGAGTGACATAATTGACTTATAAATGGGAAAAGTGTTGAATTGAAGGATGCAGTAAAACCACTATTATATCATACAAATCAAACCTCTGAAAAGTGTTCAATGTTAATCGAGATTTTCTCCCTTACTTTCAAAGTAAATAAATGATATGTTCAAAGCTATATCAAATCCTCAACCTAGGCTTGGTTATTTTGCTGCGGTGGTCATCTGCCTACCAGCTGAGATTTTAAAGGCCTTTGGTATAATCAATAAACCTGATTGTAAATGTCACCAGTCTTAATATCAAAGAAAAGTTCTTGAATGGAAAGACAAAAATGATTGGAGAATGCGAGCATCGATCTCACTACCTCTCACATGCTAAGCGAGCGCTCTACCATTTGAGCTAATTCCCCATGCATTCTCACTGATAGAATTGAAATGATCTCTGGAGTACAATATCTCAACATATTTGATTGTTTCGATTTCTCTGTCATTTCTAATCTTTTTTCCCGGGTTTTTAAAGATTTTCTATAATATTGAAAAAATAAGCCTACTTATCAAGGGTAAATGTCTGTAATAATCATACATTCTCTTTCCATAACAAATGTTTAAATTTCTGGTGAAAAAATGAAGTTTGACAGTATAGCTGATTCTTCCAAATTTCTTTTGACTGTATTTTTCCAGGTAGAACTTCAAATAAAGAGTGACATAATTGACTTATAAATGGGAAAAGTGTTGAATTGAAGGATGCAGTAAAACCACTATTATATCATACAAATCAAACCTCTGAAAAGTGTTCAATGTTAATCGAGATTTTCTCCCTTACTTTCAAAGTAAATAAATGATATGTTCAAAGCTATATCAAATCCTCAACCTAGGCTTGGTTATTTTGCTGCGGTGGTCATCTGCCTACCAGCTGAGATTTTAAAGGCCTTTGGTATAATCAATAAACCTGATTGTAAATGTCACCAGTCTTAATATCAAAGAAAAGTTCTTGAATGGACAGACAAAAGATTGTTTGGAGAATGCAAGCATCGATCTCGCTACCTCTCACATGCAAAGCGAGCGCTCTACCATTTGAGCTAATTCCCCATGCCTTCTCACTGATAGAATTGAAATGATCTCTGGAGTACAATATCTCAACATATTTGATTGTTTCGATTTCTCTGTCATTTCTAATCTTTTTTCCCGGGTTTTTAAAGATTTTCTATAATATTGAAAAAATAAGCCTACTTATCAAGGGTAAATGTCTGTAATAATCATACATTCTCTTTCCATAACAAATGTTTCAATTTCTGGTGAAAAAATGAAGTTTGACAGTATAGCTGATTCTTCCAAATTTCTTTTCGAATGTATTTTTCCAGGTAGAACTTCAAATAAAGAGTGACATAATTGACTTATAAATGGGAAAAGTGTTGAATTGAAGGATGCAGTAAAACCACTATTATATCATACAAATCAAACCTCTGAAAAGTGTTCAATGTTAATCGAGATTTTCTCCCCTACTTTCAAAGTAAATAAATGATATGTTCAAAGCTATATCAAATCCTCAACCTAGGCTTGGTTATTTTGCTGCGGTGGTCATCTGCCTACCAGCTGAGATTTTAAAGGCCTTTGGTATAATCAATAAACCTGATTGTAAATGTCACCAGTCTTAATATCAAAGAAAAGTTCTTGAATGGACAGACAAAAGATTGTTTGGAAAATGTGAGTATCGATCTCGCTACTTCTTACATGCAAAGCGAGCGCTCTACCATTTGAGCTAATTCCCCATGCCTTCTCACTAATAGAATTGAAATGATCTCTGGAGTACAATGTCTCAACATATTTGATTGTTTCGATTTCTCTGTCATTTCTAATCTTTTTTACCGGGTTTTTAAAGATTTCCTATAATATTGAAAAAATAAGCCTACTTATCAAGGGTAAATGTCTGTAATAATCATACATTCTCTTTCCATAACAAATGTTTCAATTTCTGGTGTAAAAATGAAGTTTGACAGTATAGCTAATTCTTCCAAATTTCTTTTCGAATGTATTTTTCCAGGTAGAACTTCAAATAAAGAGTGACATAATTGACTTATAAATGGGAAAAGTGTTGAATTGAAGGATGCAGTAAAACCACTATTATATCATACAAATCAAACCTCTGAAAAGTGTTCAATGTTAATCGAGATTTTCTCCCTTACTTTCAAAGTAAATAAATGATATGTTCAAAGCTATATCAAATCCTCAACCTAGGCTTGGTTATTTTGCTGCGGTGGTCATCTGCCTACCAGCTGAGATTTTAAAGGCCTTTGGTATAATCAATAAACCTGATTGTAAATGTCACCAGTCTTAATATCAAAGAAAAGTTCTTGAATGGAAAGACAAAAATGATTGGAGAATGCGAGCATCGATCTCACTACCTCTCACATGCTAAGCGAGCGCTCTACCATTTGAGCTAATTCCCCATGCCTTCTCACTGATAGAATTGAAATGATCTCTGGAGTACAATATCTCAACATATTTGATTGTTTCGATTTCTCTGTCATTTCTAATCTTTTTTCCCGGGTTTTTAAAGATTTTCTATAATATTGAAAAAATAAGCCTACTTATCAAGGGTAAATGTCTGTAATAATCATACATTCTCTTTCCATAACAAATGTTTAAATTTCTGGTGAAAAAATGAAGTTTGACAGTATAGCTGATTCTTCCAAATTTCTTTTCGAATGTATTTTTCCAGGTAGAACTTCAAATAAAGAGTGACATAATTGACTTATAAATGGGAAAAGTGTTGAATTGAAGGATGCAGTAAAACCACTATTATATCATACAAATCAAACCTCTGAAAAGTGTTCAATGTTAATCGAGATTTTCTCCCTTACTTTCAAAGTAAATAAATGATATGTTCAAAGCTATATCAAATCCTCAACCTAGGCTTGGTTATTTTGCTGCGGTGGTCATCTGCCTACCAGCTGAGATTTTAAAGGCCTTTGGTATAATCAATAAACCTGATTGTAAATGTCACCAGTCTTAATATCAAAGAAAAGTTCTTGAATGGACAGACAAAAGATTGTTTGGAGAATGCAAGCATCGATCTCGTTACCTCTCACATGCAAAGCGAGCGCTCTACCATTTGAGCTAATTCCCCATGCCTTCTCACTGATAGAATTGAAATGATCTCTGGAGTACAATATCTCAACATATTTGATTGTTTCGATTTCTCTGTCATTTCTAATCTTTTTTCCCGGGTTTTTAAAGATTTTCTATAATATTGAAAAAATAAGCCTACTTATCAAGGGTAAATGTCTGTAATAATCATACATTCTCTTTCCATAACAAATGTTTAAATTTCTGGTGAAAAAATGAAGTTTGACAGTATAGCTGATTCTTCCAAATTTCTTTTCGAATGTATTTTTCCAGGTAGAACTTCAAATAAAGAGTGACATAATTGACTTATAAATGGGAAAAGTGTTGAATTGAAGGATGCAGTAAAACCACTATTATATCATACAAATCAAACCTCTGAAAAGTGTTCAATGTTAATCGAGATTTTCTCCCTTACTTTCAAAGTAAATAAATGATATGTTCAAAGCTATATCAAATCCTCAACCTAGGCTTGGTTATTTTGCTGCGGTGGTCATCTGCCTACCAGCTGAGATTTTAAAGGCCTTTGGTATAATCAATAAACCTGATTGTAAATGTCACCAGTCTTAATATCAAAGAAAAGTTCTTGAATGGACAGACAAAAGATTGTTTGGAGAATGCAAGCATCGATCTCGCTACCTCTCACATGCAAAGCGAGCGCTCTACCATTTGAGCTATTTCCCCATGCCTTCTCACTGATAGAATTGAAATGATCTCTGGAGTACAATATCTCAACATATTTGATTGTTTCGATTTCTCTGTCATTTCTAATCTTTTTTCCCGGGTTTTTAAAGATTTTCTATAATATTGAAAAAATAAGCCTACTTATCAAGGGTAAATGTCTGTAATAATCATACATTCTCTTTCCATAACAAATGTTTAAATTTCTGGTGAAAAAATGAAGTTTGACAGTATAGCTGATTCTTCCAAATTTCTTTTCGAATGTATTTTTCCAGGTAGAACTTCAAATAAAGAGTGACATAATTGACTTATAAATGGGAAAAGTGTTGAATTGAAGGATGCAGTAAAACCACTATTATATCATACAAATCAAACCTCTGAAAAGTGTTCAATGTTAATCGAGATTTTCTCCCTTACTTTCAAAGTAAATAAATGATATGTTCAAAGCTATATCAAATCCTCAACCTAGGCTTGGTTATTTTGCTGCGGTGGTCATCTGCCTACCAGCTGAGATTTTAAAGGCCTTTGGTATAATCAATAAACCTGATTGTAAATGTCACCAGTCTTAATATCAAAGAAAAGTTCTTGAATGGACAGACAAAAGATTGTTTGGAGAATGCAAGCATCGATCTCGCTACCTCTCACATGCAAAGCGAGTGCTCTACCATTTGAGCTAATTCCCCATGCCTTCTCACTGATAGAATTGAAATCATCTCTGGAGTACAATATCTCAACATATTTGATTGTTTCGATTTCTCTGTCATTTCTAATCTTTTTTCCCGGGTTTTTAAAGATTTTCTATAATATTGAAAAAATAAGCCTACTTATCAAGGGTAAATGTCTGTAATAATCATACATTCTCTTTCCATAACAAATGTTTCAATTTCTGGTGAAAAAATGAAGTTTGACAGTATAGCTGATTCTTCCAAATTTCTTTTCGAATGTATTTTTCCAGGTAGAACTTCAAATAAAGAGTGACATAATTGACTTATAAATGGGAAAAGTGTTGAATTGAAGGATGCAGTAAAACCACTATTATATCATACAAATCAAACCTCTGAAAAGTGTTCAATGTTAATCGAGATTTTCTCCCCTACTTTCAAAGTAAATAAATGATATGTTCAAAGCTATATCAAATCCTCAACCTAGGCTTGGTTATTTTGCTGCGGTGGTCATCTGCCTACCAGCTGAGATTTTAAAGGCCTTTGGTATAATCAATAAACCTGATTGTAAATGTCACCAGTCTTAATATCAAAGAAAAGTTCTTGAATGGACAGACAAAAGATTGTTTGGAAAATGTGAGTATCGATCTCGCTACTTCTTACATGCAAAGCGAGCGCTCTACCATTTGAGCTAATTCCCCATGCCTTCTCACTAATAGAATTGAAATGATCTCTGGAGTACAATGTCTCAACATATTTGATTGTTTCGATTTCTCTGTCATTTCTAATCTTTTTTACCGGGTTTTTAAAGATTTCCTATAATATTGAAAAAATAAGCCTACTTATCAAGGGTAAATGTCTGTAATAATCATACATTCTCTTTCCATAACAAATGTTTCAATTTCTGGTGTAAAAATGAAGTTTGACAGTATAGCTAATTCTTCCAAATTTCTTTTCGAATGTATTTTTCCAGGTAGAACTTCAAATAAAGAGTGACATAATTGACTTATAAATGGGAAAAGTGTTGAATTGAAGGATGCAGTAAAACCACTATTATATCATACAAATCAAACCTCTGAAAAGTGTTCAATGTTAATCGAGATTTTCTCCCTTACTTTCAAAGTAAATAAATGATATGTTCAAAGCTATATCAAATCCTCAACCTAGGCTTGGTTATTTTGCTGCGGTGGTCATCTGCCTACCAGCTGAGATTTTAAAGGCCTTTGGTATAATCAATAAACCTGATTGTAAATGTCACCAGTCTTAATATCAAAGAAAAGTTCTTGAATGGACAGACAAAAGATTGTTTGGAGAATGCAAGCATCGATCTCGCTACCTCTCACATGCAAAGCGAGCGCTCTACCATTTGAGCTAATTCCCCATGCCTTCTCACTGATAGAATTGAAATGATCTCTGGAGTACAATATCTCAACATATTTGATTGTTTCGATTTCTCTGTCATTTCTAATCTTTTTTCCCGGGTTTTTAAAGATTTTCTATAATATTGAAAAAATAAGCCTACTTATCAAGGGTAAATGTCTGTAATAATCATACATTCTCTTTCCATAACAAATGTTTAAATTTCTGGTGAAAAAATGAAGTTTGACAGTATAGCTGATTCTTCCAAATTTCTTTTCGAATGTATTTTTCCAGGTAGAACTTCAAATAAAGAGTGACATAATTGACTTATAAATGGGAAAAGTGTTGAATTGAAGGATGCAGTAAAACCACTATTATATCATACAAATCAAACCTCTGAAAAGTGTTCAATGTTAATCGAGATTTTCTCCCTTACTTTCAAAGTAAATAAATGATATGTTCAAAGCTATATCAAATCCTCAACCTAGGCTTGGTTATTTTGCTGCGGTGGTCATCTGCCTACCAGCTGAGATTTTAAAGGCCTTTGGTATAATCAATAAACCTGATTGTAAATGTCACCAGTCTTAATATCAAAGAAAAGTTCTTGAATGGACAGACAAAAGATTGTTTGGAGAATGCAAGCATCGATCTCGCTACCTCTCACATGCAAAGCGAGCGCTCTACCATTTGAGCTAATTCCCCATGCCTTCTCACTGATAGAATTGAAATGATCTCTGGAGTACAATATCTCAACATATTTGATTGTTTCGATTTCTCTGTCATTTCTAATCTTTTTTCCCGGGTTTTTAAAGATTTTCTATAATATTGAAAAAATAAGCCTACTTATCAAGGGTAAATGTCTGTAATAATCATACATTCTCTTTCCATAACAAATGTTTAAATTTCTGGTGAAAAAATGAAGTTTGACAGTATAGCTGATTCTTCCAAATTTCTTTTCGAATGTATTTTTCCAGGTAGAACTTCAAATAAAGAGTGACATAATTGACTTATAAATGGGAAAAGTGTTGAATTGAAGGATGCAGTAAAACCACTATTATATCATACAAATCAAACCTCTGAAAAGTGTTCAATGTTAATCGAGATTTTCTCCCTTACTTTCAAAGTAAATAAATGATATGTTCAAAGCTATATCAAATCCTCAACCTAGGCTTGGTTATTTTGCTGCGGTGGTCATCTGCCTACCAGCTGAGATTTTAAAGGCCTTTGGTATAATCAATAAACCTGATTGTAAATGTCACCAGTCTTAATATCAAAGAAAAGTTCTTGAATGGACAGACAAAAGATTGTTTGGAGAATGCAAGCATCGATCTCGCTACCTCTCACATGCAAAGCGAGCGCTCTACCATTTCAGCTAATTCCCCATGCCTTCTCACTGATAGAATTGAAATGATCTCTGGAGTACAATATCTCAACATATTTGATTGTTTCGATTTCTCTGTCATTTCTAATCTTTTTTCCCGGGTTTTTAAAGATTTTCTATAATATTGAAAAAATAAGCCTACTTATCAAGGGTAAATGTCTGTAATAATCATACATTCTCTTTCCATAACAAATGTTTAAATTTCTGGTGAAAAAATGAAGTTTGACAGTATAGCTGATTCTTCCAAATTTCTTTTCGAATGTATTTTTCCAGGTAGAACTTCAAATAAAGAGTGACATAATTGACTTATAAATGGGAAAAGTGTTGAATTGAAGGATGCAGTAAAACCACTATTATATCATACAAATCAAACCTCTGAAAAGTGTTCAATGTTAATCGAGATTTTCTCCCCTACTTTCAAAGTAAATAAATGATATGTTCAAAGCTATATCAAATCCTCAACCTAGGCTTGGTTATTTTGCTGCAGTGGTCATCTGCCTACCAGCTGAGATTTTAAAGGCTTTTGGTATAATCAATAAACCTGATTGTAAATGTCACCAGTCTTAATATCAAAGAAAAGTTCTTGAATGGACAGACAAAAGATTGTTTGGAAAATGTGAGTATCGATCTCGCTACTTCTTACATGCAAAGCAAGCGCTCTACCATTTGAGCTAATTCCCCATGCCTTCTCACTAATAGAATTGAAATGATCTCTGGAGTACAATGTCTCAACATATTTGATTGTTTCGATTTCTCTGTCATTTCTAATCTTTTTTACCGGGTTTTTAAAGATTTCCTATAATATTGAAAAAATAAGCCTACTTATCAAGGGTAAATGTCTGTAATAATCATACATTCTCTTTCCATAACAAATGTTTAAATTTCTGGTGTAAAAATGAAGTTTGACAGTATAGCTAATTCTTCCAAATTTCTTTTCGAATGTATTTTTCCAGGTAGAACTTCAAATAAAGAGTGACATAATTGACTTATAAATGGGAAAAGTGTTGAATTGAAGGATGCAGTAAAACCACTATTATATCATACAAATCAAACCTCTGAAAAGTGTTCAATGTTAATCGAGATTTTCTCCCTTACTTTCAAAGTAAATAAATGATATGTTCAAAGCTATATCAAATCCTCAACCTAGGCTTGGTTATTTTGCTGCGGTGGTCATCTGCCTACCAGCTGAGATTTTAAAGGCCTTTGGTATAATCAATAAACCTGATTGTAAATGTCACCAGTCTTAATATCAAAGAAAAGTTCTTGAATGGAAAGACAAAAATGATTGGAGAATGCGAGCATCAATCTCACTACCTCTCACATGCTAAGCGAGCGCTCTACCATTTGAGCTAATTCCCCATGCCTTCTCACTGATAGAATTGAAATGATCTCTGGAGTACAATATCTCAACATATTTGATTGTTTCGATTTCTCTGTCATTTCTAATCTTTTTTCCCGGGTTTTTAAAGATTTTCTATAATATTGAAAAAATAAGCCTACTTATCAAGGGTAAATGTCTGTAATAATCATACATTCTCTTTCCATAACAAATGTTTAAATTTCTGGTGAAAAAATGAAGTTTGACAGTATAGCTGATTCTTCCAAATTTCTTTTCGAATGTATTTTTCCAGGTAGAACTTCAAATAAAGAGTGACATAATTGACTTATAAATGGGAAAAGTGTTGAATTGAAGGATGCAGTAAAACCACTATTATATCATACAAATCAAACCTCTGAAAAGTGTTCAATGTTAATCGAGATTTTCTCCCCTACTTTCAAAGTAAATAAATGATATGTTCAAAGCTATATCAAATCCTCAACCTAGGCTTGGTTATTTTGCTGCGGTGGTCATCTGCCTACCAGCTGAGATTTTAAAGGCCTTTGGTATAATCAATAAACCTGATTGTAAATGTCACCAGTCTTAATATCAAAGAAAAGTTCTTGAATGGACAGACAAAAGATTGTTTGGAAAATGTGAGTATCGATCTCGCTACTTCTTACATGCAAAGCGAGCGCTCTACCATTTGAGCTAATTCCCCATGCCTTCTCACTAATAGAATTGAAATGATCTCTGGAGTACAATGTCTCAACATATTTGATTGTTTCGATTTCTCTGTCATTTCTAATCTTTTTTACCGGGTTTTTAAAGATTTCCTATAATATTGAAAAAATAAGCCTACTTATCAAGGGTAAATGTCTGTAATAATCATACATTCTCTTTCCATAACAAATGTTTCAATTTCTGGTGTAAAAATGAAGTTTGACAGTATAGCTAATTCTTCCAAATTTCTTTTCGAATGTATTTTTCCAGGTAGAACTTCAAATAAAGAGTGACATAATTGACTTATAAATGGGAAAAGTGTTGAATTGAAGGATGCAGTAAAACCACTATTATATCATACAAATCAAACCTCTGAAAAGTGTTCAATGTTAATCGAGATTTTCTCCCTTACTTTCAAAGTAAATAAATGATATGTTCAAAGCTATATCAAATCCTCAACCTAGGCTTGGTTATTTTGCTGCGGTGGTCATCTGCCTACCAGCTGAGATTTTAAAGGCCTTTGGTATAATCAATAAACCTGATTGTAAATGTCACCAGTCTTAATATCAAAGAAAAGTTCTTGAATGGACAGACAAAAGATTGTTTGGAGAATGCAAGCATCGATCTCGCTACCTCTCACATGCAAAGCGAGCGCTCTACCATTTGAGCTAATTCCCCATGCCTTCTCACTGATAGAATTGAAATGATCTCTGGAGTACAATATCTCAACATATTTGATTGTTTCGATTTCTCTGTCATTTCTAATCTTTTTTCCCGGGTTTTTAAAGATTTTCTATAATATTGAAAAAATAAGCCTACTTATCAAGGGTAAATGTCTGTAATAATCATACATTCTCTTTCCATAACAAATGTTTCAATTTCTGGTGTAAAAATGAAGTTTGACAGTATAGCTAATTCTTCCAAATTTCTTTTCGAATGTATTTTTCCAGGTAGAACTTCAAATAAAGAGTGACATAATTGACTTATAAATGGGAAAAGTGTTGAATTGAAGGATGCAGTAAAACCACTATTATATCATACAAATCAAACCTCTGAAAAGTGTTCAATGTTAATCGAGATTTTCTCCCTTACTTTCAAAGTAAATAAATGATATGTTCAAAGCTATATCAAATCCTCAACCTAGGCTTGGTTATTTTGCTGCGGTGGTCATCTGCCTACCAGCTGAGATTTTAAAGGCCTTTGGTATAATCAATAAACCTGATTGTAAATGTCACCAGTCTTAATATCAAAGAAAAGTTCTTGAATGGAAAGACAAAAATGATTGGAGAATGCGAGCATCGATCTCACTACCTCTCACATGCTAAGCGAGCGCTCTACCATTTGAGCTAATTCCCCATGCCTTCTCACTGATAGAATTGAAATGATCTCTGGAGTACAATATCTCAACATATTTGATTGTTTCGATTTCTCTGTCATTTCTAATCTTTTTTCCCGGGTTTTTAAAGATTTTCTATAATATTGAAAAAATAAGCCTACTTATCAAGGGTAAATGTCTGTAATAATCATACATTCTCTTTCCATAACAAATGTTTAAATTTCTGGTGAAAAAATGAAGTTTGACAGTATAGCTGATTCTTCCAAATTTCTTTTCGAATGTATTTTTCCAGGTAGAACTTCAAATAAAGAGTGACATAATTGACTTATAAATGGGAAAAGTGTTGAATTGAAGGATGCAGTAAAACCACTATTATATCATACAAATCAAACCTCTGAAAAGTGTTCAATGTTAATCGAGATTTTCTCCCTTACTTTCAAAGTAAATAAATGATATGTTCAAAGCTATATCAAATCCTCAACCTAGGCTTGGTTATTTTGCTGCGGTGGTCATCTGCCTACCAGCTGAGATTTTAAAGGCCTTTGGTATAATCAATAAACCTGATTGTAAATGTCACCAGTCTTAATATCAAAGAAAAGTTCTTGAATGGACAGACAAAAGATTGTTTGGAGAATGCAAGCATCGATCTCGCTACCTCTCACATGCAAAGCGAGCGCTCTACCATTTGAGCTAATTCCCCATGCCTTCTCACTGATAGAATTGAAATGATCTCTGGAGTACAATATCTCAACATATTTGATTGTTTCGATTTCTCTGTCATTTCTAATCTTTTTTCCCGGGTTTTTAAAGATTTTCTATAATATTGAAAAAATAAGCCTACTTATCAAGGGTAAATGTCTGTAATAATCATACATTCTCTTTCCATAACAAATGTTTAAATTTCTGGTGAAAAAATGAAGTTTGACAGTATAGCTGATTCTTCCAAATTTCTTTTCGAATGTATTTTTCCAGGTAGAACTTCAAATAAAGAGTGACATAATTGACTTATAAATGGGAAAAGTGTTGAATTGAAGGATGCAGTAAAACCACTATTATATCATACAAATCAAACCTCTGAAAAGTGTTCAATGTTAATCGAGATTTTCTCCCTTACTTTCAAAGTAAATAAATGATATGTTCAAAGCTATATCAAATCCTCAACCTAGGCTTGGTTATTTTGCTGTGGTGGTCATCTGCCTACCAGCTGAGATTTTAAAGGCCTTTGGTATAATCAATAAACCTGATTGTAAATGTCACCAGTCTTAATATCAAAGAAAAGTTCTTGAATGGACAGACAAAAGATTGTTTGGAGAATGCAAGCATCGATCTCGCTACCTCTCACATGCAAAGCGAGCGCTCTACCATTTGAGCTAATTCCCCATGCCTTCTCACTGATAGAATTGAAATGATCTCTGGAGTATAATATCTCAACATATTTGATTGTTTCGATTTCTCTGTCATTTCTAATCTTTTTTCCCGGGTTTTTAAAGATTTTCTATAATATTGAAAAAATAAGCCTACTTATCAAGGGTAAATGTCTGTAATAATCATACATTCTCTTTCCATAACAAATGTTTAAATTTCTGGTGAAAAAATGAAGTTTGACAGTATAGCTGATTCTTCCAAATTTCTTTTCGAATGTATTTTTCCAGGTAGAACTTCAAATAAAGAGTGACATAATTGACTTATAAATGGGAAAAGTGTTGAATTGAAGGATGCAGTAAAACCACTATTATATCATACAAATCAAACCTCTGAAAAGTGTTCAATGTTAATCGAGATTTTCTCCCTTACTTTCAAAGTAAATAAATGATATGTTCAAAGCTATATCAAATCCTCAACCTAGGCTTGGTTATTTTGCTGCGGTGGTCATCTGCCTACCAGCTGAGATTTTAAAGGCCTTTGGTATAATCAATAAACCTGATTGTAAATGTCACCAGTCTTAATATCAAAGAAAAGTTCTTGAATGGAAAGACAAAAATGATTGGAGAATGCGAGCATCAATCTCACTACCTCTCAAATGCTAAGCGAGCGCTCTACCATTTGAGCTAATTCCCCATGCCTTCTCACTAATAGAATTGAAATGATCTCTGGAGTACAATGTCTCAACATATTTGATTGTTTCGATTTCTCTGTCATTTCTAATCTTTTTTACCGGGTTTTTAAAGATTTCCTATAATATTGAAAAAATAAGCCTACTTATCAAGGGTAAATGTCTGTAATAATCATACATTCTCTTTCCATAACAAATGTTTCAATTTCTGGTGTAAAAATGAAGTTTGACAGTATAGCTAATTCTTCCAAATTTCTTTTCGAATGTATTTTTCCAGGTAGAACTTCAAATAAAGAGTGACATAATTGACTTATAAATGGGAAAAGTGTTGAATTGAAGGATGCAGTAAAACCACTATTATATCATACAAATCAAACCTCTGAAAAGTGTTCAATGTTAATCGAGATTTTCTCCCTTACTTTCAAAGTAAATAAATGATATGTTCAAAGCTATATCAAATCCTCAACCTAGGCTTGGTTATTTTGCTGCGGTGGTCATCTGCCTACCAGCTGAGATTTTAAAGGCCTTTGGTATAATCAATAAACCTGATTGTAAATGTCACCAGTCTTAATATCAAAGAAAAGTTCTTGAATGGAAAGACAAAAATGATTGGAGAATGCGAGCATCAATCTCACTACCTCTCAAATGCTAAGCGAGCGCTCTACCATTTGAGCTAATTCCCCATGCCTTCTCA
Organism: Mixophyes fleayi; assembly: GCF_038048845.1. NCBI lineage: Eukaryota > Metazoa > Chordata > Amphibia > Anura > Limnodynastidae > Mixophyes > Mixophyes fleayi. The sequence continues at coordinate 334,753 of NW_027448311.1, forward strand.
CTGATAGAATTGAAATGATCTCTGGAGTACAATATCTCAACATATTTGATTGTTTCGATTTCTCTGTCATTTCTAATCTTTTTTCCCGGGTTTTTAAAGATTTTCTATAATATTGAAAAAATAAGCCTACTTATCAAGGGTAAATGTCTGTAATAATCATACATTCTCTTTCCATAACAAATGTTTCAATTTCTGGTGTAAAAATGAAGTTTGACAATATCATCATCATCATCATCATTTATTTATATAGCGCCAACATATTCCGTAGCGCTTTACAATTGGGGACAAACATAATAAACTAATAAACAAACTGGGTAAAACAGACAAAGAGGTGAGAAGGCCCTGCTCGCAAGCTTACAATCTATGGGACAATGGGAGATTGACACATGAGGTTAAGTATACATTTTGCATCTTGGCCCAGCCAGACTGCAAAGGTAGGGTGACTCATAAGCTAAATGATCCTGTCACACAACAATGTTGGACCGGGGGTAGTTGTCTTGTGTGAAATTTTGTAACAGGCTAAAGGTAGTGAGGTTAAGATGGTGGTTGAGGAATATTATAAGCTTGTCTGAATAGGTAGGTTTTCAGAGAATGCTTGAAAGTTTGTAGAACAGAGGAGAGTCTTATTGTGCGAGGGAGAGAGTTCCATAGAGTGGGTGCAGCCCGAAAAAAGTCCTGTAACCGGGAATGGGAGGATGTAATGAGGGTGGATAGAGACGCAGATCTTTTGCAGAACGGAGTTGCCGAGTTGGGAGATATTTTGAGACAAGAGAGGAGATGTATGTTGGTGCAGCTTTGTTGATGGCCTTGTAGGTTAGTAAAAGTATTTTATATTGGATTCGGTAGAAGACAGGCAGCCAGTGTAGAGACATACAGAGTGATTCAACAGAGGAATAGCTATTTGCAAGGAAAATCAGTGTTGCCGAAGCATGCAAAATAGATTTTAGGGGTTTGAGTCTGTTTTTGGGAAGACCAGTAAGGAGGGAATTGCAATAGTCAATGCGGGAGATGATTAGTGCATGAATTAAGGTTTTAGCAGTGTCTTGTGTGAGATATGTGCGGATTCTGGAAATGTTCTTTAGATGTATGTAACATGATTTAGATATAGAGTCAATGTGGGGAACAAAGGATAGGCGTGAATCAAGGATTACACCTAGGCAGCGAGCTTGTGGGGTGGGATTTATGGTCATGTTATCAACAGAGATAGAAATGTCAGGTATGCTCTTGTTGGCGGGTGGGAATATTATTAACTCTGTTTTAGAAAGATTAAGTTTGAGTTGACGAGAGGACATCCAAGATGAAATGGCAGAAAGACAGTCAGTTACACGGGACAACACAGATGTCGAGATGTCAGGAGAGGATAGATAGATTTGGGTATCATCCGCATAGAGATGATACTGAAAGCCAAAGGAACTTATTAGATTTCCAAGAGAAGCGGTATAGATAGAGAACAGCAGAGGACCTAGCACCGAGCCTTGTGGTACTCCAACTGATAGGGGAAGCGGAGCAGAGGTGCCTCCAGAGAAATTAACAGTGAAAGAGCGATTAGAGAGGTAAGATGAGAACCAGGATAGAACTGTGTCTTGAAGACTTAGGGATTGCAGCGTTTGTATGAGAAGAGAGTGGTCAACGGTGTCAAATGCAGCCGAGAGATCAAGGAGAATTAGGAGAGAGTAATGGCGTTCAGTCTTAGCAGTGATCAGATCATTAACAACCTTGGTCAGTGCAGTCTCTGTGGAGTGTTGAGAACGAAAGCCAGACTGAAGAGGATCCAACAGGTTGTTTGCGGAAAGAAAGCGTGTGAGGCGAGTGTAGGCAAGTCTCTCTAGAAGCTTGGAGGGGCAAGGGAGCTGAGAGATGGGACGGTAATTTGAGAGAGAGTTTGGGTCGGAGTTTTGTTTTTTTAGAATAGGAGTAATCACTGCATGCTTGTATAGTGATGGAAAGATGCCAGTAGAGAGTGAGAGATTACAGATTTGAGTTAGAGGTGAAATGAGCACAGAAGACAGGGATCTACCAATTTGCGAGGGAATAGGATCAAGAGGACAGGAGGTAGAGTAGGAAGATAAGAAGAGCGTAGAAATTTCCTCTTCATTTGTGGGGTCAAATGAAGAAAGGGTGTCAGAGGGTAGAGGGAAGGAAATGAGCTGATGGCTTGTTGAGGAAGAGGATATCATTTCTAGTCTGATCTTGTCAATCTTGTCCTTGAAGTAGGAAGCAAGATCCTGAGCACTGATAGTAGATGGAGGGTTCGGGGTGGGAGGATTGAGAAGATGATTAAATGTATTGAAAAGGCGTTTGGGGTTAGAAGCCTGAGCATAGATAAGAGATTGAAAGTATGTTTGTTTTGCAGTGTCCAGAGCATTTCGATAGGAGTGGTAGACAGAAGTATATGTGAAGAAGTCATTAGAGCTTCGAGATTTACGCCAGTGACGTTCTGCTTTACGGGACAGTTTTTGAAGATTTCGTGTTGCTTTGGTGTGCCACGGTTGACATCGAAGTCGACGTGTAGTATGAAGTGTCGCTGGAGCCACTTGATCAAGGGCCGTTGCTAAGGTTAGGTGAAAATGAGGTACTGCCATCTCAGGGGATGAGAATGTAGAGATAGGGGAGAGAAGGTGTTGGAGAGAGGTGGAAAATTGTTGAAGATTAATAGAATTAAGATTTCTACGAGTATGAGGAGGCTTGGTTGAGTTAGACAGTAGAGAGGTTAGAGCAGTGGGGGTGAGAGTGTAGCTGATAAGGTGATGATCCGAGAGGGGGAAGGGTGTATTAATAAAATTAGAAACTGAGCATAGTCTAGAGAAAACAAGATCAAGGCAGTGGCCATCCTTATGAGTAGATGATTCAATCCACTGGGAGAGGTCAAGTGAGGATGTTAGAGAGAGTAGTTTGGAAGCAGCTTTGGAAGGTGGGTTATCAATGGGGATGTTGAAGTCACCCATGATGATGGTGGGGATGTCTGAAGATAAGAAGTGAGGGAGCCATGCAGAGAAATCCTGAATAAATTGTTGGTGTGCTCCAGGGGGACGATAGATCACCGCAACACGTAGGGAGAATGGATTAAAAATGCGAATAGCATGTACTTCAAAAGATGTGAACGTGAGTGATGGGACATTTGGTAGAACTGTATATGTGCACTGTGGGGAGAGAAGTAGTCCAACCCCACCTCCTTGTCTGCCTTCAGGTCTGGAGGTGTGGGTGAGATGGAGGCCACCATGTGAAAGTGCTGCAGGTGAGGCAGTGTCTGATTGCATGAGCCATGTTTCTGTTATTGCCAGAAGGTTGAGGTTTTTTGAGAGGAAGAGATCATGAACGGAGGTAAGTTTGTTACAAACAGAGCGTGCATTCCAAAGGGCACATTTAAAGGACTTGGGAAGAGAGGGGAGACAGGTGATGTGTTTGAGGTTTGCTATAGAACGGTAGTGTTCTGATGTATGTGTGTGTGAGGAGTGTGGGGGACCTGGATTAGGTGATATATCACCAGCTAATAGAAGCAGAGTGAGCGAAAGATAGGCAAGGGGATTGTAAGATGTGTGGCCTTTTATTTTCTGGCGACAGGTGGAGGCTGTACTTGTTAGAGATAATAAATAGGACAACAGTTCATGGGTGTTAAATAGAGGTGAGTGGAGTAATGCAGGTGCAATATGAACAAATTTGTGTGTTGGTGGAGGGGTGAAAGATGACACAGTCCTAAAGATCATGCCATGAAATGAGACTAAGAAAAGCAATTTGTGAAACATTGTGATAAAAGGGGTAGAAGCAAAAAGTGACAGTATAGCTAATTCTTCCAAATTTCTTTTCGAATGTATTTTTCCAGGTAGAACTTCAAATAAAGAGTGACATAATTGACTTATAAATGGGAAAAGTGTTGAATTGAAGGATGCAGTAAAACCACTATTATATCATACAAATCAAACCTCTGAAAAGTGTTCAATGTTAATCGAGATTTTCTCCCTTACTTTCAAAGTAAATAAATGATATGTTCAAAGCTATATCAAATCCTCAACCTAGGCTTGGTTATTTTGCTGTGGTGGTCATCTGCCTACCAGCTGAGATTTTAAAGGCCTTTGGTATAATCAATAAACCTGATTGTAAATGTCACCAGTCTTAATATCAAAGAAAAGTTCTTGAATGGACAGACAAAAGATTGTTTGGAGAATGCAAGCATCGATCTCGCTACCTCTCACATGCAAAGCGAGCGCTCTACCATTTGAGCTAATTCCCCATGCCTTCTCACTGATAGAATTGAAATGATCTCTGGAGTACAATATCTCAACATACTTGATTGTTTCGATTTCTCTGTCATTTCTAATCTTTTTTCCCGGGTTTTTAAAGATTTTCTATAATATTGAAAAAATAAGCCTACTTATCAAGGGTAAATGTCTGTAATAATCATACATTCTCTTTCCATAACAAATGTTTAAATTTCTGGTGAAAAAATGAAGTTTGACAGTATAGCTGATTCTTCCAAATTTCTTTTCGAATGTATTTTTCCAGGTAGAACTTCAAATAAAGAGTGACATAATTGACTTATAAATGGGAAAAGTGTTGAATTGAAGGATGCAGTAAAACCACTATTATATCATACAAATCAAACCTCTGAAAAGTGTTCAATGTTAATCGAGATTTTCTCCCTTACTTTCAAAGTAAATAAATGATATGTTCAAAGCTATATCAAATCCTCAACCTAGGCTTGGTTATTTTGCTGCGGTGGTCATCTGCCTACCAGCTGAGATTTTAAAGGCCTTTGGTATAATCAATAAACCTGATTGTAAATGTCACCAGTCTTAATATCAAAGAAAAGTTCTTGAATGGACAGACAAAAGATTGTTTGGAGAATGCAAGCATCGATCTCGCTACCTCTCACATGCAAAGTGAGCGCTCTACCATTTGAGCTAATTCCCCATGCCTTCTCACTGATAGAATTAAAATGATCTCTGGAGTACAATATCTCAACATATTTGATTGTTTCGATTTCTCTGTCATTTCTAATCTTTTTTCCCGGGTTTTTAAAGATTTTCTATAATATTGAAAAAATAAGCCTACTTATCAAGGGTAAATGTCTGTAATAATCATACATTCTCTTTCCATAACAAATGTTTAAATTTCTGGTGAAAAAATGAAGTTTGACAGTATAGCTGATTCTTCCAAATTTCTTTTCGAATGTATTTTTCCAGGTAGAACTTCAAATAAAGAGTGACATAATTGACTTATAAATGGGAAAAGTGTTGAATTGAAGGATGCAGTAAAACCACTATTATATCATACAAATCAAACCTCTGAAAAGTGTTCAATGTTAATCGAGATTTTCTCCATTACTTTCAAAGTAAATAAATGATATGTTCAAAGCTATATCAAATCCTCAACCTAGGCTTGGTTATTTTGCTGCGGTGGTCATCTGCCTACCAGCTGAGATTTTAAAGGCCTTTGGTATAATCAATAAACCTGATTGTAAATGTCACCAGTCTTAATATCAAAGAAAAGTTCTTGAATGGACAGACAAAAGATTGTTTGGAGAATGCAAGCATCGATCTCGCTACCTCTCACATGCAAAGCGAGCGCTCTACCATTTGAGCTAATTCCCCATGCCTTCTCACTGATAGAATGGAAATGATCTCTGGAGTACAATATCTCAACATATTTGATTGTTTCGATTTCTCTGTCATTTCTAATCTTTTTTCCCGGGTTTTTAAAGATTTTCTATAATATTGAAAAAATAAGCCTACTTATCAAGGGTAAATGTCTGTAATAATCATACATTCTCTTTCCATAACAAATGTTTAAATTTCTGGTGAAAAAATGAAGTTTGACAGTATAGCTGATTCTTCCAAATTTCTTTTCGAATGTATTTTTCCAGGTAGAACTTCAAATAAAGAGTGACATAATTGACTTATAAATGGGAAAAGTGTTGAATTGAAGGATGCAGTAAAACCACTATTATATCATACAAATCAAACCTCTGAAAAGTGTTCAATGTTAATCGAGATTTTCTCCCTTACTTTCAAAGTAAATAAATGATATGTTCAAAGCTATATCAAATCCTCAACCTAGGCTTGGTTATTTTGCTGCGGTGGTCATCTGCCTACCAGCTGAGATTTTAAAGGCCTTTGGTATAATCAATAAACCTGATTGTAAATGTCACCAGTCTTAATATCAAAGAAAAGTTCTTGAATGGACAGACAAAAGATTGTTTGGAGAATGCAAGCATCGATCTCGCTACCTCTCACATGCAAAGCGAGCGCTCTACCATTTGAGCTAATTCCCCATGCCTTCTCACTGATAGAATTGAAATGATCTCTGGAGTACAATATCTCAACATATTTGATTGTTTCGATTTCTCTGTCATTTCTAATCTTTTTTCCCGGGTTTTTAAAGATTTTCTATAATATTGAAAAAATAAGCCTACTTATCAAGGATAAATGTCTGTAATAATCATACATTCTCTTTCCATAACAAATGTTTAAATTTCTGGTGAAAAAATGAAGTTTGACAGTATAGCTGATTCTTCCAAATTTCTTTTCGAATGTATTTTTCCAGGTAGAACTTCAAATAAAGAGTGACATAATTGACTTATAAATGGGAAAAGTGTTGAATTGAAGGATGCAGTAAAACCACTATTATATCATACAAATCAAACCTCTGAAAAGTGTTCAATGTTAATCGAGATTTTCTCCCTTACTTTCAAAGTAAATAAATGATATGTTCAAAGCTATATCAAATCCTCAACCTAGGCTTGGTTATTTTGCTGCGGTGGTCATCTGCCTACCAGCTGAGATTTTAAAGGCCTTTGGTATAATCAATAAACCTGATTGTAAATGTCACCAGTCTTAATATCAAAGAAAAGTTCTTGAATGGACAGACAAAAGATTGTTTGGAGAATGCAAGCATCGATCTCGCTACCTCTCACATGCAAAGCGAGCGCTCTACCATTTGAGCTAATTCCCCATGCCTTCTCACTGATAGAATTGAAATGATCTCTGGAGTACAATATCTCAACATATTTGATTGTTTCGATTTCTCTGTCATTTCTAATCTTTTTTCCCGGGTTTTTAAAGATTTTCTATAATATTGAAAAAATAAGCCTACTTATCAAGGGTAAATGTCTGTAATAATCATACATTCTCTTTCCATAACAAATGTTTAAATTTCTGGTGAAAAAATGAAGTTTGACAGTATAGCTGATTCTTCCAAATTTCTTTTCGAATGTATTTTTCCAGGTAGAACTTCAAATAAAGAGTGACATAATTGACTTATAAATGGGAAAAGTGTTGAATTGAAGGATGCAGTAAAACCACTATTATATCATACAAATCAAACCTCTGAAAAGTGTTCAATGTTAATCGAGATTTTCTCCCTTACTTTCAAAGTAAATAAATGATATGTTCAAAGCTATATCAAATCCTCAACCTAGGCTTGGTTATTTTGCTGCGGTGGTCATCTGCCTACCAGCTGAGATTTTAAAGGCCTTTGGTATAATCAATAAACCTGATTGTAAATGTCACCAGTCTTAATATCAAAGAAAAGTTCTTGAATGGACAGACAAAAGATTGTTTGGAGAATGCAAGCATCGATCTAGCTACCTCTCACATGCAAAGCGAGCGCTCTACCATTTGAGCTAATTCCACATGCCTTCTCACTGATAGAATTGAAATGATCTCTGGAGTACAATATCTCAACATATTTGATTGTTTCGATTTCTCTGTCATTTCTAATCTTTTTTCCCGGGTTTTTAAAGATTTTCTATAATATTGAAAAAATAAGCCTACTTATCAAGGGTAAATGTCTGTAATAATCATACATTCTCTTTCCATAACAAATGTTTAAATTTCTGGTGAAAAAATGAAGTTTGACAGTATAGCTGATTCTTCCAAATTTCTTTTCGAATGTATTTTTCCAGGTAGAACTTCAAATAAAGAGTGACATAATTGACTTATAAATGGGAAAAGTGTTGAATTGAAGGATGCAGTAAAACCACTATTATATCATACAAATCAAACCTCTGAAAAGTGTTCAATGTTAATCGAGATTTTCTCCCTTACTTTCAAAGTAAATAAATGATATGTTCAAAGCTATATCAAATCCTCAACCTAGGCTTGGTTATTTTGCTGCGGTGGTCATCTGCCTACCAGCTGAGATTTTAAAGGCCTTTGGTATAATCAATAAACCTGATTGTAAATGTCACCAGTCTTAATATCAAAGAAAAGTTCTTGAATGGACAGACAAAAGATTGTTTGGAGAATGCAAGCATCGATCTTGCTACCTCTCACATGCAAAGCGAGCGCTCTACCATTTCAGCTAATTCCCCATGCCTTCTCACTAATAGAATTGAAATGATCTCTGGAGTACAATATCTCAACATATTTGATTGTTTCGATTTCTCTGTCATTTCTAATCTTTTTTCCCGGGTTTTTAAAGATTTTCTATAATATTGAAAAAATAAGCCTACTTATCAAGGATAAATGTCTGTAATAATCATACATTCTCTTTCCATAACAAATGTTTAAATTTCTGGTGAAAAAATGAAGTTTGACAGTATAGCTGATTCTTCCAAATTTCTTTTCGAATGTATTTTTCCAGGTAGAACTTCAAATAAAGAGTGACATAATTGACTTATAAATGGGAAAAGTGTTGAATTGAAGGATGCAGTAAAACCACTATTATATCATACAAATCAAACCTCTGAAAAGTGTTCAATGTTAATCGAGATTTTCTCCCTTACTTTCAAAGTAAATAAATGATATGTTCAAAGCTATATCAAATCCTCAACCTAGGCTTGGTTATTTTGCTGCGGTGGTCATCTGCCTACCAGCTGAGATTTTAAAGGCCTTTGGTATAATCAATAAACCTGATTGTAAATGTCACCAGTCTTAATATCAAAGAAAAGTTCTTGAATGGACAGACAAAAGATTGTTTGGAGAATGCAAGCATCGATCTCGCTACCTCTCACATGCAAAGCGAGCGCTCTACCATTTGAGCTAATTCCCCATGCCTTCTCACTGATAGAATTGAAATGATCTCTGGAGTACAATATCTCAACATATTTGATTGTTTCGATTTCTCTGTCATTTCTAATCTTTTTTCCCGGGTTTTTAAAGATTTTCTATAATATTGAAAAAATAAGCCTACTTATCAAGGGTAAATGTCTGTAATAATCATACATTCTCTTTCCATAACAAATGTTTAAATTTCTGGTGAAAAAATGAAGTTTGACAGTATAGCTGATTCTTCCAAATTTCTTTTCGAATGTATTTTTCCAGGTAGAACTTCAAATAAAGAGTGACATAATTGACTTATAAATGGGAAAAGTGTTGAATTGAAGGATGCAGTAAAACCACTATTATATCATACAAATCAAACCTCTGAAAAGTGTTCAATGTTAATCGAGATTTTCTCCCTTACTTTCAAAGTAAATAAATGATATGTTCAAAGCTATATCAAATCCTCAACCTAGGCTTGGTTATTTTGCTGCGGTGGTCATCTGCCTACCAGCTGAGATTTTAAAGGCCTTTGGTATAATCAATAAACCTGATTGTAAATGTCACCAGTCTTAATATCAAAGAAAAGTTCTTGAATGGACAGATAAAAGATTGTTTGGAGAATGCAAGCATCGATCTCGCTACCTCTCACATGCAAAGCGAGCGCTCTACCATTTGAGCTAATTCCCCATGCCTTCGCACTGATAGAATTGAAATGATCTCTGGAGTACAATATCTCAACATATTTGATTGTTTCGATTTCTCTGTCATTTCTAATCTTTTTTCCCGGGTTTTTAAAGATTTTCTATAATATTGAAAAAATAAGCCTACTTATCAAGGGTAAATGTCTGTAATAATCATACATTCTCTTTCCATAACAAATGTTTAAATTTCTGGTGAAAAAATGAAGTTTGACAGTATAGCTGATTCTTCCAAATTTCTTTTCGAATGTATTTTTCCAGGTAGAACTTCAAATAAAGAGTGACATAATTGACTTATAAATGGGAAAAGTGTTGAATTGAAGGATGCAGTAAAACCACTATTATATCATACAAATCAAACCTCTGAAAAGTGTTCAATGTTAATCGAGATTTTCTCCCTTACTTTCAAAGTAAATAAATGATATGTTCAAAGCTATATCAAATCCTCAACCTAGGCTTGGTTATTTTGCTGCGGTGGTCATCTGCCTACCAGCTGAGATTTTAAAGGCCTTTGGTATAATCAATAAACCTGATTGTAAATGTCACCAGTCTTAATATCAAAGAAAAGTTCTTGAATGGACAGACAAAAGATTGTTTGGAGAATGCAAGCATCGATCTTGCTACCTCTCACATGCAAAGCAAGCGCTCTACCATTTGAGCTAATTCCCCATGCCTTCTCACTGATAGAATTGAAATGATCTCTGGAGTACAATATCTCAACATATTTGATTGTTTCGATTTCTCTGTCATTTCTAATCTTTTTTCCCGGGTTTTTAAAGATTTTCTATAATATTGAAAAAATAAGCCTACTTATCAAGGGTAAATGTCTGTAATAATCATACATTCTCTTTCCATAACAAATGTTTCAATTTCTGGTGAAAAAATGAAGTTTGACAGTATAGCTGATTCTTCCAAATTTCTTTTCGAATGTATTTTTCCAGGTAGAACTTCAAATAAAGAGTGACATAATTGACTTATAAATGGGAAAAGTGTTGAATTGAAGGATGCAGTAAAACCACTATTATATCATACAAATCAAACCTCTGAAAAGTGTTCAATGTTAATCGAGATTTTCTCCCCTACTTTCAAAGTAAATAAATGATATGTTCAAAGCTATATCAAATCCTCAACCTAGGCTTGGTTATTTTGCTGCGGTGGTCATCTGCCTACCAGCTGAGATTTTAAAGGCCTTTGGTATAATCAATAAACCTGATTGTAAATGTCACCAGTCTTAATATCAAAGAAAAGTTCTTGAATGGACAGACAAAAGATTGTTTGGAAAATGTGAGTATCGATCTCGCTACTTCTTACATGCAAAGCGAGCGCTCTACCATTTGAGCTAATTCCCCATGCCTTCTCACTAATAGAATTGAAATGATCTCTGGAGTACAATGTCTCAACATATTTGATTGTTTCGATTTCTCTGTCATTTCTAATCTTTTTTACCGGGTTTTTAAAGATTTCCTATAATATTGAAAAAATAAGCCTACTTATCAAGGGTAAATGTCTGTAATAATCATACATTCTCTTTCCATAACAAATGTTTCAATTTCTGGTGTAAAAATGAAGTTTGACAGTATAGCTAATTCTTCCAAATTTCTTTTCGAATGCATTTTTCCAGGTAGAACTTCAAATAAAGAGTGACATAATTGACTTATAAATGGGAAAAGTGTTGAATTGAAGGATGCAGTAAAACCACTATTATATCATACAAATCAAACCTCTGAAAAGTGTTCAATGTTAATCGAGATTTTCTCCCTTACTTTCAAAGTAAATAAATGATATGTTCAAAGCTATATCAAATCCTCAACCTAGGCTTGGTTATTTTGCTGCGGTGGTCATCTGCCTACCAGCTGAGATTTTAAAGGCCTTTGGTATAATCAATAAACCTGATTGTAAATGTCACCAGTCTTAATATCAAAGAAAAGTTCTTGAATGGAAAGACAAAAATGATTGGAGAATGCGAGCATCGATCTCACTACCTCTCACATGCAAAGCGAGCGCTCTACCATTTGAGCTAATTCCCCATGCCTTCTCACTGATAGAATTGAAATGATCTCTGGAGTACAATATCTCAACATATTTGATTGTTTCGATTTCTCTGTCATTTCTAATCTTTTTTCCCGGGTTTTTAAAGATTTTCTATAATATTGAAAAAATAAGCCTACTTATCAAGGGTAAATGTCTGTAATAATCATACATTCTCTTTCCATAACAAATGTTTAAATTTCTGGTGAAAAAATGAAGTTTGACAGTATAGCTGATTCTTCCAAATTTCTTTTCGAATGTATTTTTCCAGGTAGAACTTCAAATAAAGAGTGACATAATTGACTTATAAATGGGAAAAGTGTTGAATTGAAGGATGCAGTAAAACCACTATTATATCATACAAATCAAACCTCTGAAAAGTGTTCAATGTTAATCGAGATTTTCTCCCTTACTTTCAAAGTAAATAAATGATATGTTCAAAGCTATATCAAATCCTCAACCTAGGCTTGGTTATTTTGCTGCGGTGGTCATCTGCCTACCAGCTGAGATTTTAAAGGCCTTTGGTATAATCAATAAACCTGATTGTAAATGTCACCAGTCTTAATATCAAAGAAAAGTTCTTGAATGGACAGACAAAAGATTGTTTGGAGAATGCAAGCATCGATCTCGCTACCTCTCACATGCAAAGCGAGCGCTCTACCATTTGAGCTAATTCCCCATGCCTTCTCACTGATAGAATTGAAATGATCTCTGGAGTACAATATCTCAACATATTTGATTGTTTCGATTTCTCTGTCATTTCTAATCTTTTTTCCCGGGTTTTTAAAGATTTTCTATAATATTGAAAAAATAAGCCTACTTATCAAGGGTAAATGTCTGTAATAATCATACATTCTCTTTCCATAACAAAT